>NC_138158.1:14051720-14191720 GCF_964199315.1 Orbicella franksi
GCATGTACGCGGTGTGCCGCACGCGATGGTGCAATTTGTTCTAAAAATAGAAAAATAATACGATGAACAAATCGAATGCGTTTTAGCGTGGTCTGTACTCTGATCAACAACGAGTACGCGTCATCACAGTTGTCAAAATGTTGTGGACTCACGTGGCGCAGCCAAGTGAGTTCACAACATTGTCAAGGAAGTGAGCCTACCTGTGTCGACATTTTGTTCGCCTATTCGCCGTATGGTTTGGAGGAAAGTGTGTGTGATTTCTGCAAAGCTGCATGTAGTTTGACCCGCTAGCCTTCGACAACAAGTAACTAAAGCCTGCGTCATCGGGAAAGAATAGAGACCTTACGATATGACGACGGCAACGGCGACGGCTACGTCTGCTCTCTTAACGCACCACTGCGCATGCGTTTGACGTCACGTTGGCGTTGTCAAGGGAAGGCGCGAACGTCAGTGAATGAGTTTTGCCGTTGTGTGAAAACGCCAAGTCTCTGTCTCGCCAAGTCGCTATTCCAGCGAAGGGAATGGCTAAGGAACCGAGGTAATGTGATATTTGAGCTATATTTTACTTTTGTATAATTTCCGATCTATGATCATTCCTTATCAGTTTGTTTCCAAATATTATGGAAGTAAATTTGCATCTTGTTTTACTGTGTGCACAACAGCAATAATTTTTTCCCCATTTTCAGGCAGTACAATAGGTTAGATTGTCCTCTCTTGGTCAATGTAATGAAGTTATTGTTTGCAATTATTATTCTCGTATCCAAGTGATACGAAAAGAACTATTCTCAGTTAATTGGACAACTCCCCTCTCGCCACCCCCAGGCCAAATTCTGACAGCCTAGTTTGTTTGGTGGTGGTACCTTTTATTTGTTTAAAAACTGATTCCCCTGTGAAAATGCCGCCTTACATAACGCTGGCAAAGGGTTCAAAACTGGAATGTCCCAATTCCCATCAATCTCATAAGGTTTATACTCTTTCCTTATAGCCAAGCCATGAAATCGACCGAAGCTCACGACATATTCTACCTCAAAGAGATTCTTCCATTTCATCCTTGGCAGCACAAAAAAGGCACCGTCGAGAGGGGTGAAGTTTGGGGAAATCTTGCTTGTCACCTTGGAAGATCGAGTGACCCAGTTTTTCGTGTAACGCAACGTTCAGTACGTGACAGGTACCTGCTTCTTGAAAGGCGCTTCAGGAAGAAAGTTTCCGAGGACGAAAAAGCGTCCGGAACATCTCCCGAGCCAAGTGAAGAAGATGCGATGATGGAAAAAATAATCTCCCTATTTGATGAGGCAGATAAGCTAAATGATTCCAAAAAGAAGAAAATACAAGAAGAAGCTTCTCAAGCAGAAGAAATGCGAAATATGAGTTTGGAAACCTTTAAACAAAGTCAAGAGAGAAGCCAAGATGGCCAACCAAAACAGAAGAAAAAGAAAAGAGCAAGTGGAGCAGACACTATGACATTCCTGAAGGAAAGAGTTGAAATTGAATCTCGGCAAAGGTTGGAAGAACTGGAATTAAGGAAAAGAGAACTACAAATGGAGAAGGAGGCGAAAGAAGCCGAGTTGAATTTAAGAGCTAAAAAACACGAGGAAAGAGTAGAGCAACAGCGGAATGCCACTCGATTGCAGCAAGAGCAAGAGCAAGAGCTGCAAAATACGAATATGGCTTTATTGCAACAGCAACAGCAGCAAACCCAGGCCCTTATGACCTTGCTACAAAAATTTGCAGGCAAATGGAACTATCTGGTAAAGTTCTTAAAAACCTTTACGTTCAGAGACCGTTTCATAGTTCTTAATTGCAAAATGGTTTGTTTATTTTGTATTAACTAGACAATCAGTTTAAGTTATGTGATCGTTAAAAGTTGTTAAAGATGTACAAGCTTCATCTTGGAAATTTAGTGGACATGTGAAGCTAAGGAAATTAGGAAGTTGTTGTCACATAGTAATGATCGTTTAAAGTAAATCAAATTGTTTGTACTAAATTACAAACTCCTCATTAAACTACACTCTTTCTTTATTATTATTGAGCCTTAAGCAATGTTCCTTTCATCACTGAAAGTAGTCCTGGACAGTTGAGGGGGAAATCTGGAAAAACGTTGAAGTAGGGGTCCCATACAAACATACCCAGGCATTGTGCATTAGAGCACATGTAATATACATTTTGCCAACGGCACTTAGGCATATCTTTAAATTTTTCTTGAAGTCTAAGAATTTAAAATAGTGCACGACATCGTTAAAAATCCACTCAACTGAAACTCTCACCTCACTCATTGACTTATTTCAAGCCTTTTGAATGTTTGTTAACCGAGCACCGCGAAATGGACCCTGAAGTTGAGGTCGGAGTGGGTACTGTGGGTATGCTGGGTCACCATATACACATAAGGTGTCTCCGTGAGGGTTGAACGAAAGACGTTGAAGCTGGTTCAACACTTGTGATTGCGCCAACATTGCGCTGTCGTGTCTTTTTCCTTCCACAGGGCCATAAAGGTTAGCAATTAGGCCGTTTGGTGTAGCAATAGATTGAAATTTAATTGAATGCACTTTCTTATGACCATTGTACATTACACGTTGGACGAGAGATGGGTCTTACAGAGTTACAGTTCCGTCAATAAAACCCCAACAGTTTTGGAGAGCCGCCCTCTTCACGTTGATAGCTTCTGTGAATGTTTGCAAATGTGGGCGACATAACAATGGCTGGTTCAAATCCAATAGCAAATGTCTCCAGCTAGTGTAAATGGAATTCATCACAGCATTTGAGATCATGCAAAGTTGAGGCTCAGGTCTCGCGAATCTTGGTACCAAATCCACATACCTGCAAGGGTAGGCAAACCTCTTCAGAAATATGCAAAATGCCTCTGTTCTGTCCACGTTCACGCCATTGTAGGAGACTATTCGGTCTGGAAGATTCAAAATTTCGCTGAGTTCGTATATATCGTTTTTGTAAAATCCGAACTCCGTCTTGCATTCGTCGTCTGTCATCAGGTCAAGATCGAATCGTTCGTAGCTCCAATATGGAATATTAGGATTTTTGGGGGAATTAACTTCATACAAAAGTAAGCTCTCTGCAGCATCGATCATATTAAAGGCAAAAGATAGAAGAATAGTGTCTCTTACTTTTGGCATGATATAATCAGCAAGAACTCAACAAAATTCAAAAGTATATTAACACACAGGTTCACAAAAGCTTGAAGTTTTGAAGTTCTTTTCGTAATGTAAACTTTTTGCGGGAACGCCGACGGCAACCGCCGGACTCGACCCAGTCCCTTAACGTCGCCGTCGCCGTTGCCGTTGTCGTATCGTAAGGTCTCTAATGTTTTGTAGCTCGGCGACGGCGAATGGCCATGAGTTGTGGTAAGAAAACAAATCTTCCGTGTAGCTTGGCAAATGGTCATGATCACCCTCAGACCAGTGCCAGAAGATAAATTTTCCGATTTGTAGCTCGGTAAATTCATTGGTTGTCAGAAAACAAACTTCGTGTGTTGTGTAACTCGCTAAAACACCGTGTTTTGTAGTCAGAATGGTTAATTCACCGACAAGATGTAAAATTCGAGCAATGTAAACAAATACAAACACAATATTTCAAAACATTTGGTGACGCGCTGTCTTGCAGGATAACTGGTCAAAACTTTATTGTCTCAAGAAATATTTGTTACAAGTGTTGGCGATCTGAAATTGAGTTCTAAGTGTCGCCAACTATTCAAATGCCTTTCCTGGAAAATACTTTGTCCAGTACAATTTAATTTACCGCTGGCTATAATCTATTCATCGTTCGTTCAACTTCACTCGCAGATCGTTATCTGACATTCGATCAAACTTAGGGTGCGTTTCTTTAAGAAAATCCAAGATTGAATTCTTAATTCCGAAAACGGATTTTGCGTTTCTTTTCTAAACAGATTAATCCAAGATCTCTTCGGATCATGGTGCGTCAAAGGAACCGAAGAATCCACTCTGGGCAAGGATTCTACCGTTCGTTTCCTTGCCACGCCGGCTTCTCTTCCTTCTGTGATTTTTTTTTTACCCAAAATAGGCGGGGGTGGGGGAGGGGGCTGTCCTCTAGATCCGCTTGATCCGCCACTGAATTTCCAAAAATTCTAGACACAATGTATTTCAAACGTTAAGCAGGCAACGAAACGACACGAAGGCGTTTGCTTGTTTACCACCATCATCAAAGACCAGACTGCCAAAGCAAAATCACTTGGAATCAAGTGTGTGTCCTTGCTAGACATAAACTTTGACGGTTTTTCTTCGGCAAAACTTTGTCAACAACGGATATTAGGCCTGCATGTTGTTATGAAAAAGATTTCAAATTTTCCCGAGAAATCTGAGCTACCAAAGTTCATACTTCCGGTGAAAATTAGTTGGCTTATTTTTTCTGCGGTTTCCGGGGTAGAAATGAAAAATTTGCAGAGATCAGAGCAGGCTCACTTTCTCGTCTCACGGCTTCGCCGCTCGCGCTTGTGTTCCAGCGTCAGTCTGCTCGCAGGCTAACATGTATGCAGGCTAACATCCCAGCAGGCTAACACACCAGCAGGCTAACACCAGGCTTGACACTTTCTCTCACGGAGCCAACAACTGATGATCGGTGTTCAGTTAATCCCAGTTAATGATACAAATCAAGCCAAAATGTGATGAAATTTATTTATGAGTTCTGACTTATTTTACTTTCGTTTGTTCCAGGATTGCTCGTTTAATAAGTTGCAGTCTGATACTGCGGTCAAAGTCTCATTCCAGGGAATTATGAGAGTCTATGGTTCTTCTACTAAGTGTAACCGGTGGTTCTTCAAGTTTAATGGTAACGAATGCAGCGGACCAATGACAATCGAGGCTGTTGTGTACAACAGTTGGCCATCTGGTAGTCCCAATTTGCATCATCATCGATCATTTGAGGGATACTGTGAAAACATACCACAAGGCACGGTTAGAGTGGAAGTGTGGGTAGGATCTTGTCCTAGTGGCGATACTTTGGGCGACGCGTACACTGGATTGATGTCAGTGTCCCGGATAATGATTGAGGAAGTGTCTAGGCCCCAGCCCTAATTAATCAGTTCTCATTATCGAGATTGTCGCTGCTGAAGTTCATGCTTATTAAAAGTTATTGTAGTCAGAACTGAAATTTTTGTGTGTTTTTGGTGAAACTGTTTTAGCCATACGAATGGGTAAAAATAAGACCATAAATGTGATCAGTGTAGGATAAACATTTTCTAAATTACAAAATCAACAAAAATTCACGAAATGCATATAATCTATTTTGCTCATGCACTTTACTTATTAATGATGGGAAACTAATTTTACTACATAATACTTGCAGGTAATACCATTGAAATAATTTCTAAGTTGAGCCAGTCAAATGCTTCTTCTAAAAGCTCGGTGTAATGGCTACTCTAGAAATTGTAGTGGAATTGCACTAATGACTAAACAGTGTTTTTTCTCATTGTTTAATGTTACCGTATAATTACTAAAAAAACAAATTTCCATATGTAAAGTTAAGCTAAGCAAGTAATGCGAAAAATATTTGGAGGATAATCAACACAATGACCTTCTATTCCTCAATGCTATTAGTTTTCCTCGAGTTACGCTCTCGGAAAACTGTTCCCTGTTTCGGAACAGATAATGTCCGCGGACAACTATCCGAACATATTTCCGCACAAAATGGAGGCCACTGTTTGTTTAGAGCGGTTTTCAATTGAGTGTTGTTAAACCAAAACCAAAGTAATCAAGCTAGCCAATTACAAAGGACACAGATAGTACAGTCAACCAATCAAAACTGGAAGTTATCACATATAGCTGACGCAAAGCGCGGGAAAACCTGTGCGAGTAAGTCACGTTTGGTTTTGGTTTTACTTGTGATTGGATGAAAAAGTGGCACGAGGTTTTTAAGCCAATTATGTAGCATAGTAAAGCAAAAATAATTACTTTTTAACAATTCAATAAAAACCGTTCTAGCGGGATCTATGGAAGCTTTATATAATTTATTTGTAGCTTTTTCCATGGATGCGTTCCTGAAAGAGGCTAATTTAATTGTGACTCTCCCATTGATTTCTATTCACAGTTTGCTAAACAAGACCGACTTAATTCATTGATACGTGTTCATTTTTGCAAATTAAAAAAATAAATTTTGAGCTTGATAAAAGTGATAATATATAGATTTAGGCCAGCCTAAAAGCGGAGCTCCTCAGTTATTTTTCGGAATGTTGCTACTAATGAAAATAATCCAACATGTATGAGGTAAATTGCGAATGATTTAATAGTTTCAGCCGGAACTAGTATTACATCAGCAGATCGAGGTGAAAGATGGTGTGATTATGAAATATAGAGCCATGATTTCAAGGATTTCTGGAAAGCCACCAAAAATCTTGATCACATAACACAACTGTCTTCTGTGCTTTTTGGTGGCATTTCTTGTTCTTTCCTACCTTATTCAGAAAGACAAGGCATTGTTATTAATCATTATATTCTTCCTTAGTTAACATGGGGACTCCCACACAAAAGAAGTTTACACATTTTTGTTGTTGTGGGGACTGATTGAAATACAGTGGTTACAATATACTCAGTCCCTGAATCTCTACCAAATGTAATCTCACAAAAATACCAAAACAGTATACATATGTGAAAAGTTGGAAAGTTTTGTTTTCTAACTTGTCCCCAAAGATGCATTTAGCCATCTTCACTATTTTATGGAGTCTGCTCCTGCTGGAAGGGTTTGCAATGAGCAAAATCACCCTCGCATAAATGGTAATTACGATATTTTTTTTTTTGCTGATCATGAATACTTGCATAGGCTTCTAATAGTAATTTTATTACTCAATTTCAATGTGATTTGTTCTTTTTCTCGACTGGCATTGTGGACTACAAGAGCTGTTATTGGGTTCCATTAATTAATTTTGCTATGATTAAATTATACCAAGAATTATCAGTAAGCTAAGAGGAAATTATATTATGTACATGTATTTTGTCTGCACTACACAACCAAATGCACTCCAAGGATATCAGGCATAGGTACATTTGTCAGAAGAGCCCAGCATATCCAAGATATGTTTTGATTGACACATCACTTACGATAATTTACAGCAAAATGGATAAAAAATACATCAATATCCTACATGCACCAAAGCCAGACATGGGGTTATAAGGCAATCATTTAAACAACAGATTGAAGTAATTTATAAATTAGAGAACACTATTTCTACAACAGAATGGAACAAATTAACCTTGTTGGACATTGCGAATGGCAAGGCTGTCTGTAGAATGTCACAAATTCTTAACCCTTTCTTTCTACAAAAATGCTAATCCTGCAACTTTGCTTAAGACCCAGTTCTCCATTTCGTGTTGGCAAAATATCAATTTATGTCATGTCCAATGCAGATTATCACAAAATTGATTTAAAAGCTCAATAAATATCATTTTAAAGCCAAAAAGCCAATTATTTAAATAAACCATGAGTAAATTATCTCTAAGAAAAACTGATTAATTTAACAGGCACTTAAAAATAATTAGTTAATATGTGTTTCTTAATAATGTAATGCAGTGTATCTGTCACAATGTTGCAGCTATGATATTACTACACAAAGGATGGGTTGCAGAACTGAACCTCCAAGTCAGTTTATTCAATGAACTTGGTGCAGAATTTATAATCCCATCAAGTTGTCTGTAAATACAGAGAAACCAAACAAAGCATTACAATCATAAGTAATGAATTACTGAACTCTTTTACATGTATGAGCAGTGTATGTTCCATCAATATTGGGGATCTCTCAGAAGCTGCATCTATGATAAATTAATATGTTCCCAGATGTATTTGTTTATAGAACTTTTCACAAATTAATATATCTGTCAGAAATATCTCACCAGGCCATGCTTGCTTTGAAAATCTTTGATGATTTAATACAGGCTGCCCATCTGTAAACTGTTCATATATTGACTGACAGGAACAGGCATGTAATTCCTCTCTTTGATATACAGTGTACTTCATTGTGACTTGTTTACTGAGTGTTAGTAGCGAATCAAATGCTAGGGGTTGGTACTCCAACTTTCACAGTGGCAGGCTCTGCCCTGAGATACAAAGCAAACTTACATAACTGTTATGAACTTCGCAACTTGCTTTCGAGAGCAAATGCAATTTGCTTCAAACAAGAAACTGGAACACTGCAAGTTACAACAATGTGCACAGTCCCAATCACAGGGTCATCCAGGCTGTTTGTTTGTACATGTACATATAACTGTACAACTGTATATGAGTTCAGCTTCCAGAAGAAAATCAGAGTTTGTCAGGATAAATACTGATGTTCTTGCTTACTCAATGAATGAATGTGCAGTTCCAGAAGATATTCACACCCAACACCCATTCATGGCCAGTCTTTAGAAATTCCAAATTAAAGTATCAGGAATCAAGAGCTCTAACAGAGAAAAAACCTCCATGTGGGGTATGAATCTTTTCTTGAGGAAAACAATTACAAAATAATGTTTAAGAAACATCTTACCTTTCAGAGAATTTTGTAATCTACACTGTCTGGCCAGTTCATATATTTGACAAGTTGACACTGGGCATGTTTGTAAATTTGTGCACTTCAACATCACATTACTATGCAGTAGCACTGGTCAACTAAAAACAGCATAATTTGGTTAATTAATATACACTGTACATTATTAGGCTGAAATATTGGTGTAGGTTGTTGCACATCAACAGATACAGAAACTATTTTCACCTGAATCATAACAAGTGAAAAATCGTGCATGAGACATTTACATCGACATGTAACAGCCCTCCACCTCAGAACCATCACAGATATGATATGACATTTTTAAACTCTCTGAAATTTCAGATTATTCAAGATTAACATATGCACATACATCATCTGGGGCAACCCTAAAACACTGAATTTGGAAACCGAAATCCGGAATCCAGAATCTGGAATCCAGAATCTGGAATCCGGAACCGAAAACCAGAATCTGGAATCCAGATATTATGAATGATGATAGAAATGATTTACTTCAGCAATGTCTAATTAATATATATGAGCAAAAATTATTTTCTTGTTAGTTATTTTCTTGGCTTTACTTCAGCCACAGACTGTAATTGCTAAAAAATGACTGACTAGTTCTGAACAACCCTTAGCTATATATCTGGCCCGGTTGTTCAAAAGTTGCATAAAGCTATCCATTGGGTACATCACTATCCAGTCAGGGTTACTGATTTTTTGGGTGGATAGAGTAACTCATAGCCTGCGAGCAGGCTCTAGTATCTGTCTCTAGTGTCTGAGCAGGCTAAATAGGTGTCTAGTGTTTTTCTCAATTGGCACGTCACCAAGAGCCTTCATGCGGCTTTGCCACTCACGCCCCCAGCCCAAACACAAGAGCCTGCTCATAGGCTAAGTTACCCATCTTTTGTTCAAGCATGCCCTGGTGAGAGCGCGCTTCTTGTCTAGATCAAATTGCTCTGAGAAGACTGGTGAGCAGCACATTAACAACAAGCTATTATAGGCTATTGCAGTGAGTTTCTGGCAGTCTTTTAGCATCTTTTAACAACATGTGGTCTGATCTGTTAGCAAGTGAGAAGCAGATGGAAGTAAGTGTGCAACATTTCTACAAATTGTTTTAATATGATGGCCGCCAAGAATATGAAATGCTGATTTGTCACAGTATCAGTGTGAAAATTGTGTTAATCTGGAATTGGTCTCGTATCTGTTGGAAAAATCAAATTTCATATTTAGACCAGACAGGTTAGCCTTTGGACTTCGAAAGTGGGGGGCCTGACCGTCAATGTACAGGGGGCTGCCACTGACGGATATCCTGTTCTCTATGAAATTTCTATCTTGTTCAGTATCTACTAGACATAAAGGATAAATTTATACTTCCGGTAAATTGAAGATTACTTATTGAACAAAATGGCAATTACCAGCAAGCTTATTTTAGACGCTCTCGAGGTGCTTGGAATAAAATTAAGACGCACTTTACTGAGATTCTCATAATCATAGCCCTCACTAGAAATAACGGTTGCATGATTTCAACAGACGGGGGATTTTTGTTTCAAAAAAGGTTAAGTTTGAGGTCCTTTTTACTTGGCAGCTTATTTTTTACTGTAGAAAAGCTAAGCAAAACAATTTTTGTGTATTTGAAGAACTTATTTTCTTTGATTTGCGGATTCCGGTTTCCGGTTTCTGGATTCCGGTTTTTGGTTCCAGATTCCGGATTCCGGTTTCTGGGTTTTAGGGTTGCCCCATCTTTAACAGAGTGTTTGCTTCACATTCAGTTTACACATGGCTGTTATCCAGCATAGGCAGACTTATAAGTTTTCCTTCAAAAATATATTGCAACAACTATTGCATCTTTCATTACCTATTCTTGTGATGAAATGACACAAAATCCAAGAACAAGAAGTCATAAGCATAAAACTAACTTACGTGGTGCTTACAGTTAATCTCTTACTGTCTACATATGCCGTCCATAAACTGGTGATGCCTGGACAATGTACTCATTATTTTTCTGATCACACCTTTTAAAACATCACTGTTATATAATTTGTCCTGAAAAAGCAATACATGAAATGTTATGCCTTTGGCACTCACCAAATACCTTTACATGATGTATAATGTACACCATATAAACATTCACAATAGATCATTTTCACTGTCACGCAATAAAAAAAATAAATCGAAAACCATCCTTTGGAAAAAGCTATGAAATTATGATGTTATAGAAGGTAACTAAATAAGACACTTCTCCAAGTTTTACGCCTGTACGTTCCCCCAAACTTCAGATATTCGTCAAAATGTTTCGCAGATATTTACAGAGCCCAGTATGAAAACGCCATGTTGGTGTACCTCCGTGGTACACCAATATGGCAGCCGGAAAATAGAGTAAACATCTGGAACTTTCTTTGGCTATCTAGGCGACTGATTATCAGTACTGATCAAAGAAGCATTTACATAAGCACTTTTCGTAATGCTCGAATTTCTAAAAAAGCTCAAAATCATGAGATAAGTTTATATTTTTTGACGAACTCGATCTTAGCCTTATGTCACGCACCTCCATAACCCTGACATTCAAAATGCTCTGGATTCCAAACGAAGCACGTTATTGAACTGTAAAATTGTGAACAGATATAAATATACCACCTCTTATGCCTAACGAGGATAAAAACTTTGGTGGTTCTTTAGTTTTGGATTTTAGAAAGCGATGACGTCACGTGAAAACGATCTATTCTTTTTACTTTCATTGTAACTCTTTTGTGTCATTTTCCCTCACTTGAAGACAGGACTTCCACATTACATGATAATTTGCCTCTGGAATCTCTATGAATTCACAGGGAGAGATAACAATTAAATCGTGACTAATTTTAGCAAAGGAGGCATTCAAATGTCAGATTTTCATACTAAGTTTATACAGTAACTTTACAATACTCCTTGTATATATATATAACCTCTCAATTATTGCACCTATAGACAGAAGGTGTACTGGGAGAAGAAATGTTCTAAACTTTCTGAACTTTTCCCCCTTACCTGTAATAGGATGACTATTATGAACTATGGTTTGTAACCAACACCGACATCAGGTTATGTATACACATCTATATTTTGTTGTCGTCTGTAATCATAAAAAAATAAAAATTTAAAATCCTCCATAAAGTTCATACTCAATAACACTGCTACATGTAGCACTGTTACTGGAAATCAATTTAAGTGAAACTGTTGAAACAGCTCTGTCAAAATTGTTTCTAACAGTTAAGGCAGAGGATAACAGAATATACATGTAGCAGACAGCAAAGGCTAGAGATACACACATGTTAGTTATCAGTTAGGATTTGGTGAGCTTCTGTGCTGTAGGTATAGTGGAAAATAATAGATTATCAGAAATGAAGGTTCCTGAGACATCTTTGACAGCACTGAGAGGAATTAATATATAAATTCACAAAAGAACGAGAAGTTCTTGCCCTGTCCAGTTCTCTGTAATAAAAATATCATTTACATACAAGTCATTTATTATACATGGTTTGTGTTTAAAGCCGATATAATGCACACTCTGATTGGCCAATTCCAGTGCATTATTTACATTTACATGGTATACCTCGGTAAAATCATAAAACATTGCATGCGACTAAAATAAAAAATTTAAAAAATAAAAATAAAAATAAATGCCTAATTCATAACAATTTAAAACACTCAACACTAAAACAAATGTAATTCTTTACTTGAAAATTATTCTCCGGTAATGCCCATGGGCCAATTACAGGCATGCTAAAAAGTCCTAACACAAAGTAAAAGGAAATTAAGAAAACTATTGCTTTTTCCCGGAAAATTGTAGCGACTGAAGACAATGATGGAACACTCTGAGAGTGCATTCTATCAACCTGATGAGATAAAATTTAAGGAGAATAGAGAATTCACAAAGTTATATCACAAACGAATTGGTACTGGACAGGACAAAGGACACTGTACAGCCAGGAAGAAACTGAAACTTTCTTTGACAAGCAAAAAAGTATGCATGCACAACAAAGAAAACAGTCAATGATATTCATTTAACAAGTTAGTTAATAAAAAATTAGTGTGAAGAAGAGAGCAGAGAGAGAGAGAGAGAGAGTGGAGATAGGAGAGCGCTCTCTCCAACTAAATTGTGTATATGTATGTAAAAGTTATTCTTATTACTGAGAAATGGTCAGGGCAAGAACTTCTATTACACTGTTCAATTTACCGAGTTAATTAGTACAATCTCACTTTTTAGGAACATTTCCATATTAAGTGTAAATACCGCATTGGGGAATAACCTCTTATTAAGAAAATAGGGTCCATGTACCCCCAACCAAAAGCAATGGCATAAATAAAATGAAATAGCCAATCAAAATCAAAGCAGAGCTTAATTTGCCGACAGGATTGCCATGCATAATCGTCTACTCGACATTTTGGACTATACACTGTATAAGCATTTCACCAAACCGAACTAATTGGACAGACAACAAAATAAAACGAGGAAATCTACATTATAAACACAAGATGCATATCACTACATCTGAGCTCGAGTATCAACAGCAATCCCTTCTCAATGAAAGGTGACCGAATAAAAGAGAGGATAAAGAAAATTCGTTTAAGCTTGCAGTGTTAAAGTTTAAAAATTATTCACGCTTAAATTTGATTGAATATTACTGAGAGTCTGTATTTAATTTAGCTTTGCAGTCATTTTATTGGCAGTAGCTTTACCAGTCTTCAACCAAATCAACCTCGGAATTCACAAAAGCATTTCGCCAAACCGAATAAATTGAACCAACAAAACAAGGAAATCTCCATACTTTGTAATCACAATATGCAAATATTCACATAGGAACAAAAGTAAATTTAGCAAATCCTGTTCGCTTCGGCTTAAAATGGTTTGTAGACCTTTCTTGGTTTTCAAAACAGAAGAAGAAATTTTAGCAGTCTACGAAGCGGCAGTGCTAACTAACTCAGAGTAAACTTCAAAACTCGCCCGGCCGTGTTTACAAGTACGGTTTTGGTTAAGCTTATTTTTAGACGTGAGGTTATAAGCTTAAGTTGACGACGAAAATCGACAGAAAACTTTATTTGTTTACAACGTACAGCAACCTCCAAAGCGACCCACGTGTTATTGTTTAGAGACGAGCGAAATTAAAACGATGCAATTTTTAAAATCTCTTACAGCATGGCTTCAAATAAGGAAGACTTTCAATGGATTCCAATTGAAAATAAGCTTAGCTAAGCTTATATCGCCGAGGCAACTTAATAATTTTCAGAGCAAACGCAACAACAAAAGTCACTTACCGCAAGTTGGCAATTCAGTTCGGCCAGTGTAAATCTTCCAGGCAGACACTTGCAGCAAAAGTTGTGAAGACTGAACTGAAGTTATATTTTCGATAGATCAACGAATCAACCACTTCTTTCCGCTACGTTTACTGTTTTGTAATTTCTCTAAAACTCTCGGGTACGTTTGATTTCTCTTGTTCATCACCTGACCAAATCATGTGACTTTTGAATTTTCTTGCACGGCTGCACAGCATCACGTTCGCGCGAATTTTGAACTTGGCCATGAGGAGTTCTGCAGTCTTCTGATTTGTCGGGTACTTTCGCCTCCTTTCTATAGCCCTCGTTAGCTTTGGTTCACGGCATTGTTCGGTATTATTTCACCTCCTTTCTCTAGCCCTTGACTAGCCATAATTCACGGCGTTGTTCAGTACTGTTTCGCCTCCTTCCCCAGCGCTGGCCCGCTCAGTCTTTTTCGCGATCTTCTTCGCTACTTCTTTGCCTGTTAATTCTTGCTTTCTGTTTTTTGCTTCAGTGCAACCCTGTCTTAAAAACATGAGATCAACCTCCGCTATCGTTTCTCTTTCAAAATCCCGCCAAGAAAAATGGCATTCTCCCGCTACAAACCGAGGGTGCATGTCTCTGTCAACCTATTAGCTGGAGTATGGCCGCCATCTTGCGCGACTCCGTCGTCGTCGCCGTCGTGCGTACGCGCCCACGAGCAATACCGCTAGTCATGATAACCATGAGAAAATCAATTCATGGGTTTCCTTTGCTTCCCTATATGGGTATGGGGCTCCGCTATGAAGATGAATCCTTTGTCATCCTACTTTTTCGCCATGATTCAAATTAGAATTCAGCGAGGAAATGTAACGACGAGGAATAAAGTACAAGTATCTCTCCGCCAATCTTGTTTATTAATCATCCGAGAGACTTATCCAGGTATGCATCATACGTTTTAATTACAATCACAGTAATAAAAGCCCTGGATCATTATACGAAGTGAAAACCACATTTTTCTTAAACTTCGGTTAACTCTCCCGGAATAAAATATGTTATTCGTGAAAAACTAAGTTTTCCGAGGCCAATTCTATATTTCCATAGGTAAAATCGCCTCTTCTCACTACGGAGTGTCCTTAGTTTCTCGGCAAAAGGCGATGTATAAAATAAATTATCATCATTACCGTTAATCAGAATGACGAAGAGTCCTTTTTGTTCTCAAAGGCTGCATTTACCTAAGAAGACGAATAATGTGTCTCAGACGCACAATGCGTCGAACATTAAGTGTGTTTAGGTAAACAAGAGAGGCATAAAACGCCTGTTCTTGTGAGAGGGCTCGTTGGTCGCTTTATTACAAATTGAGCAGATTTCCAATTCAGTCAAGTTGGTTTGTTTTATTTGCCTCGTTTTTTTTAAACTAGAAGAATTATTTGTCTGAGATATAACATCTCTGTTTCACGCGTCTTTCAGACGCATAAAATTGTTCAGAGTTCATCTGACGTTTACTGCGCCTTTCCATAACATGCGGACTCTAAAATTGAAAGCTCAACCGACAAATGCGTTTTTCGCTACCGTTAATCAAATGTTCGGCGGCTCCTCCCAGCTTCCTTCTATGTTGTCTGAACTGTGCTCAACGATTTGATTTGACTACCGCGCGCTCGGCAGTAGTCGGAAGCTGGGAGGAGCCGCCGAACATTTGATTGACGGTAGCGAAAAACGCATTTGTCGGTTGAGCTTTAAATTTTATAGTCTGCATGTTATGAAAGGCGCAGTAATGCGGCCTATTTTCGTATTAACTAGACGCATTATGTGTCTAAAACGTTTTATTCCCAGTCTTCTTAGGTAAATGCGGCCAACACGCCTACCATTTTTGAAAAACTTCAATTTAATCGCATATATCACATGTTTTCTGAAAATCGTATAGCCTTCGTAGCAGTGGTTTGAGTGGCATTTACCAAACGCATTATACGTCTAGGACGCATTGGGATATTAAACAAGTTTCAGTTCTTTTTACAATATTTATTTCTTTATTTATAGTGTTCAAGTAGCACAGCAGTGTTAACTACCATGAAACTGAGAGAAAGTGAAATATCTAGTTATTTATTCTTACTTCGTGTTTCGTCGGAAATCTTATAGCCTTCGTATCAGTGGTTTCCTTTTCGAGAGCATGAGCAGCTTGTGAACAACTGAGACACGAAGCAAACAAGAAAACTTGAAAAAAAAAAAAAAAAAAGAAAAGAAAAGAAAAAAAGTACGGGGAGTGGGGTAGGGAAAAAGAGCGCTCTCTTCTGCCTCATCTCGTAATTTTTGTTCCGTTCTTTCACCCCTTGTTGCTGCCAGAGCCTCTCATTCTCAGATTTTACGCGCCTCTTTTGTTCCAAGAAAGCAAGCGACTGCTTCGTTGACTAAAACTAACACAACGCTTAACATTAGACCCTTACACAGGGAAGTCCTTTATTTGAGTTAAACGGAACTGTCGTTGAATAGCATGTTTGTGTTCTGGTAAATTCTGGAAAGCGTGTGTTCAACGATAGCTGTCACCTTTAACCCTCTCGCTCCATTTCCATCTCAACGTATGTGTGTTTTTCCAATTTGTTGTTTCCTCAGAGATAACAGGCCTAAAATAGAACATCTGGCAATACATTTACTAAACTGATTAAGGTGTGCTCATTGCATATATGAACAAAGGAAATCTGTTCTCTACATTTCAATGCTGGAATATATATCTGATGCATGTTCAGAAACAAAACTAATCATTAGGGTTGAAAACATCCATAGTGAATTAAGTCGTTACGGTAATATCAAAGCGTTCCGCTGCTAATTATTTTTTTAACAAAGTTCTTATCTCTGCTGAAAACAGTGCAAAGCTTTTGTGTATTTCTCAGTTCTGTACTTTATCTTTGCAATTGAGTTGAAGACACAAGTCGTGGTAATTAATATAATACTGTTTGAAAACTATTTTTAGAAATCACTGACTTCTGTCAGAGGAGAAATTTTAACCATAGTGGGCAATTCAATCTCACCTGGTTTCTTTGAACTGACGTTGCATCCCAAAACATTTTTTTTAAAAAAACTAGTTCCTATGACCTTTACTTAATATACTCTCTGTTTGACGCTTTAGATGTTCTGCAATTCTCTCGAAGTCTTCTTTCTGACCCTGTCGCAGAAAATAGAAAAAGTGAACGCATAAAAATTCCTGATTCTCAATATCATTTTACGCACCATCCATATGAAATAAGTACTCCATTCATGCCCAAATAAAAATCCTCTTCCCGCTTAAAATAGTTGCAAAATACAACCTCGTTATGTAGAGCAAACGGTAAAATCTAAGCTGCTCTTCTTTTACTGTAACCCTTGAATTACGGAGTAACCAAAGTCCCTCCAAAAGAAGGAGACGGAAGGTAACTCCGCATGCGTGTTGACAGCAAATGTTAGCTCAACACTAAGGCTGCTGGTGGTTATGTTATTAGAGGTCTCCTTATGTCTTACCTTGATTAAAATCTACTTACCGGGTTATAACCTCAATTTTTTTTAAAAAAAAATAGCGTCTTATAGCATTATATCACCTTTCACGACTTTAGAAGAAGGCTCTTAAAGGCTGAGCACATACCATCACGGAACCGGTTACGAAACGAGTTCATACCACACAGACGTGAAGTTCTACTGTTATAAGTTGTTGATATTTTTAACTCTTTAAGCATGACACAGTCTGTGTAGTTTGCATTGCTGCTTTGTTGGTGTTGTGTGGAACAGGGGACTCACTGAAAATCACTACCAACCCTCAACAACAAAATACCGGCGATACCAAGGACTTATGTGAGGTACAAAGTTGAAAATAAATTGCCTCTTTTACGGAAAATCTATCTGTTGAATATGAGATGTAAAGATCTTTTGCACGATTTGCAGTATCTCTCATTTGTAGGAGTTCAGTTTCTGATTGAAACATAAAAGGCATATGTCTCGGTCCCAAATTGAGGCTGATTACTCAAATAAGAAGTTAGAGAAAGCGATATAAGAATGTTTGCTTCCCAAGTCATAGTAAATTCTCTCAAGGAATGTTAATGATCCTCGTTTTGCTCTCAGTAAGAGTCGGCTTCACAAACAAACAAACATTGATCTGCAAGAATTAGAGGAACATATTTACCTGATGAAGAGAGGTGCAAGGTGACACTCAAGATGACTGATGTAGATATCAAGAATGTGACCGTTGTCTCTAAATTGAGGGGATATGTTCTTGTCAAAGCAAATCTACAAGGCCACAATTCAAATGACAGACACGCTGACACTGAAATAATAAGTGAACGGTACCGCTGAAACAGTAAGAGACAAAAATGCAGATTGTGTTTCATGCTGAAATCTATATGGACATAAGCAGATATTAGAAACTTAAGAGTCCTCATGGGCCCGATGAGAATGAGCGAGTGAGTGAGTGAGTGAGTGATATAAGAAATATTTTGTTCTCGTGTTGTTTAAGTTAAGAATTGTGCATTTTTTGCTTTCTTCTTAGAAATAACTCAGATAAATTTCTTCAAAGAAGTATCTGTGTCGCTCCCAGTAAGAGTCTGCTTCACAAACGAACAAACATCATTGTCATGTGAGAATTAGAGAAAAGTATTTGACCGATTAAGAAATAGATATCCAGTGACTATTGTCTCAAAATGGACAGGACTTTTTCTTGTCAAAGCAGACCCACAAGGCCACAAGTCTAATAACAGACACGAATGATATCGCTAAAGCAGTAAGAAACAAAAATGCAGATTGTTTTTCAGGCCACGATAATTATCTATCAACATTTTGTTCTCGTGTTGTTTAAGTTGCACACTGTGTTTCTTAGTCCGATAAATGCATTTTTTCCCATGGATTCCCGGGTATTCCAGGAGCCAACGGAATGCTGGGAATGCCTGGCATTAGGGGGTTGCAAGGAAAGAAGTGAAGAGATGGAGTTAAAGGACAGACTGGTGACAAGGGTTCGCAAGGAATGCTGGGATCAAAGGTAGAGAAAGGAACTAAAAGGGCTCGTGGAAAGAGCGGACCGCAAGGAATGATGGGAATAAAAGGACCGCAGGGAAAAGATGGAGTAAAAGGACAGGCTGGCGGCAAAGGTTCGCAAGGAATGCTGGGACCAAAGGGAAAGGAAGGAAATGAAGGGCCTCGTGGAAAGGGCGGACTGCCAGGGATGATGGGAATACAAGGACCGCAGGGAACAGATGGAGTAAAAGGACAGGCTGGCGACAAGGGATCGGAAGGAATGCTTGGACAAAAGGGAGAGAAAGGAAATGAAGGACCTCGTGGAAAGAGCGGACCACCAGGGATAATGGGAATAAAAGGAGCGCGTGGAATGGAATGGTGGGAGATCAAGCAATAAAAGGCGATAAGGGAGAGAAAGGAGAAAGCGTGACAAGTCCTTCTAGTGCAGTGCCACAAACCAACTGGAAACATTGTGTGTGGAAGGCTGATGATAGTCGAGATAGCGGTAAGATCAAGGTAAGAGAGAAATGTTCTGATTGGATTTGGTGCTTTCAGCAAAATTTCTTTTATCGCCTAATGAAAGATAAAGTTCAGATTCAGAATTCCACTAGGATTCATTTGAATGGGAATTAAAATTATATTATCCAAAGCCTGAGTGTTTCGTACCGGATTGACGAAAGTGATATTACATCTGTCAGATGATAAGAAATGAAGCAGTGACTTGCTTACCCGAGTACTGAGCACGCATTATCATTTAGTTTTTTATTATTGCTTTGCAAGACAAGTGTGACTTAAGGTCATTCCCCAGTATTGCATTGCGCATCCCTACTGCGCATAATTTCACGCGTGATTAGCGCGGGCGCATTAAAAAATGGCGGCTTTTTTTTTTTGCGGCTGGACCTCGCCATAGAGGTAAATCGTCATTTTCTCGAAAACGAGTACGGTTACCTATCATTTTTTTCCGTTGTGTTGAATTGAGTAATAAATTTCTCTATGTAAAATAAATATGGGCCAATTCTCAGTGTTGAGCAAGAAACAATCGTCGGAAACGTGATTTTAGCAAGCAATCGTGACTACAATCATGGTGCTATTGTAAGGATTTATATGGTATAATCAAGGTGCTGTTGCTCCTAAACGAACATGGGGATCCCTCATTTTTATTTCCAAGTTTAAGTTGCTACAATATAAACAGTCAATAGGCAAAGTTTGACAAAAATCTCAGTGCCGGTTCTATTTCAGTGGAATGACCTTAAGAAACTTGTAGCTCCACTTTGCACACCATTGGGTCCTTAGATCTAGCATCTGGTTAAAGGTCATCGGGTCGAATCCCTTTGAGCACTTGAAACCGAAGCATTTTTCCTCTGTAAAATTAGAGGGTCAAGGCTCTACATTATTCATATTGTCGGCAGCTTCTGTTATTTATTTCTCTACTTTGTACTCAACGTCACGCTTTTGGAAAATCGCACGGACTGAATTTCGAGCTTTTCAAAGTCAAGAAACCGTGAATATCCTTCTTATATAAAGTTCGGGTGACACGATAAAATGCTCAAACTAAACTTGGGAAGATTTCATGGTATTTATTTCGCGTAAGTCTTTAAGACGTTTTAATAGGCCTGTTTTACCGTGTTGCGACCATGGTGCCTGTACAGTTGACATCTGCTTAGTTTTGTCCTTCTCCTCTCCCCATGATTTATGTTTGAACATAGCTGAACATAGCAAAATGATAACTGCAAAATAGTTTGAAAGAATTGTTACAGTAGGTACTGTTTACCTGTCAATAAGTGTAATAAATTAAACCAGAAATATGTGTTCCTGACAGTAAGACATGCGTAAACCAGGAGCATGATCCCTCTCTTCTAATATAAACCCTGTATAAAGTATAACCATAATGAATAAAATAACATTGCCCTGTTGTTAAACTAACGAAATGCACTGCAGGGGTAACTGACACTTCCACCTACGAGATCATCAACTGATGATCTGTATTCATGATACAAATTACGTCATTGCACATGTGATATATTTTATTCAGTTATAAATATTAACCTCTTTTACTTTCTTTTGTTCCAGGACTGTTCGTTTAATAAGTTGCAGTCTGATACAGCGATCAAAGTCTCATTCCAGGGAAATATGAGAGTCCTGGGCACTTCCAAATGTAACCGGTGGTTCTTTAAGTTGGTAACGAATGCAGTGGACCAATGACAATCGAAGCTGTTGTGTACAATTGGTGGTCATCATCTGCTAAGAATCTCAATCTGCTTCATCGTCGATTATTTGAGAGATACTGTGAAAACATTCCACAGGGCACGGTTAGAGTGAAAATATGGGTAGGACAGTGTCCTGGCGATACTTTGGGTGACGCTTTCACTGGATCGCGTCAGTGTCCCGGATTATGATCGAGGAAGTATCTAGGCCCCAGTCCTAATTAATCAGTTCTCATTACCGGGATTGTCGCTACTTAAGCTTATGCTTATTAAAAACTATTGTAGTGAGAATTAACATGTTTGTGTGTTTTTAATGAAACTGTCTCAGCTGAAAGAATGGGTAAAAATAAGGCCACAAATGTGATCAGTCTAGCATAAACATTTTCTAAATAAGAATATCAAGAAACTTCACGAAACGTAATCTACTTTGCACTTGCGCTTTTTTTAATTAATGATGCGAAACTAATTTTATTACATAGTACTGCCATGTAATACTATTAGAATAAATTCTAAGTCGAGCAATTCAAATGCGTGATGACTACTCTACAGACTGCAGTCGCATTTCATTGATGACTAAACAGTGTTTTTTTCTCAATTGCAATGTTCCATGTTACCGTATCAGTAATTACTTACCATCAAATTTCCATATGGTTAATTTTTCTGCTGTTGGTAAGACTAGGTTGTGTAATAAGAAATGAAATGATAAAGTAGGTTTTTACCACAATTGCTACTAATCTCGCAATCTGATTGGCTAATTTGCCGTTGTCGATAAGAGGCTAGACAACGGTGCTCGCGTCAATGTGTCACGCAGTGCCTTTTATTAGCTCGCGCTCTGAAAAAACATTTTCTTTTACGTTGATATTGTGGTTAAACACAAATCGAAATGTGGTTTAGCCTAGTCTGTACTCTTATCGACAACTATACGCGTCATCAAAGTGTTCAAAATTTGTTGCGTGAGTCCACAACATTTTGACCACTTTGATGACGCGTATCGTTGTCGATAAGAGTACAGACCACGCTAAACCACATTCGATTTATGTGCAACACTTTGTAACTTACTATACTGTGTCTATGAAAATAGCATTAAGAAACAATACTGCATTTGAAACTTAATTTAATCGTATTACAGTGCGACTAACTGAACCAGGCTACCTAGAAGAAAACTAACCAATCAAAACATAAACTCAGAGGCAATGGACTGGCAGCTACTTGTGACGAGAAAGAACGCTGTGATTGACGTGAAAACATAAACAGTATCGACTTCTCTACGTTATATACACTCTGAAAGATTCAGTCCTTGGCGGCAAATTATCATAATTATAGATCTCGCACAAAAATGTTAGCTTAAGGGACCAATCCCTTATTACGTCCCGGGGGGTAGGTTGTTTAAAAAAAGTGTTGTGTTTCAAAACTTAACCCCCCAAAAAGTATTTTCAGATACAAATTATATCCCTCTTCTAAATTCCTATTTTAAAAATGTCCCCCCTCCTGACGAGACCATAATTCTCTCCTTCGCATAATATCGTTCCCATATCTTTGCATTATCTCTTCATCGATGTTCATTACCTGAAGTTCTTCACGATCTCTTGTTCCAAAGGATGCCCTTTTGACTAGCTGGGATGTAATTAAACGTTATAAGATTCATTTAGGACCAGAATACCATTTAGTTAAGTCTAGTGGACATAGTTTGCAATAACATTTTAAAACAGCTTTGTTTTGATGTATTTTGACACCTTGAAACTTCACCCGCAATGTTCTCGAAAACTCTCATATAATTTTTTTTTTTAAATTTCGTCATCGTTTAGACAACCATGTCAGCTTTTAGATCTTGAAGTCGAATTTCCAAAATTATCCTTTGATGATAAGCTATTCGGTTGCATGTAAAATGGGATGTGACGTTGTAACGTTGCTAAGGTAACTCAGATCTTGGTAAACTAACCTTATTTGAAACTTTCATCCTTTTCTAGTACCCCAGTAACGTTTGATTTTCTGAAGGATTGATTATAGTCGTGCTCTAGTCGCTCAAAGTTAATCAGTACCGTTAAATTAAAAAATCCGACCGAGCCACCTTTAACTGATGCAACCTTAATTTATCAACTCCAGAAGATAAATACATCAGTTGGGATGGCGGTGACATGACGGGTGCACGCCCAATTCGAAAGGAAGCATGTACTCTGATCAAGTCATTTGCTAACCCCAAGAAGGAAACTGCCGAATGTCAGGACAACGTCCAGCGTGGGAAAAACGGGAGAAATAATCCCTGGAGTTTGCATTCGAATTCGAGTTGGACATCGAGTGGGGCTTCGAGATGAAGATCGAGTTGAACTTCGAGTTTAAATTTGACAAGAGATAGGCGTAGATCCAAACCAACCAAATTAGCTTTTCTGGCTTTGTAGCCCGACAGCAGTCAATTGTTTTGTTTTTTTCCAGCAGTTTCTTTAAAAAAGGTTATAAGAAATCTATTGAAACAATATATTTATTCTTCTTTCTTTACCTAAAAATATTCAGGTACAGGATAAGAAACAACCTGCCGTCCACTTAAACTAAAATGATATACATACCCCTCCGTTATAGGGGAATCTAAAATTTCCACGACGGGCGGCCTGGAAAGAAAAATAAAAAGGGAAAGCGTTAGTGGAAGCGAAAGAAAATCAAGAAAAATTTATTAATTTGCATGGACTTTTTCAGGAATGATTATATTTATTCTGCGCTTTGAAGGATGTTTTATCTTGGACAGAATAAAGAGAGAAATGGCTACCCCCCTATACCCCCTCTCAACAAACCCATGATGAATACGCACTCGAGCAAAAACGCGGCTTTTTCCCATCTTTGAAATTGGTGGGGGGAGGTAAATTTGTAAAAGCTAAAAAAAGTTAGTCCTACCATAGAGATATAGGAATGCGAAGAATTTATCAAACGACCAGTTGCGTATTAAGTTTCGAACTGAATTGATCTGAGTTTGAGAATTGAGAATCGTTTTGAATTGAATTGGATTGAATTGATCGGGAGCTATTGAAAGTGTATGTGTATGGATACAAAAATATATCCCTGGCTAGCTAGGAACCACGCAGGCTGGAAAAGAAAATTCCAAATTTTTCATAACTTGACAGAAGACAGCTAAAAGCTAACCGCCAAGCCAAATCTTGGGGGTAATTAGAAATCTGACCAAGACCTTATCGTGGTTTTCGACGGAATCGACCGCATCTTTTTATGGGAACCCGATGCAAATACCTTTTTCGAAAATTGAATTTCACTCAATTTGTAAATCGCAACGTTAAAATACTAGTAGATGAAGTGATCTCTGTGATTGTTTCCTTGCTGAAAACAGAGGTGTGTTTCGCCGTTAACTTGCATTTGAAAATAAATCTTTCAACTACAAGTCTTCACAAAGTAAATTAAACCTACCTTTCCATTGCTAATGCCACGATGGCCAGCAAGCAGGCTAATGACAGGACCTCAGATCATACCATTGTTTCCAGGATATGTGTCAGTTCACACAAGATGACCACGTGGACAACGTTAGAGTCACACGTCACGCGTCACGCCACGGACACGAGATCGTTGGCTCATGGTTGGCATCTAAAATTTGCGGAAAAGTAACCCTTCGTTTATGGCAATCCTGATGATGGGGATGCTCATCAAGGGCTTCCCGCGCTTTTTTCCCCGAAAAGTGGTTCCAGAAGTATCTCGGCGGGTTATGTTGTTTTGCGAGCACCTCACCTGCCTCCTCCTCCTCCATTTTTTTTATTTTGTTATTTTTATTTTTTAATTGCATATTTTATTAGTTCACTCAAACTTTAACTCGAGTTCTAACTCGAACATTAACTCGAAGTCCAACTCGAACTCGAACTCCAACTCCAACTCGAATCCAAACTCGATGGTTCAAGATTCCCGGGAAAGACAGCACAAGTGACTAAAGACATTAGAAGATATAATTATAAAGAAGGCTCTCTTTCCCTTGTAGGGAAAAGGACATGATGACGATGGAAATAAGCCAGGGTCTTAATTGTTCAAGGCAAGTCAGGTTAGACCTATCCAGAGAATTCAAAGTGGTTAATATTCTGGCTAAGTGATGTTCCTCCATTTTCGGTTAAATGGTCGCTTTTCGGAAATTCAACAATTTCCGTATTTTCTGGAAAATTTCCCAGGAAATTTCCATACCGTTTTTCCCCGTTTCGAAATTCGCGGAAAGCGTCCCTAGTTTACCCAAATGAAGCGAACAATGAAAGGCAAGATGATCTGGTTATTAACGGACCTTTGTTCAGACATACTGTGCTTGTGTAGTAGTTCGGTGAACATGGCTTCTTTTGGAGTACAGTATTTAAACTTTCCCAGCTCGCGTCGAAAATTGTGACTTTTCATTGATCCGTTTAAATTCTCGCAAATAATAAAACCCCGAAAAAAAATCACCTGAAAGTGAGTCAGTTTTCATCCTTGTCATTCAACATGATTGAAGCTAAGCTTTGAAGCAAAAGTAACGACGAGGAAGCAAAGCGCGAGTATCTCTTCGTCATTCTTGTTTATTAATCATCCGAGAGACTTAACCAGGTACGCAGCATGAACGTTAATTACAGTAATCAAAGCCCTGGACCATTATACGAGGTGAAAACCATATTGCTCTGAAACCTTTTTTAAATCTTGCGATTTTTACCCACTAAATTAAATGTAGATAAAGAACTTTCCCCGAGAGAAAATCGGCCACTCGTGAAAAACTCAGTTTTCCTAGGCTAATTAGGTAAAAAGGGACTCCTCTAATCAAAGTAAAGTGCCCTTGGTTCCTTAGCAGAAGGTGATGTATAAAATAAATTATCACCCTTATCATTGATGAAGAAGACTCATTTTTGTTCCACAACGGCTGAATTTACCTAAGAAGACGAATTTGTCTCAGACGTACAATGTGTCGAACATCAAGTGCGTCTAGGTAAATACCAGACGCATTAAACTTGTGTGTTGAAAAAACCTTCTTGTTCTTGTGAGAGAAACTGTTGGTAGTAATTATAAATTTTGGTTCAGCACTGAGATTCTCAATTTAGGCAAATTGGTCTGTTTTATGTGTCTAGTATTTAACTAGAAGAACTATACGACTGAGTCATGTCCGTGCAATGTGCCTTTGTTGAGTTCGTCTGGCGTTTAATGCGACGTATTTTCCGTATTTATTACACGCATAATACGTCTAAGACGCATTATTCGGTAAATACGACCAATGTGCCATTTTTTAAAATTTAATTTAATTGCATGTATCACGCGTGTTCCCTTGAAAATCGTATATCCTTCATGGCGGTGGTTTGCTCATCGAGAGCACGAGCAGGTTCTTGCGCTCTAGGAAAGCAAGCGACTGCTTTGCTGACAAAAGCTCTCAGAGGGAAGTCCTTTATACGTGTCGTGGGATGGCATGTTCGTGTTTTAGTAAATTCTGGAATGCGTGTGTTCAACGATAGCTGCCACCTTTAACCCTCTCGTTCCATTTTCATCTCAGCGTACGTGTTTTGGTATTTTTCCAGTTTTGTTGTTCTTTGAGATAACAGCCCTAAAATAGAACATCTGGGAATGCTTTTACTCTACGCCAGCGGTGCATTTACTAAATTGACTGATCTGTTTACTTAATTCATAATCAAAGAATCTGTTTACATTTCAACGCTGGAATACATATCTGATGCATGCTCAGAAAAAAAAAACACAAATATTAGGGTTGAACTGAACCATCCATAGTGAATTAAGTCATTTCCGAAATATCAAAGCGTTCCACTGCTAGCTAGTTAGTTTTCTCTTAATAAAGTTCTTATCGCTGCTGAAAACACTGCAATGCTTTTGTGTATTTCTCAGTTCTCTACTTTATCTTTGGAATTCAGTGTAAGACAGAAGACGTGGTAATACTGTTTGAAAACTATTGTGAGAAATCATTGACCTCTGAGGGAGAAGAAATTTTAACCATAGTGAACAATTTAAACTCACCTGGTTTGTTTAATTGACATTGTATCCCAAAACATCTATTTTCAATTAGTTCTTATGACCCTTACTTAATATACTCTCTGTTTGACGTTTTGGTTGTTCTCCATTATTCTCTCCGAGTCTTCATTATCCTGTCGCAGAAACAAGAACAAGAGATCACGTCAACTAAGTTAGAAAATTAAGAAATTGGTTTAACTGTTCAGTTGGCTAGCGGAAAAAGCAACTGCACGAAGATTTCTGATTCTCAATATCATTTTGCACACCATTCATTTGGAATAAGTGCCCCATTCATGTCCACTACCCGCTTAAAATAATGGTAAAATGATACAACCTCGCTATGTAGGAAAAAGGATAAAATCTAAACTACTCTTCTTTTACTGTAACTCTTGAATTACGGAGTGATCAAAGTCCCTCCGAAAGAAGGGGACAGGAGGTAACTCCGCATGCGTGTTGACAGCTAATATTAGCTGAAGACTAAGCCTGTTGGCGGTTATATTATTAGAGGTCACTTTATGTCTTACCTTGATTAAAGGCTTCTTACCAGGTTATAACCTCTGTTTTAAAAATAGCGTCTTATCTACGCTGACTGACATTAAATTGCGTTTCATGACATTAGAAGAAGCGTCTTAAAGGTTGAGCACATACCATCACGGAACCAGTTATGAAACGAATTCATACCACACAGACGTGTATTTCTACTGTTATAAAGTGTTGATATTTTTATCTCTTCAAGCATGGCGCAGTTTGTATATTTTGCTGCCTTATTGGTGGTTTGTGGAACAGGGCACTCACTGGAAACCACTGCCAGCCCTCAACAACAAAATGCTGGCGATACCAAGGACTTATGTGAGGTACAAAGTTGAATATCAATTGTCTTTTTTAACGAAAATCAATCTGTTAAACATGAGATGTAAAAATATTTACAGTATTTCTCATTTCTATTAGCTCAGTAAGACCTAAGTTTCTAGTCCCAAATCGAGGCTGAACTCTTAGATAAGTTGCAGAAAGCGATATAAGAATGTTTGTTTCCTAAGTCATAGTAAATTCTGTCAAGGAATGTTAATGATCTCCGTGTTGCTCCCAGTAAGAGTCGGCTTCACAATCGAGCAAACATCAGTTATGTAAAAGTTGTAGGAACATATCTGACCTGATTAAGAAACAGATATCAAGAACGTGACTATTGTCTAAAAATTGACAGGATTTTATCTCGTCAAAGCAGACCCGCAAGGCCACAAGCCCACCAACAGACACGCTGACACTAACAGTACTGTAAAAACAAGTAACTAATTCGCTAATACAGTAAGAGACAGAAATGCAGATTGTTTTTCATGCCACAATATCTATCGACATAAGAAACATCTTGTTCTCGTGTTGTTTAAGTTTCACACTGTGTTTCTTAATTCAGTGAATGTATTTGTTGCCTTCCTCTTAGAAATTCATATCTACCCATGGATTTCCGGGTATTCCAGGATCAAATGGTATGCCGGGAATGCCCGGGATTCCGGGACCACAAGGAGTGCAGGGAAGAGATGGAGTTAAAGGACAGACTGGCGACAAGGGATCGGAAGGAATGCTGGGACAAAAGGGAGAGAAAGGAAATGAAGGGCCTCGTGGAAAGAGCGGACTGCCAGGAATGATGGGAATAAAAGGAGCGCGTGGAACTGTGTGCGATCAAGGAATAAAAGGCGATAAGGGAGAGAAAGGAGAAAGCGTGACAAGTCCTTCTAGTGCAGTGCCACAAACCAACTGGAAACAATGCGTGTGGAAAAATCTGAATGATGATCGAGATAGCGGTAAGATCAAGGTAAGACTGAAATGTTCGGATTGCCAATGGTTATGGGCAAAATTACTGTTATCACCAGGAGCCATAATCGGGGACGGAGACCGTAAGCGCGCGCCATTTCTAGTATTGGGGCTGTCCCCATGATATGGGACAATAATTCTATTTTTAGAACAAATTGCGCCATCACATGCGGCACACGCGCGTACATGTTGCGAGGATTTTTGCGGATGTCGCGCGGAGGAAATGGCGTCCGAAATTCCCGAAATGTTTCATGTTTTTGCCCCACAACTCAACGCGTTTACGTCTGTTGGAATTTTGCTTAAGTATTTTCGTCGTAAGCTGCTCCAGTTTGAGTGAAGTAAGACAGTGTCGAATTTAGGTATGTTCCGCTGTAAGCTTATATATATCGCTGACTAAGTTGTGTTCCGACTGATGCTTCTTTTACATGAGCTGTACATTACTCCACTTTAAATTTCACATATGTTGAAGATTAACAGCTTTTCCATTACACAGCAAAAAACTAGCTGGATATATTTAGATATAGCAGAGCTTCAGGACTTCATAGTTTCATAGCCCCTCTTGCCACATGCTTGCGAGGAATTTGTCAGTCTATCGCGACCGAAAAGTAAAACACAATAATTGCTAGTTTGAGTTTCGCTTGAATTGTAAGCAACGCTTGATGTTTCATCGAGACTTAATAACTTTACGTCCGTAGATACTGCTCAGTTTTATTCGTGTAAAAATCCAGTAAATTCTCTGTTGTCGATGAATGAGAGCGCCCGCTGATGCGTGTTTTGTACAGTCAGTAAACATGACAAATTGTACTTCCGCCGCACTTTCGTGTGAAAGCGTACATCGAACTCAAACAATAGCTCTATAGTTTTTAAATATGTTTAAGATTGATAAATGTTTGAGAACATATTAAAAGCTAAGCTGAAAATATGTGAATGAAGCAGAAACAATCAGCAAAGTTACGATGACGCTTTCTTTAACCAACTTGGAATAACGATTTCGATTTTGTTGATCGAGTTATCAAAACTCCTTGTCTATTTTCATTCCGCAGTGTAAAACTTCACTATGCTTATGTTGAAGAAACACACATGGTGTTAGTAGCCTTTTTGCATTCGTGAAATTTGTTGCAGCATTTCAGCACAAAAGATAACGACAGAAATCTTTGTCAAGATTTGTTGACAATTGAAAACACCGACTCGGACTTGAAAGTGCACGAGCTGCACTATGCAAATGAGCTAATTGTAGGCGTCAGACTTTCCTTTCAAAAACTTTTGCAAACTCACCAAACAAGCAGAGACGATAAGAAACCATCAAAACAGGTTTTGGTTATGATTAAACATTGTCTGATAAACTCACAAATTAACTCGATACCAGAGTAGGGAGTTTTCTTGCTATATTCTTAAGTCAGAACAAACGCAAAAACATACGCGTAAGCTTACAACTAGCGTGAGCAGATCTTATTATTCATTCCCAGCGGGAGATTGAAGTCTTGTTTTCGACCCTGAAAAACCTACCTTTTCCGTTAGTTCAGAGCATAAAACTACATTTAAGCGCCCTGGTTCGTATTCCCTGCCTTATTCCCTGCCATCGCTGTGAACAATACGCAAGAGAATCTCTCAACTCTCACCATTTGATCACGTAACGTGACAACATTCACGCGAGAGCTCCTGACATGTGCGTGAATCCGCGCGGATATATGACGTCAGGATGGCGCAATTTGTTCTAAAAATAGAAAAATTGTCCCATATCATAGGTGCGCGCGAATCCCGAGACTTACGGTCTCCGTCCCCGATTATGGCTCCTGTTATCACTTAATGTAAGTTAAAATTCAGATTCAGAATTCGACAACGATTTATTTGAGAGAGAATCATGCTGTTATTAACCGAAGTGTTTTTTCAGCTGGTCTCATATTATGGTGATGAAACTGATATTACATCTTAAAGTGCTACTGAAACGAAATTTTCGTACACTCTTTTATTAGCCCAATCTATAGTTTCAACCGTACTTAATATAATATTGAACTTTATTTCTGTCAAATCTTACCGGAAAGTGCTTTTTTTAGCTGCCGAAATCGACTTTTTGGAGTATATATAAATATATCCTCGGCAACTTTACTGCGTTAAAAGCGGTAAGCGCATCAGCCATCCGCACAAACACGAAGTTATTCACTGTCTACAAGCTTTGAGTTGAATACTTCTTTGTACACAGAGGGCATCATTTTATGATACTAGTTAACAATTAGATTATGAGCTCGAGATTTAATTTCTATGAGGTGATAGTTGATGAGGCCAAATCAACTATCACCTCATAGAAATCGAGAGCGAGTAATCTAATTGCTGTAGTAGAATTCTAACTGAAATTTACTTCAAATAACTGTTTCCAAGTACTTCTCGACGTATTATTAAACTTTGCGCCTTCGAAAGATCGCTCGGATTTAATTGTCATTTGAAGTTAAAGTTGTGTGCGCGCGCTCATCACTTTTTTCGATAATTTCAAGATTTTTAAAGTCAAGAAACCGTTAATGTCTTTCTTTCAGTCTTTTCAGGAATTAATTTATCCATTTGCATCAAAATATTCCTTCAGAACTTTGCTAAAACGAAAACAACGTCGCCATTTCGTAGACCACCTCCGGCCACTGCACTCTCTCTGTCGAGGAACTATGCGCTGATAGTTGCCTCGCGGAAATTTGATGTTCTTAAAACAAATATGCTAGTTTTAGTTTCGAGGGCAAATATGCTAGTACTTCACGCGATCAATTTAAACAAATAAGAATCGGATAAAATTTAGTGGTGAACTATAACGGCTGACAGTATACGAGTAGCTCAGCCAATCAGATTGCAGCATTTGCATTAGTATACTAGTAGAATTCTACTAATAAGTGATAGTTGTTTTGGTAGACAAAGAGTATCTTTGAAAATTGTGATCCACGGCAGGGTTTGCTTTATCGCCGCATACGTATCAGTGTAAAAAAGCGGGAATTTCGCTTCTTTTTTACACGTATCTCCCAATTGCAATATTTCACGACCAATGAATTACTTTGAGTTCTTTAGCGCATACTTATGTCTATGATCTTCATTTAATAGTATCCAAGTTCAAAGCAATTCCTTAAAACGCCACTAGTTTACACTCCTTTCGAAGGTTTATTAAACAGAATTTGAACTAATTCGCATATATGACCTTTCGCCGCCCACATTGTCACGCTTTCTCTCGTTTCCTGAAAACATACCTGTAGGGTCATGGCAATTTAGTTTACCTTTACAGTTTTAAATTCGCTCCCTCCATTTTAAAGAAGAGGGTTTCTTAAATTGTTGCTGTTGTGATAACGTAGGATGTGGCAGATACAACTGGACTAAAGGTCACTGTAGCACAATCTCGTCCGCGGCGAAGTTCACAAAGCGACCGGTTTCCTCGAAGCGAAGCTACTCGAAAACTCAAAGCGTTGTTGCTGCGATTCGTGCAGCAGCACTCCGGATAATATTTTCAATAGCCACTTTCTCTTGTTTTCATGTCTTTTTTACTTTATGAGTGTAGGTATTGTTTAATTGAGTGCTGGCCATTTGACCAAGTGTAATAATAAATAAAAACTTTATTTAAGTGTCGATGTATTTAGCACTAATGTGCTAATTGGGGACACTGTACGTAAAGAAACAAATATTTCAAATATAACATAAACTATTAAGAATCCCAACTGGTGGGAGGCTGACCAGTTGGCTATTTACACAACGCGGCCGAGGAGTTGAACTCGGGGCTACCGAGAACAAATCCAGATAGCGGTAGGGCGGAGGATTTGAACCAGGGACCTCCAGATTTCAAATCCAGCGCCCTAAACCTCTCGGCCACGCCGCCTCCGCCTCCCGGTCATTTTGCGATTTAAGAACTCGCACTCGTTTGTCTGCCTACATAACATATCCTGGAAATATCCAATTAAATAGACTGAAAAGCCCTGTTGGTGTCCACATGTTGGGCTTCCTGCGTAATACAGCCGAAATCGATCGAGGTTGCAGTAGTCTTAGCAAATTCAGCCGCCCCGCTTGATTTTTGCAGGGGCATGTCACGGCCAGTAAACTGCTACCGTTTAAGGCTAAGATATGTGATAAGACATGTGGCGAACATGTGAGTGCCGGTATGTGAGCAGGCCATGTTAGGTCGTCTTTCCGCTGGATCTTTCTTTGGCTTCTTTTCATTCAGTCTCCGTTCGCTTCGCTATTATATGCTCTCAGCGTTGGATTTAAGTGAATTTAAACGCTTCGACGGTAGCATTTACCGAAATCTGCGTAAATTGTCCTTGTTTATTAACACGACTTGGCTTTGGGATGTTAACCGTGGGAACACCTACATTTTTGATTGCACATGCTGATTAGTTCCAGTCGCGACAGATAGCTCAGTCTTTATCCGGTCGAAATTTTACTGAGAAACCAGGAACTGCAAAGGACCGCATACGATAAACGCTGCCAAACGTAGGATCTACAAGAGATCTGATCAGCCAAAAAAAATGTATGAAGACAAACAACAGACTGCAAGGCTGATACTACGTGAAAAACGTTTCGAGACACCAACATAACAAGAACCGACAAAGTAGGATCGCAACAGTGGACAGCTGTTTCGCCCTTCTTGGGGCTCGTCAGCACTGTGTAGCGAAGATATGTAACGCCAGCCCAACAGCCAACGCACATAAATTGCAAAATGACCCGTTCACTACTGATATCAAGTTTCGTACTTTGATTTCGGACCGTAGGTCTTTTCAGATCCGATACGCTGCGTTTTTAACCGCGCGGCCATGGGCCGAGCGCGGTTCATGGTTTACCCGTGGTTTTTTTTTTTTTTCGACTTCTGTGCGAGCAGACCCAAGCTTCCACTCGGCCAAATTTTGAGTCAGGCAACCTGTGATGTTTACTCACAAAAGCTGTTGAAACATTAATAAATCTCATCTTTCGCGGGAAAAAATTAAAAACCCAGCGTTCGTCAAAAATTATATTTTTTCACCAGAAATTTAGCTCGGAACATCTACATATTTACATTCGTTTGAATCGTCGATGAAATGACCTTTTCCGGATATTTTTTCCTTCGGGGTCAACCGAAACCTCCGATTACAAAATCACGCCGAACCCACATGTTGCAAAAAAATCTCTTCAAAACCCTGACTTCGAAGCGATATAACACTTCAGCGTTAATAGCTACCACACATCGGCAGACGGTAAATCTATTCCTTAACAATCCAGCTTTATCGTGTTAAAATTTCAGCGAAATCGAACAAAACCAGAATTAATTAGAATTTTTTTGTGACCTCACTCCCCAGACTTGACCTAACAAAGGAAGCATCGGTCGCCCATAGCAACCGAAAAACACCAACATAACAAAGCCGACGTTTCGGCCAAGAAACTCCAGAATTATCGCCTGAGAGCTTAAACTTGAATGGGAACATCTTTTTCGAACTTTTTTCAACTGATTTAGACGAAAGACTGGCCTCGGCGGGCTACAAAAAAGACCAAGAGAAAAACAGAACAAGACAGCAGAACAAACCGATAATATTTCATCGCATGGCTTTCGGCACGAAAACGAAAATACAGCTTACTTCTGGATAAATACAGCCTTAGAAGCCAGCAACCGGTCCCAAATTACTTTCTGTATCCTTACAAATGTCTTGACTTCCATCTCCGAAAGATTTTGCCCCAATTTTGAGCAAATAAACATTTCGTCGCCGGAGACCGCCATTACGGTGGCTTGCATACTAAATTAGCTAAGTTAACAAAATTTTCCCGAGGCGGGGATATGACAAATTTGGTGAGAATCAAAAGTAACGCCAATTTTCTGTCACGTTTTCAATCTGTGGTCACTGGAGTGACCAAAATCGATACATCGGTCGGGATAGAGTTTTATTATTAAATTATATGACTTGTGTGACTACTTTGCTAGCCCTTTACTCGTGGAAAACACCAATTAAATTTAATCATGATTTTTAAGAAAGAAAGCTGTTGTTAATAGTGATATTATTGTGTCATTCATATCGTTCATGCCCATACATATCCCGAAGAAAGTTCTAGATTAAGACCATTACGTCATCGGAGATTTGTCAACGGCTACCACTGATGGTGCAATAATACAGTTTGTGTTGATCAAGTGATGTGATGTCTACAGTAAGAAAAGAATCATCAATGACTGCTTTGGAATGTGCACTGCGTTCCGACGGTAGTACTAAGCGAACCGTTAAATTTTAAAAGCGCGGTTATAAGATCTAACAGATCTTCTTGTTTAACCATGGTACTGGCCATGCGGTTGAATGTTTAAATGTTTAGGCTGGCCTTGTCCAGCCACATTTATTCTTTTGCTTTTCGAGACACCAATCTTGACACTTTGTCTCCTTGCGCCCCGAAACACGTGATGTGGCAACGCGTGTTTCGGGGCGCAAGTGAGTTCAAAGTACGGAACTTGATATCAGTAGTGAACGGGTCATTTTGCAATTTATGTGCGTTGGCTGTTGGGCTGGCGTTACATATCTTCGCTACACAGTGCTGACCAGCCCCAAGAAGGGCGAAACAGCTCTCCACTGTTGCGATCCTACTTTATCGGTTCTTGTCATGTTGGTGTCTCGAAACGTTTTTCACGTAGTATCAGCCTTGCAGTCCATTGTTTGTCTTCAGAAATTTTACTGTTTGGAATCGGTGGAAAAGTACTCTGAAGGCAAGATCCAAAAGTCTGCATTATTCATCAGGGGAAATACTCGAATCAGTCGCACGGAGTTTGTTTACGATAAACGAGCACGCGATTGCAAATACTAGCTTAAATTTGTGCTTCCAGCTTAGAATAATGTCCGTAATTTAATTTTCTATGAAACTTCTGAGTCTACAGAAACTGGCGGCGTCACGCAACGTATCAACAAATCGTGACCTGGTCACTAGCATGGACTTTGACACTATGCATATCTGACTTTAAAACCTCGGTTGCTGCTGAAAAATGTTGATTTTAGAAATAGACAAAGGTTGAAAGTCAGCTACTGAAATCATTTATTTAAGGTATACATATTAAAGTGAGGACGTCGAACGCCCTCTCATAATCTCTGATTACTGCTAGTTATTAAATTTTATTGGCCCTTCTATTATTTAGTTGGGTGTGGACTGAGTACTAGGTATTATTAGACGGCGCTTGGCGTGTTTTTGTTGGAGGGAGGGAGAAGGAGATTTGATTTCACGGACGCTTGGTAAGGGTTTTGCATTGAACGGAGTTTGAGGAAACTGTAGTGTTGGGGTGACTGAGATTTGTGTTCGGCTTAATTTTTGTTGTTGTTGCTAAACACATAATTACTTACATTGCCTCACTCTACTTACATCACAACACAATACTTAACCTACTTACAATACACTACTATATTGTCATCATCATCATCATCATCATCATTATTATTATTATTATTTCTAACGCTTTTACAAACGTCACTTACAATACATCACAAAAAAAAACCTATTTACAATACTTGGCATTACCTTACTTACTTACAATACGCAATAATTAGTTTTTGTGACTTACGCATTACGTTACTTATGGAGTTACAATACAGTGAAATTACTTAATTATAGAAAAAAAAAACAACAACAAACAAACTAAGAAAAAAGACCTCGCAACAAATTACTGAGGGAAACGCTTTAAATGGTGAGAAGGAATTTCCACTTCTGTTGAAATTCCCTTTCATCATTCAAAGTGGCAGCAATATATTTTTCTATCTCGATTTTATCCTGCACTAATGAGATGAAGTCGCTGAAAACGAACATAGTATTATTTAGAGCGTTGATATAAAGAAAGTATTTGCCTAGCATTATGAGGAGGTTGAGGGTCAAACGGTGAGTACAGGGACGAGTAATTCCAAAAGGCCACACAATTGCAGCCCTGCGAGCGACGCCAGGCGGCTCTTCGTGTCCCCATGCAGTGAAACGATAAAATGATGGAAGAGCTCCGTGTCCGTTTGATCCGCGACACAACGACCGTTGAAATCGGCTTGGTAACCTCGTCATGTTGGCAAACCAAGACTCGCAGGGGTACTAGACCGCAATTTGTCAACCAAACTTCTTGTAACACCCGGAGTTCCCTCAGGTCGAATTTACAATACAAAATAAAAATCGTACAGAACGCTTTTGCAAAATGGCTTCAAAACCAAAGAAACGTAAGATCAACGGCGAAAGCTCCGTAGAAACTGAGGAGAAAAAATCATTTTTGAAGTGGAAGTCATGGTAAGTTTTCAAGTTTATGCACCTTTGATTTGTTTGTGTAAAATATTCCCGAGCTGATAAACTAAATTTGCTTCTTATAGAGTATTGTGGAATTACGAATATTGTGAGGAAACTGGAATGGAAGCCAGCAAAACTTTGTTAAGAGCATACGAAGAGAAAGAAAATGCCGCCGGCAAATTGAGCTCTGTTTTGCTCGGGAGAATTCTTAACGAATTATGGGGAGATGAAGTTTAATGGTGAGGCGAGAACCACGTAACTCAAAGGTGCATAAACGTGAAAACTTACCCTGACTTCCACTTCAAAAATGATTGTATCTTCTCAGTTTCTACGGAGATTGCGTCTAGTACCCCTGCGAGTCTTGGTTTGCCAACATGACGAGGTTAGCAAGCCGGTTTCAACGGTCGTTGTGTCGCAGATCAAACGGACACAGAGCTCTTCCATCATTTTAACGTTTCACTGGGGACACGAAGAGCCGCCTGGCGTCTCTCGCAGGGCTGCAATTGTGTGGCTAGAGAATTGAAATGAAAGATCAACCTTTGCCCTTGAGTTCTACGGTGGATTTGTGGCCGTGGGTACATTTTAGCCTAGGATTTTTGACTTCGTTCGGGAGGCTGTCCCGACTGAAGAGTTTCAAAAAAGTCGGTTAAATCAAGTTAAATCGGTAAAATAACCACACCAGGAGCAAACAACACGCGTATGGAATAAGTTAAGCCATTTATATTGAGAATTTTCACTTTTAACTACCTCCATGGATATCTTGTGGAAAATCTAGGGCTTGCCACAAGCTGCTCGAGATTTCCCAAAAAGTTGCCCGAAATTTCTCAAAAAGTTGCTCAAAAGTTGCTCCAAAAAAGTCAAAAGTTGCTTTTTGTAACGAAAATTGCTCAAAAGTTGCTACAAAAAGCAAAAACTTTTTTTTGTCTCTCTTCTTTTATTTGGTCTGATGCAAAAATATTCAATCTTTACAACAAAAGTAAAATTTCTGAGCATTTTTGTGCAATTTTGCGTTGTAACCAGCGTCGCTGAATAAATTTGTTCACAATACGTATGAGTAAATACTACGCATCAATATCAATATGACAATATTAATCTTGTAAAAGTTCTATTATGAGCCAATAAAATTGTCGTTGCTGTTAATAGTCAAGACCTCTAACCATTATCATTTTCGCTGGAGTACTCAGTCTTGCCCCTGCTTATGCGGCTACCCTCAAAGGATCTGAATGACCTTTGTAACCTGAAACACTCGAATCAGTGGAGCGTGAATCTTCGTCCGCCATTTTGGATTTTCTTTAAAAAACCGCTGACCTAACAGCCCGGCTGCATACATCTTTTGCCCATGATCTGCCCCAGAGGGGAGGAACTGCTCTTTTTTCAGAGGAAATTCACAAATTGTCTACCGAAACATTGTACAACTGGAAGCATGGCCAATTATAGCCCTAAAAGCTGCTCCGATATTTCGAAAACTAGAAATTGGTCAGAATGCAAAAAGGTGCTCTAAACAAAAGAAGTTGCTCGAAATACGAAAAGTTGACAAAAAGTTTTCGAGCAACTTGTGGCAAGCCCTAAGAAAATCCCATACAAACCCTTATGATTCGATGCCATATTGTGTTGCTTGTGTGGTTCATAGAGAGAGCTTGGGCGGCCTGTGTATCTACAGACGTAAACTTATTGGGCCTTGATGAAACATCAAGCGTCGTTTACAATTCAGGCGAAACTCAAACTTGCAATTTTGTTTACTTTTCGGTCGCGATAGACTGGCAAAAAACTCACCCAGATTGACTCACTCCTCTAGATTTAAGGGTAGCGCCTTACACCACGTTGGCCTGCGAGCAGGCTCACCTTTGAGTCACGCGCGAGCGATGAGGAGTGAAGCAATCCGGCAGGGTAGAGTCTGGTGAAGAGGCGTCAAGAAAGTGAGCCTGCCTTTATCGACATTTTGTTCGCCGATTTGCCCCCCCCCCCCAACCCACACAGCAGGGGCAAACTACATCATGAGCGCATGCACGCAGTCACGTATTCGCCGAATAGTTTGGAAGAAAGTGTGTATGATTTCATCAAAGCTGGATGTATTTTGACCCGCTAGCCTTCGAGAACAAGTAACCAAAGTCTGCGTACTCCGGAAAGAAATGTTTTATAGCTCGGCGACAGCGAATGGCCATGAGTTGTGGTAAGAAAACAAATCTTCCGTGTAGCTTGGCAACTGGTCAGAATGACAATCAGACTTGTGCCAGAACTAAATTTTCGGATTTTTAGTTAGCCAAATTCATTGGTTGTCAGAAAACAAACTTTCTGTGTTGTGTAACTCGCTAAAAAGCCGTGTTTTGTAGTCAGAATGGTTAATTTATCTACAAGATGTAAAATTCTAGCAATGTAAACAAATAGAAACACAAAATTTAAAAACATTTTGCGACGCGCTCGTTTATCAAAACTTTATTGTGTCAAGAAATATTTGTTACAAGTGTTGGTGATCTGAAATCGAGTTCTAAGTGTCGACAACCGTTCAAATGCCTTTCCTGGAAAATATTTTGTCCAGCACAATTTAATTTAAAGCTGGCTATAATCTATTCATCGCTAGTTCAACTTCACGCGCAGATCGTTATCTGACATTCCATCAAACTTAGGGTGCGTCCAAGATTGGATTTTTAAATCCGAAAACGGATTTTGCGTTTCTTTTCTAAACAGATTAACCCAAGATCTCTTCGGATCATGGTGCGTCAAAGGAACCGAAGAATCCACTCTGGGCAAGGATTCTACAGTTCCTTTCCTTGCCATGCTGGCTTTTCTTCCTTCTGTGATTTTTCTGTTTTTACCCAAAATAGAGGGGGTAAGGGGTCCCCGGGCCCCTTCCCCAGATCTACCACTGAATTTACAAGCATTCTAGACACAATGTATTGCAAACGTGCGTGATGGTAAGCGGGTAACGAAACAACACGAAGTCGTTTGCTTGTTTACAAGTATCATCAAAGACCAGACTGCCAAAGGAATATCACTTGGACTGAATCAAGTGTTTGTCCTTGTTACACATAAACTTTGACGGTTTTTCTTCGGCAAAACTTTATCAACAACGGCTATCACGCCTGCATGTTTTTATGAAAAAGATTTACAATTTTCCCGAGAAATCTGAGCTACCAAAGTTCATACTTTCGGTGAAAATTAGTTGGCCTATTTTTGCTGCGGTTTCCGGGGTGGAAATGAAAAATTTGCAGAGATCAGAGCAGGCTCACTTTCTCGTCTCGCAGCTTCGCCACTTGCGCTTATGTTCCAACGGGAGCCTGCTTGCAGGCTAACATGTATGCAGGCTAACATACCAGCAGGCTAACACCACGCTTGACACTTTCTCCCAAGGAACCAACAACTGATGATCGGTGTTCAGTTAATTCCAGTTAATGATACAAATCAAGCCAAAATGTGATGAAATTTATTTATATGAGTTCTGACTTATTTTACTTTCGTTTGCTTCAGGACTGCTCGTTTAATAAGTTGCAGTCTGATACAGCGATCAAAGTTTCATTCCAGGGAACAATGAGAGTCTATGGTTCTTCTAGTAAGTGTAACCGGTGGTTCTTCAAGTTTAATGGTAACGAATGCAGTGGACCAATGACAATCGAAGCTGTTGTGTACAACAGTTGGCCATCAGCTGCTGGGAGTCCCAATCTGCTTCATCATCGATCATTTGAGGGATATTGTGAAAACATCCCACAGGGCATGGTTAGAGTGGAATTGTGGGTAGGATCTTGTCCTAGTGGCTATACTTTGGGTGACGCTCACACTGGATGGAGATCAGTGTCCCGGATAATGATCGAGGAAGTGTCTAGGTCCCAGTCCTAACTAATCAGTTCTTATTATGGAGATTGTCGCTGCTGAAGTTCATGCTTATTAAAAGTTATTGTAGTCAGAACTGAAATTTTTGTGTGTTTTTTGTGAAACTGTTTCAGCCGTACGAATGATTAAAAATAAGGCCATAAATGTGATCAGTGTAGCATAAACATTTTCTAAATTAGAAAATCAACAAAAATTCACGAAATGCATGTAATCTACTTTTCACGTGCACTTTACTTATTAATGACGAGAAACTAATTTTATTCCATAGTACTTGCACGTAATACCATTAAAATAAATTCTAAATTGAGCAAGTCAAATGCTTGTTCCAAAAGCTCGGTATCATGACTACTTCACAGATTGTAGTGGCATTGCACTGATGACTAAGCAGTGTTTTTTCTCAATGTTTCATGTTACCGTATAATTACTCAAAAACAAATTTCCATATGTTAAGTTAAGTTAAGCATGTGATGCAAAAATATTTGACGGATAATCAACACGATAACCTTCATTTGGCGTGAAAATATGCTCGGACATCTGTCCTTGGACATTATCCATACCTCAATGCTATCAGTTTTCCTCGAGCTACGCTCTCGGAAAACTGTTCCCTTCTCGGAACAGATAATGTCCGCGGACAAATATCCGAGCATATTTCCGCGCAAAATGGGGGCTACTGTTTATTTAGAGTGGTTTTCAATTGAGTGTCGTTAAACCAAAACCAAAATAATCAAGCCAGCCAATTACAAAGGACACAGACAGTACAGTGATTCAATTAAAACTCGAAGATGTTACATATAGCTGACGCAAAGCGCGGGTGAACCTGTGCAAGTAAGTCATGTTTGGTTTGGTTTTACTTGTGATTGGATGAAAAAGTGGCGCGAGCTTTTTAAGCCAATCATGTAGCATAGTAATGCAAAACCAATTACTTTACGACACTCATAAAAACCGCTCCATCAAAGCTTTATATAATTTAATTGTAGCTTCTTCCACGGATGCATTCAGTTAGTTGGCTTGTAGTGCGAAAATACGGTGGAGCGACGAAAGGAGAGAGAGGCTTGGTGCCTTCCCGCACTGCGCTTCTCCCCTATTCTTTCGGTTGCGCCCCAGCTAACTGAACGCCTGATAGAGGCTTATTTAATTGTGACTCTCTCATTGATTTCTATTCGCATTTTACTAAATGCAACTGGCTTATTTTATAGGGATTCATTACAGTTTTTTTCAGTTTCATTTTGTATGTTGTCACTTTAAAAATCAATTTCGAGTTGTAACACTGACGAGGTAAATTTGAAAAAAAAATAAAGATTAAAAGTTTACAAGGTGGTACTCGATGGCTTTAACGAGGTGGTCGTGTAAACGAGGGTTTTAGATATGAAATTAACTGAGCTTTTGTTAGAACCCAAGGTGGTGTTTGTGTCAACGGGCCGTAGTGATCAAAAGGCGAGGTTAAACTATATCTCTTTTGTCATTCTATATATGTACTTTTCCTGCCATTACTTCACAGTCCCAGAGTCTACAGATACAGAGATAGAAATAAAAGGACAATTTTGAGTTTTTAAACTGGAATAACGGTGAATTTAATTATCCAGTAATGTCTCTGAACTTTCCATCGAAACATTGAAAAAACGAGAACACATGGCCGTGGCTGATAGCGTACGATAGCTCAGCCAATCAGATTAATTGCAGTACTTGCATGAGTATACTAGTAGAGATTTATTTATCCAATTTATGTGAAAATGGTACTTTAATTGCATAGAAGGTCTGGGAATAACTTTCGAGTAAATCGAATTAATATCGGCCGGTGAAATGCTTTAAAGTTACATCAGAACTGACTTCACTCGGTATACATTACCAAACAGATTGCCGTTTGCATTGCACTAAGAACTTCCTATTCCATTTGTATTTATATTATGTTTTTCAATTTAATTTCTAATTGGGTTAATCAATTAGCCGTGGTTACACCACATGATTTTCATAGCATGCGTCGAAATTTGAGGTTTTTCATCGTGTACATTTTTGCAAATTAAAAAAAAATTGTGAGCCCGATAAAAGTGATCTGAAAATCCATCCGTTGTCATCCTGCTTATTTACCATGATTGAAAATTAGAATTCGGCGAGAAAGTATAACGACAGGGATTAGCACAAATATTTCTCTGCTATTCTTGTTGATTAATCATCCGATAGACTTACCCAGCTATACATCATAAACTTTTCAATTTAAATTACAATAATAAAAGCCCTGGATCATTATACCAAGTGAAAACCATATTGCTTTGTAACCTCGGTTAACTTTCCCCCAATAAGTAATGGTAATAGGACTGAGTGGAGTCCAATTCGGTCTGTTATCATAAGAGTGATAACAAAATCGGACGACCGCAGAGCGGGAATCCAATTTGTTTATTACGAGTATGATTACAGACCGAATTGGACGACACAAAGTCTTATTACCAATTAATCATAAAAATTACAGTTTCCGAGAGAAGAAGAATAGCCGAGTTATAAAAGAAAGGGAAAATTTGCGTTAAAATACCTACAAAGGAGATGTAAACATTCTAAGGTCACCGCGCCTCCTACCGGCAATTAGGCGACGAAAACACAAAAGCAAGCGCGCGCGCATGCCCGCACGTAACTACAACTTTAAATGTGATTGGTTGATTTAAACTACAACTTTGAATGTGATTGGCTAATTGAACTGTCCGATAACAAACTGTTCGATAACAACTTGGCAAGTGAATTAGTGGAAAGTAGGAGTTTTTAAACCAATCACAATCGAGGAAATTGTAATTTTTACGATTTAATAGGTTTCTCTGCAAAAACTGAGTTTTCCGAGGTTCCTTGGCAAAAGGCGATGTATAAAATAAATTATCATCATTACCGTTAATCAGGGCCTCTTCATATGAGCCCGGTCAACCGGGCTGGCTCGGTTTCCGAGATCTCTCCTCGCCACTCTTTGCTTCGTGAAATTTTCGATGTGTTCATTTGAGAAGACGGGCTGGTCCGGCTACCGAGATCTCGGTTTTTGCGACCGAGACCTCGGCAACCGGGATGAAAATTTCTCATATGAACCCTTCAGCGCGGGTGACCGGGACGAAACTTTTTAGACAAAATAGCTTCGCTTTCCAAACATAGCGGCCAAAATGGCATAATTTTTGTCTTTAATGTATCTCCATTTTAGGAGTATGCGAATTAGTTTTATTAGTAAAGTTACAAGAGTCCACAAAGCCACGACAGTCGCGAACGATGCAAGTTTATGTTTCACCATTTTGGTTGTGTTTTTTGGATTTCATCCCGGTCGACCGGGCTGAAATTTCCCATATGAACAGACCACAAAATTGGCCCCGGCAACCGAGCCAGCCCTGTTACCGGACTCATATGAAGAGGCCATCAGAATGAAGAAGAGTCCTTTTTGTTTTCAACGGCCGCGTTTACCAAGAAGACGAATAATATGTCTCAGGCGCATAATGTGTCGAAAATTAAGTGCGTCTAGGTAAATACGAGACCCATTAAACTCTAGTTCTTTTTCACAAATAAAGTTCTTGGAAGAGAGATCGTTGGTAGCTTAATTACAGATTGAGTACATTTCCAATTCAGTGAAGTTGGTTTGTTTTATTTGCCTCGTATTTTTAAACTAGTGGAATAACGTCTCCGTTTCACGCGTCTTTCAGACGCATGAAATTGTTCAGAGTTCATCTGACGTTTAATGCAGCCTATTTCCGTACTAACTAAACGCATTATCCGTCTAAAACGCTTTATTCTAAGCCTTCTTAGGTAAATACGGCCAAAACGCATACCATTTTTGAAAAACTTCAATTTAATCACATGTATCACGTGTTTCTTTAAAATCGTATAGCCTTCTTAGCAGTTGTTTCCTATTCGAGAGCACAAGCAGCTTGTGAACGATTAGGGCACGAGACAAACAAGAAAAAAATGTTATGGGGAGTGGGGTAGATTTCCAATTCAGTCAAGTTAGTTTGTTTTATGCGTCTCGTATTATTCGTCTGAGAAGTATAACGTGTCCGTTTCATGAGTCTTCCAGACGCATGATATCGTTGGGTTCGTCTGACGTTTAATGCGTCCTATTTCCGTATTCACTAAACTTATTGCACGTCTAGAACGCATTTTTAGTCTTCCTAGGTAAATACGGCCAATGCGCCTACATTTTTTGAAATTCGATATGTGGAGGCGGCTTGGTTAGGGAGGTCTCGGTTTTAAATCTCCCTCCCTGCCACTAGATGCACTTGTGTTCGGTGGTCCTGAACTCAAATTCCCCACATCTTGTAAACAGCCAACTGAGATGGGATATTAAACAAGTTTCAGTTCTATGTACAATATTTGTTCCTTCATTTATAGTGTTCAATTAGCACAGCAGTGCTAAATACCATGAAACTGAGACAAAGTGACATAACTATTTATTCTTATCACGTGTTTCTTGAAAATCGTATAGCCTTCGTAACAGTGGTTTCCTTTTCGAGAGCAAAAGCAGCTTGTGAACGATTGGGACACGAGGCGGAGGAAAAAAGTTATGGGGAGTGGGTTAGGAGATAAAAGCACTCTCTTCTGCCTCATCTCGTGCTTTTTGTTCCGTTCTTTCACCCCTTCTTGTTGGCAGGGCCTCTCATTCTCAGATTCCTCGTGCCTCTTTCGTTCCAAGAAAGCAAGCGACTGCTTCGCTGACTAAAGCTCAAGCAAAGTTAAACATTTAAAGTCCTTCATTTGAGTCAAACGAGATTTGTCGTTGGATGGCAGTTTCGTGTTTTAGTAAATTCTGGAATGTGTGTGTTCAACTATAGCTGTCACCTTTAACTCGCTCCTTCCATTTCCATCTCAACGTATGTGTCTTGGTATTTTTCCAATTTGTTGTTTCCTCAGAGATAACAGTCCTAAACTAGAACATCTGGCAACGCTTTTACTCTACACGAGCGAAGCGTTTACTAAACTGATTGATGTGTTCATTGAATTTATGAACAAAGAATCCGTTCTTTACATTTCAATGCTGGAATATATATCTGACGCACGTTCAGAAACAAAACTAATCATTAGGGTTGAAAACATCCATAGTGAATTAAGTCGTTACGGTAATATCAAAGCGTTTCGCTACTAGTTATCTTTTGACAAAGTTCTTATCTCTGCTGAAGACACCGCCAAGATGTTTTGTGTATTTCTCAGTTCTCTACTTTATTTTTGCAATAGATCGTTTTCACGTGACGTCATCAAATTCCAAAATCCAAAACTAAAGAGTCACGAAAATTTTTATCCTCACAAGGCATAAGGGGATCTAAACTTAAATCTGTTTACAACTTTTCAGCTCAATAGTGTGCTTGGTTTAAAAACCAGTGCCGTTTGAAGTTCAGAGTTATGTCGGTGCGTGACATACCACTCCGATCGCGTTTGTGGAGAAATATACACTTATCTAGTGAATTTTAGCCTTTTTAGGAGTTAAAATGTTAGGAAAAGTGCTTGTGTAAATGTTTGTTGGTTCAGTTCAGATAATCAGTCACCTAGATAGTCAAAGTAAGTTCCAGATGTTTGCACTATTTTCCGGCCGCCATGTTGGTGGAGCACAGAGCTCCACCAACATGGCGGCTCCATACTGGGCTCTGTAAATTTGCGCAAAACATTTCGACGAATATCTGAAGTTTGGGAAAACGCAGAGACCCAAAAATTGGAGAAGTTTCTCCTTTACCTGTCTCCTATAATATTAAAATTTCTCGACTTTATCCACTGAATAGTGTTCGATTTATTTTTTCGTTGCGTGACAGTGAAAACCATCTATTGAGTTGAAAACACAAGACATGGTAATTAATTTAATACTGTCTGAAAACTATTGTTAAAGGTCAAATGCAACGAAATTTTCACAATTTTTCTTTTGTCGAAAAACCTTTATAAAAAAGTCAGTTACACCAACATGAAGCAGAATCAACTCTTTAAAATAAGCTTTGTGTGAACTATGGCGCCCAAGACACGAAAATCCGAGGATTTCCGAGAGCTTCACGAAAGCGAACCAGAAATGGCCGCGCTTGGAGTGGAAACGAAATTATAGGTATTTGTGACGTTATATTTGGCGAGCTCATTTTCGCAACCAAATAATTTACTTGAAATTACTGAGTTTGTTTCAAGGATTTCCTGGCGTTTATTGACTTGCTGATGTATAAAATAGATCAAGATCCTGCTGTCTTATTTGGAAATGTCCCAAAACGGCCGTGTAAGTTCGAACCATGGGAATCAGGCAACGATTCAGTCGATATAAACTTGAGTGGATCAGACTCGTCGGGTGAACAAGATGGCATCACGATATCAACAACGAAAGAATCGACCACATAGATTGGTGAGCCTTTCTGAATATGTTGAAAATTGCTGTTCAAAGATTAGTAATAAATTAATGAGTAAAGTTCATCTTCGAGTCTTTGCCTTGTTTTATTTTGCAAAAGATGATGTTTACAATTTTCTTTCGGTCAGTAAGAAAAGTTGATTAGCTCACCTGATATAAGCCCTTACTGATAGTTGTTTTGGGCGAACGTTTAACGCTTAAGCTCATCTTGTTTTTGTCGTTTTACAGGACATGTAGTTGCTTTTTCGTCGTTAGAATGCTATGGGTTGCAGGGTTTTCACAGGTCAGAAAAGTGCTAGGGAAAATTAGTTCATCAAGGTTAGGTAATTTTATTTTGTATCAGGGAATTAACATCGACATTTTGAAGGAAAATGAAATAAAATTAAAATATAACATTACTGGAATCTCGAATACTATTTTCTTAACAAAGAAGTAAATTTGTTGAAAATGTATCAGTCGTAAATGGCTGGAATTAAAAAATATGGCTGTTAGGGAGGTAAAAGGTAATGTCTACATACGAGCCAAGTGGCTCATCAGGCCAGAGCTAAACCCGGTTTCGGTAGCATAAAGCGACCGGGAGTATTTCTACTCCCCCCCCCCCCCCTGGATGGGATGCTAGTCCACCGCAGGCTTACCCCCCAGCATCAAATTCGCCAGTATCCATTCATACACCTGTGTGGAGAGAGGCACTGTGAGAGTAGAGTGCCCACGAACACAACATAATGTCCCCGGATAGGGCTCGAACCCCGACCTTTCGCTCCTGAGTCGAGCGCACAAACCATGAGGCTACTGCACCTCCCACAATGACCAGTACTGTAGGATTATATATTTAAATTGCTTTTATTCTTCCTTTGTGATACTATTCCCTGCATTTATAAGCGCTTACCTGCCCATTTAAAATGTGTCCGTGTATTTTGATAAATTACTAACTTACTTGCTCACTGAAGCATTATACATGTAGCTTCCTACGGCTATTCACACCACATCAGCTAGACATCAATTAAACTTTATTATTTATAAATTAAATGACATACAGTACATGTACTGAATGTAAAGATCCTGGTTTTGGTTTCCAAGTAAGCACTCTGGCCTCAATTAGAAACATGAGAGATGTTCAAAACGAAAAATATTCTGACAGAACAGATATGAATTAACCCATTGGCACCTGAAGGGATAATTATGGCACACCCATCTCAACATGTTTCAAGAACATACAAATCCAGACAGATAAGTTATTTCTTCAGTTTCAACTAGACATGCTCAAAGAGAAATAAATAGCTCTTTTAGGATTTAAAAAGAGGTTAGTGACGTTGCTAAATTTATTGCAAACTCCCAGTGGAGGAAATCTCATGTGAAAGCCCTGTGGATGCTTGTTGCCTCTTTTTGCATAGTAAAAAGATGAGAATTGTGATATTATCATTTGTCTCATGGTGAGGTCACTAGAGTTATAGATCACAACACAACAACTGCTCACTGCTAGAAGTCTCCATCAAGAAGTACCATTTATATCATGCAAGGGGGCTTGTGATTGTTGCATTCAATCCATCTCTCCAGGAAAAAGTTTATTTATCAGTACGCTGATGAACAATGAAAATTCCTACAACATTGTAGCATTACATGACCGAGGCAATGTCCACAGTAAAATTCTCTTCCTAGATATTTAGCAGTGTTTTACTTCGCCTTCAAAAAAGAAACAACAGAAACGAAAAAAAAAAAAAAAAAAAAAATGGCCGAGGCAAGTGGCTATAGTAGCTACGGCCTTGACTGAGGGTATTTCGGGTGAAATGCCTTGTCTTCTTCACTCAACAAAGTACCACTAAGGGTTGCAAGCCAGAGGTAAGAGAATATAGTCGTACTATGTTCTTGGTTTAGGCCTGTCAGTTATGAAATCCTGGATAAAAGCATTGGATACCATTTATGGGTTTGATTTGTATGTGTGCTTTAGGATGGCATCTTTCAGTTATCACTCAAAGCTCGAGTCACACTGACATTACTCTACTTCAGGAATCTGACTTCACTTTCCAGGCTAGTACCCCCATCCCTCTTCCTTAACGCGGGATGCACTGAAAACAACCTGAAACTTCATCCCAGCACTGAAGTTACGACTAAAAAAAATCCTCAATACTCTTGTAAAAAGTATGTTTATATTTTGTTCAACTAATAACAATGTTGTTGCAGAAAATTGGTCTTACTTAAGCTTAGTATATACCACACAAATGAATAGTGCTTTTCCGCTCTCTGATTGGTTAACTCGGAGGTGATTAGCAAGTACTATTCACCTCCGAGCAGCCGGCGCGAGAGATTTTAAAATTTTCAACCGCTTGTCACACATAAAATAACGTTTTGGTCCGCTAATTATTCAGCTTGTGTGGTATATACTAAAACAATTATTCACCTCACTGTCGGTGAAATTGATGGACCTCCACTTCGGTGAATAATTGTTAATTATTTACAAATCACGATGGCGTGAAATCATGTTAAATGACAAAAATCACACTTTTCTAGTTCCTTTTTTTATTTCAACTAGACTAAGTTTAGAAAATGAGATTGTGAATCCAAAAAGTTAAACTTGATATAATAAAAACCTCGCAATAGTTTTATTTAGTATATACCACACAAGTGAATAGTGCTTTTCGCGCACGCTGATTGGCTAGCTCGGAGGTGATTAGCCAAGTACCATTCACCTCCGAGCAGCCGAAGAAAAACAAAATGGCTCTCCGTTTCAAATAAATAAAGTTACTCTTAAACAAATAAAGTTACTCTTTGGTCCGTTAGTTATTCAACTTCTGTGGTATATACTAAAATAATTATTCACCTCAGTGTCGGTGAAAGTGGTGGATATTTACCTCCACTCCGCTGAATAATTGTTAAATACAGCGACTTTACCCCGGGCTTTACCTCGCTTTCTGCTCTTCACAATATGGCTGCCGCTGCCGAACAATTGCATTCCGTGTGGGTAGAGCGTTTGTTTCTTGGATGTTCGTCGTCAACGCTTGGCTTTACGGCATATGGTACAGCTCCGAAGGTTTTTGGGCTTGAACTCGAGACCCTGCTTAGCGATTACGAAAGATACCGCTTCGAGGTTTCTGCTGAAATGTTTGCTGGTAGCGCGAAGATGAGATGAAACTAGATGAAACAGTTCCCTACATCGCTTCTCATCCTTTAAAGGGATGTAACCAGGGTCATACCACAGATTTTCGAGTGATTGCTACAATTAACGCTGCACAAAACACTCATATTTGCCCTAATACTTTGTTGTTCTGAACGGGAGCTCACCAATTATGACGTCACAAAATTCAGTTCCGACAATTGTCCGAAGTTTCCACTAACCGTTCCGTTTGTAAAGCGAAGAAAAATAACTGTTTTCAAGGTCTAATATCTCGGCGGCTTTTTGACTAAATCAGGTAAAATCTTGGGTTATGATTATTTGGATTAGTATCTTTTATTTTAACTTTTAATCAAACTAGGCCCAATTTCGTTGCATTTGACCTTTAATAATTATTGACTTCTTACTTTATATACTCTCTGTTTGACGTTTTGGCTTTTCCCCAATTCTTTCCAAGTCTTCTTAATCCTGTCGCAGAAAATAGAATAAAAGATCATATCAACCAAGTTAAAAATTTAAGCATTTGGTTTAAATGTTTGGTTGAATATTAATGCTCGTTTATCAAGCACAGTCAGTTAGCCCAATTTGCAAAAAGCCACTGCATAAAAAATTCCTGATTCTCAGTATCATATTACACACCCTCCATTTAAAATACGTAGTCCATTCATAGTCAAATGAAGGACCACTTTCCACTCAAAATAATAATAAAATACAGCCTCGCTTTGTAGAACAAACGGTAAAATGTAAACTACTCTTCTCTTACTGTAACTTTGGAATTACGGAGAACTCAAAGTCCCTCCGAAAGAAAGAGACAGGAGGTAACTCCGCATGCGTGTTGACAGCTGAGCTCAAGACTTAGCCGTCTGGTGGTTATTTTATTAGCAGTCTTCTTATGTCTCACCTTGATTAAAATCTCCTTACCGGGTTATAGCCTCTGTTTTGAAAAATAGCGTCTGATCCACGCTGACTGGCATGAAATTACATTCCATGACATTAAATGAAGCGTCTTAAAGGCTGAGCACATACCATCACGGAACCAGTTTCGAAACGAGTTCATACCACACAGACGTGAAGATCTACTGTTATTAAGCGTTGCCTATCGTTTTAACTCTTCAAGCATGACACACTTTGTGTATTTTACCGTGAGCGCGAAACGTTACTCACAGGACGATCGGTAAATCCCATGTTAATAAACTAAACATCAAACGGTTTGCTACAACAAAGTCACCACGATGATTGGTGTAATTAGAGTTTATTGAAGCGAAGCAATGTAGATGTTAAACCACGTAAATGTTTAACTTCGTTACGCGCTTCAAACGGTTTGCTTATGCTCCTAGTCCGAATTCAAGGCTGAACTCTCAAATAAGGAGTTAGACAAAGCGATATAAGAATGTTTGCTTTCTAAGTCTTAGTAAATTCTCTCAAGGAATCAAGGGGTTTCAATAAAAGCCGGCGGTCTACCGCCGCCTGTAGGACCTCTTATCGCTGTCTGTTTGGATTTCATTAATGGAAATAGAAATGTTATTAATAAAAAAAAAAGCAAATACAACAACGACGACGACCACTGAAATTTTTAAATGCTACAAAAAAGCAGGCAAACTAAACGTTCCAAAGAAATAGCGTACATGTTGTTTGTAGTCGCTGATCAGTGTTATCACTGTTCATTTCAGGATACCTAAGACATCTGAATGATTTAATAATATGATTTAATTTTTCATTATTTTATGATTATTGAATACCTTAATAATGAACCGTGGGAGAATCAATGAAAAGTTGAAAATGAAGTTTGTTTTGTAAGAAAGAATTTTGTTGTAAAGTTTATCTCATTTAATTTTTTCTAAAGAGTTAAAAATCAGTTTGTTGCCATGTTGGCACATTTGAATGAGTAGCAGAGAGGTTGTACTTGTTTCAAGAAAGGACTTCAAAGAAATTACTGCCTAAGTGGATATCAAGTGTCATGAGAGAGATATCTGCCTAGAAAGGTATTCAAAATGCACCTCTGCAAAAAATTAATAACTTGTTTAAAAAAAAATCCTGTTTTGTGGTCAATAAAAATACCCATCAACAGCACGCTTTTTGATGCCCAGAACGCTGGAAATAGCATTTCCGAGCTTCTAGATTTCAAATTTTTCTGAGGGAGCATGCCCCCAGACCCCCCTAGGGGAAAAGGGCCTCACGGCCTCTTTACTGGTCACAGCCGCCTATTACACCTTCAGCGGCCGCTTATAACTAACGTTACTGAAACCCCCGAGGAATGTTAATGATGTTATGTTACTCTCTAGACTACCAGTAGTCCCTCTTTTCGCTTAGTCCGTCGTGACTGACGCGAAAGAAAACTGCAAGAGCAAAATAGCCCCGCGTATTCCTGGGTCGAGGAGCGCGCGAGAGGACGGATGAGGCAAAAACATGCCGTGAGAAGTATATCTTCGTTCAATGTTCGCTCAGCGAAACTGCCAAAAAATTAAAAAGGAGACAGCGAATGAGGCATCTTGTAACGATTTTCGCTGCGTCGGTAGTATTGCGAAGATTTCAAATGCAGAGTTTCAACCGAGAATTTACATTATGTATTGACATAGGAGTTCATCCAATTGCGGTGAAATGTTTGCCGATAGCAGCGGAAAGTTTCGGGTGAATGTGTGGTTTCAAGTGAAAGTCCGGTGCACAGGGTTCAATCTTTCAAATGGACGGTAGAAAGGCCAAGCTCAGTGAATTCATGTTCGCTGACTTAACGATGCTGTTGAGCGGTGAACTAATGCGCTCGCAGTCGGGTTGGAGGCGGAAAGCTTTGCTAAACAAAACACTTGGTAAATTTAAATCTTTCAAAAGCTAAGCCTGTTGGCAGATTCGCAAGAACATCACGGCCACGGCCTTGCGAAGCGCCATTCCAACGCTTCGATTTGCTCCGGTTCCAAAACATTCCTGCAAGACGTCACACGTATCTCGAATGTTGACAGCGCGTTGTCAACGCTCCTAACATAAGCCAATCATATTTTTGCGTTGTGAAAGCAACGCATAATTCAAATTCTTCTTTCGCGCGCTCCTCGACCCAGGATTTCGCGCGGCGTGACGCACGACGGACGACGCGCGACGGACTAAGCGAAAGAGGGACTACTCGTAGTCTAGTTACTCTCCGTAAGAGTCGGCTTCCCAAATGAACAAACCTCAATGTTATGTAAGAATTAGTGGAAAATACTTGACCTGATTAAGAGAGGTGCATGACGGGGACACTTATTATGCCTGATATGGAGATCAAGAACGAAACTATTGTCCCTAAATTGAAGGGAAGTTTTTTCTTGTCAAACATGGCGTACCTACAAGGCGACAAGTCTAATGACAGACCCGCTGACACTAACATTACATTTAAAACAAGTCGCTTATATCGCTAAAGTAGTGAGGGAAAAAATGCAGATCGTTTTTTCATGCTATGACATATATTGACTTAAGAAATATATTGTTTTTGTGTTGTTTAAATTTCACACTGTGTTTCTCAGGTCATTGTACGCATGTTTTGGTCTCTTCTTAGAAATTCATATCAACCCATGGATTTCCAGGGATTCCAGGATCTGATGGCATGCCGGGAATGCCTGGCATTCCGGGAGCCCAAGGACCGCAGGGAAGAAATGGAGTTAGAGGACAGACTGGTGACAAGGGGACGCAAGGAATGCTGGGACAAAAAGGGAGAGAACGGAAATGAAGGGCCTCGTGGAAAGAGCGGACTGCCAGGAATGATGGGAATAAAAGGAGCGCCGGAAATTGTGGGAGATCAAGGAGTAAAGGGTGTTAAGGGAGAGAAAGGAGAAAGCGTGACAAGCCCTTCTAGCGCAGTACCACAAACCAACTAGTACTGGAAATAATGTGCGTGGACAAATCTGAATGATAATCAAGATAACGGCAAGATCAAGGTAAGAGAGAAATGTTCTGATTTGAAATGGCTCCGAACAAAATAATTCGACGAGGGTTCCTTTGAATAAAAATCAGGGTTCTGGTGGGGCCTTCATTCAACTCACTTTAGGGGCAGAAAAGTTTCATCTATGTATTGCAGTTGCACTTTGATTTAATTGTGGCCTCTTCCATTATCATTAGTAGTAGAATATTTAATGATTTTTAAATTGTATTTTTCCTTGTATTTTTCTATTTGAATTTGTAATTGTAGTTGTTTGGTAGATTTTAAGGACCACAATGAGAACTACTGGTTTTACTAGTAATTGCCATATCCAATAAAGGCATTATTATTATTATTAGTTGTAGTAACCATGATATCATGATTAGATACGGAAACATGTTTGACAGGTTTAACAGACATCAAATTATGTAAATATTATAGCATTTTGTAAAGCTTAGCTCTAGTTTTTGTCACAATAAACACTCCTATTATTATTATTAATAATTAAATAAAAAAATTATTATTATTATTATTATTATTATTATTATGAAATGATTGGTGCCTTTCCGCGCGCGACTCTCCCTATTTTTCCGTGAGCCATTTACGCGCTGGGCCCTGGGCCTAAATACAAGTGATATATTCTACAGGGACTCATCAATTTCTTTTTCAGTTTCTTTTTGTATTTTTGCATTGAAAAAATCAGGCATTTCGAGTGGTAGCAATAACTGGGTAAATTAATAAAGAAAATGAAGGTTAAAAGTTTCAAAAGTGGTCCTCGGTCGCATTTACGAGGTGGTCACGTAAACGAGGTTCTTACATAACAAGTTAACTGAGATGCATGACTGAGGTTTTTGTTTAGGGCCAATGTGGTGGTTGTGTTAACGAGCCGTAGTGGTCAAAAGGTTAAACTGTACCGGCATTTCTTTTATTATTCTATATATGTAGTTTTTCTGCCATCATTTCACAATCCCAGAGTCTACTGAAACAGAGTTAGAGAGAACAAAAAATGCTAATTTTGAGTTCCTGAACCTCGTGCCGAAACTTCGGATAAATGAGAAAATAAATTGCAAAGGCCGATAGCGTACGATAACTCAGCCAATCAGATTGTAGAATTTTAAGATGGTAGTTTTATTGCATAGAACGTCCGGGAAAATTATTCGAGTAAATTCATCAATTGTTGTTAGTCAAGTGTTAGGTCTCATTAGAACTGACTTCGTTTCCAAAATTTTCGGTTCAACGGGTCGCGTTTCGGAAATTCAACACTTTCTGGATCTTTGTGGAGTTTTTTTCAGGAAATTTCCTCGCCATTTGCGCTCGTGTCGAAATTTTCGGAAGTTTTGGTTGATTGGAAATCGAATGTGCCCCTAGTTTGCCTAAATTAACCTACTAATGAGAAGCAAGATGATCTGCTAATTGACAGACTTTTCTTCAGACGTACCGTGCTAGTGTAGAAGTTTGGTGAACATGGCTTCTTTTAGAGATTCGTTATGGAGCGTTGCGAGTTTTTGAACTTTCACAGTGCATGTCGAAAATTGTGATCTTCATTGGTTCGTTAACCAGTCTCGCAATCAAATCAAATAATTCGGAGACCCCAAAAATGATCTGAAAGCGAATCCGTCATCATCCATGTTATTCACCATGGTTGAAGCTAAGCGTGAAAGCAAAAGTAACGACGAGGAAGCAAAGCGCAACTATGTCTGCGTCATTCTTGTTTTTCAATGATCCGAGGGACTCACCCAGAAAAGCATCATAAGCTGTAATTACAGTAAGTAAAATCCTGGATCTTTATACGAAGTAAAAACCATGTTGCTAATTTACCTCTGAGGTAAAATCGATTGCTCATGAAAAACTCAGTTTTCCGAAGCCAATATTGCATTTTCCTAGGTAAAATGGCCTCCCCTGAGCATGGCTGCTAATGCAAAGTGTTCCTTGCCTTAAGCAAAAGGCAAAAGACGATGTCTAAAATAAATCACCATTAACGACGATGAGTCCTATTTGGTCTCAGGCCGCATTTAACTAAGAAGACGAATGTGTCTGATTAAGTGCGTCTAGGTAAATACGAAACCCATTAAACTTGTGTGTTTTTTTCGCAAACAAAGTTCTTGTTACAGACACTGTTGTTCGCTTAATAACAAATTGAGCAGATTCCCATTTTAGGGAAGTGTGTGTGTGTGTGTGTGTTCCGTATTTGACTAGAAGAATCATATATCTCAGAGGTTAAACGCGCCCGTTTCATTGAGTTTGTATGAGGTTTACTGCTTCCTATTTCCCTATTCAGTTTACCGTACAAGTAATACGTCTAAGACGCATTATTCGTTTTCCTAGGTAAATACGACCAATGCGCTTACTTTATAAATTCAATTTAATAGTATGTATTACGTGTTTCTTGAAAATCGTATAGCCTTCGTAGCAATGGTTTCCTTTTCAAGAGCACTCGCAGCTTGTGAAGGACTAGAGCGCGAGGCGGAAGAGAAAAGTTGCGGCGAGGTTTTAGTTCCCTCTCTCATCCATTAGATCTACTTCCCAGAGCCTCTTACTCCAAGATTCTCCGCGCTTCTTGCGCTTTAAGAAAGCAGGCGAATGTTTCGCTAACTAAACCTTACGCAACATTAAACTCTTCTGGAATGCGTGTGCTCAACGATAGCTGTCACCTTTAACCCTCTCGTTCTATTTTCATCTCAACGTACGTGTCTTGGTATTTTTCCAATTTTGTTGTTGTTTGAGATAACAACCCTAAAAAAGAACATCTGGCAATACTTTAACTCTACGCCAGCGGTGCATTTACTAAATTGATTAAGGTGTGTTCATTACATTTATGAACAAAGAATCCGTTCTTTACATCTCAATGCTGGAATATATATCCGATGCATGTTAAGAAACAAACATTAACGTTAGGGTTGAAACCATCCGTAATCAATTAAGTCGTTACGGTGATATCAAAGCGTTTCGCTGCTAGTTATCTTTTTACAAAGTTCTTATCTCTGCTGAAAACACCGCAAAGTTAATCAGTGCATTTCTCAGTCCTGTGCCTTGTCTTTGAAATTCAGTTTAAACACAAGACGTGGTAATACTGTTTGAAAACTATTGTGAGAAATCATTGATTTCTGACAGAGGAGAAATTTTAACCATGGTGAACAATTCAGTCTCACCTGGTTTCTTTAAACTGACATTGTGTCCCAAAACATCTTTTTTCAATTAGTTCTTATGACCTTTATTTAATATACTCTCTGTTTGACGCTTTGGATGTTCTGCAATTCTCTCCGAGTTTTCTTTCTGACCCTGTCGCAGAAAATGGTAAAAGTGATCATATCAACCAGGTTAGAAATTTAAGTAATTGGTTTAAAATGTTCCGCTGACTAGTAATACTCCTTCATTAAACACAGTTGGTTAACGCAAAAAAATTCCTGATTCTCAATATCATTTTACACACCTTCCATTTGTAATAAGTACTCCTTTCATGCCCAAATAAAAATCCATTTCATGCTAAAAATAATTGTAAAATGCAACCTCGTTATGTAGAAAAACCGGTAAAATCTAAACTACTCTTCTTTTACTCTTGAATTACGAGCACTTAAAGTCCCTCCGAAATAAGGAGACAGGACGTGATTCGGCATGCCTGTTGACAGCTAATGTTAGCTCCAGACTAAGCCTTCTGGTGGTTATGTTATAAAAGGTCTCCTTATGTCTCACCATGATTAAAATCTCTTTACCGGGTTATAACCTCAGTTTTGAGAAACTACGTCTTATCTACACTGACTGGCATTAACTTACATTCCAATATGACATTAGAAGACGCGCCTTAAAGGCTGAGCACATAACATCACGGAACCAGTTACGAAACGAGTTCATACCACACAGACGTGAGGTTCTACTGTTATGAAGTGTTGATCCTATTAACTCTTGAAGCATGGCACAGTTTGTGTATTTTACTGCTTTGTTGGTGTTGTGTGGAACTAGGGACTCACTGGAAAGCACCACCAGTCCTCAACTACAAAATACTGGCGATGCCAAGGACTTATGTGAGGTACAAAGTTGTATATAACGGCCTCTTTTAAGGAAAATCAGTCTGTTAACTATGAGATGCAAAGATATTTTGTATGATTTCCAGTATCTCTCATTTGTGGCAGTTACGTTTCTGACTGAAACGTAAAAGGCATATATCTCTGGTCCCAAATCGAGGCTTATTACTCAAATAAGATGTTAGACAAAGCGATATAAGAATGCTTGTTTCCTTAGTCGTAGTAAATTCTCCCAAGGAATGTTAATGATGTCCGTGTTGCTCTCATTAAGAGTCGGCTTCACAAACAAACAAACATTGTTATGTAAGAATTAGAGGAACATATTTGACCTGATTAAGAGAGGTGCAAGGTGACACTCAAGATGATTGATGTAGATATCAACAAGGTGACCGCTGTCTCTAAATTGAGCGGACTTGTTCTTGTCAAAGCAAATCTACAAGGCCACAATTCAAATGACAGACACTCTGACACTGAAATAACAAGTGAATGGTACCGCAAAAATGCAGATTGTGTTTCATGCTGCAATATATATGGACATATATAAGAAACATTTTGTTCTCGTATTGTTTTAGTTTAGAATTGTGCATGCTTTGCTTTCTTCTTAGAAATAACTCATATAAATTTCTTCAAAGAAATCTCTATTTTGCTCCCAGTAAGAGAAGCTTTACTAACGAACAACCATCATTGTTATGTAAGAATTAGAGGAACATATTTGACCGATAAAGAAATAGATATCAAGACCGTGACTATTGTCTCAAAATTGACAGGATTTTTTCTTGTTAAAGCAGACCCACAAGGCCACAAGTCCACTAACAGACACGCTGACACTAAAATTACTGTTAAAACAAGTCACTGATATCGCTAAAGCAGTAAGAGACAAGAATGCGGATTGTTTTTCATTCCACGATATCTATCGACACAAGAAACATTTTGTGCTCGTGTTGTTCAAGTTTCACACTGTGTTTCTTAGTCCAATGAATGCATCTGTTGCTTTCTTCTTAGAAATCCATATCTGCCCATGGATTTCCGGGTATTCCAGGATCCAATGGTATGCCGGGAATGCCTGGTATTCCGGGGCCGCAAGGACCGCAGGGAAGAGATGGAGTTAAAGGACTGACTGGTGACAAGGGATCGCAAGGAATGCTGGGACAAAAGGGAGAGAAAGGAAATGAAGGGCCTCGTGGAAAGAGCGGACCGCCAGGAATGATGGGAATAGAAGGAGCGCGGGGAACTGTGGGAGATCAAGGAATAAAAGGCGATAAAGGAGAGAAAGGAGAAAGCGTGACAAGTCCTTCTAGTGCAGTGCCACAAACCAACTGGAAACAATGTGTGTGGAAGGCTGATGATGGTCGAGATAGCGGTAAGATCAAGGTAAGAGAAAAATGTTCTGATTAAGAATGGTTATCAGCAAAATTACTTTTATCAACTAATGCAAGTTAAAATTCAGATTCAGAATTCGACAAGGATTTATTTGAGAGATAATCATGCTGTTATTAACCAAAGTATTTTTCAGCAGGTTTCATATTATGGTGACGAAACTGATATTACATCTTTAAGATAATGAGAAGTGGAACGGTGACTTGCGTATTGGAGTACTGAGCATGCATTCTCATTTATTCTTTTATCAGTACTTAGCAAGACCAGTGTGACATAAGAATCTTTGTTACGTCCACATACTACGTGATGGAGAATCGTCGAAAACTCAGAAACTTCATACCATCATACTAGATACACAATTTTAGTGCAAAATTAAATCGAAGCCCAGGTTTTCCACAATAATAAACCAGAAACATGAAAATTGGTAAAAAAATAGAAAGGATGAGCCAAAAATAACACGAAAAAAACCCTTACCGACTGTTCCGTTCTAAACAGATAAACAAAACGACATGATAATAAAACATCTACGTCTACTTCTTTAGTTCAGCTTTTTGGTATTCAAATTTGGCGGCTCAAAAATTCACCCAAGAGCAAGCTCTCCAACACGTGACTTAGCACGCCGGATGCAGGTCTGCAATAGAAGCGCAACGATAGTTACAACCCAGTTGTACCACCACCAGTATGAGTCTACTGATCATTGTCAAGATCGTGCAACTTGTATCTGGTCGTAAATCATCGATTCAACTCTCTTTGGGTGCTCAGAACTCAAATATCGTTTTCTGTGGGAATGACATTCAGCTGAGCAAAGTTCTTCATTATGAAATTTTGTCGGCCCCTTCTATGACTTCTATTATTTAGTTGAGTGTGGACTGAGTATTAGGTATTATTAGACGGCTTGGCGTGTGTTTGTTTGGAAGGAAGGAAAAGGACTCGCTAGATTTGATTTCAAGCCTGACACTTGATAAGGGCTTTGCATCGAACTGAGTTTGAGGAAACTATAGTTTTGGGGTGACTGAGATTTGTGTTTGGCTTAATTAACTTCGGGAACGGCATTGAAGGCCCCAATGGAGCAGATATCATGGCATTTGTTATCGTCTATTCTCATTTTTGGACCGAGATAATAAACACAGATGGTAGAAGTGCTATTTTTCGTTATCCCACGGAGGTGTCACAACTATTGTCTTCTAAGCTTTTTCCTTTTCCATGATTTACTTCAATTTTAGATACATGATATGACCACTGTAAAATAGTTTGAGGCAATGTAATGCAAACCTTGTGTAAAATACAACGCCACAATCATAGTGTAACGGAATGTTCTACACAGATGAGTGAACGCTTTTTAAGAGGCCATTATTCCCAAGAACTCACCCAGATTGACTCACTTCTCTAGATTTAAGGGTAGTTCCTTACACCACGCTAGCCTGCGAGCAGGCTCACCTTTGAGTCACGCGCGAGCGGCGAGGAGCGAAGCAATCCGGCAGGGTAGAGTCTTGTGAGGAGGCATCAAGAAAGTGAGCCTGCCTTGATCTCTCGTTCACTTAGATTAACGCCGATCATAATCCAGTTTGTATCGACATTTAATCGGACGGATTTGTTGGCCGATTTGATCCCCCCATAGCAGGGGCAAACTACATCATGAGCGCATGCACGCAGTAACATATTCGCTGTACAGTTTGGAAGAAAGTGTGTATGATTTCTACAAAGCTCCATGTATTTTGACCCGCTATTTGTAGGGTGCTATTGCGAATATCTCTATGGCATCGCTTTCGTGGCTGATCTGGTGATATCCGTAACAGCTCTGGTTCGGTACCCTTCTAGGAAGCCAATATGCCAACCCAGCTTTCCATATCTAGTCACTACCGATGCCTCGCGTACGGTCGAGAGACACTATCATAAACCTCCACTGGAGTGTTTCGGTATAAAATAACCTTCGACAACAAGTAACTAACGCCTGCGTCATCGGGAAAGAATGTTTTGTACCTCGGCGACGGCAAATGGCCATGAGTTGTGGTAAGAAAACAAATCATCCGTGGAGCTCGGCCATGATGACCCTCAGATCTGTGATCAGAAAATAAATTTTCCGTGTTTTTAGCTCGGCAAATTCATTGGTTGTCAGAAAACAAATTTTATGTGTTGTGTAACTCGCTTGTTTGCATATTGGTCCTAAAAAGCCCCAATAGGGAGTGGCCAATTTAAGTATACAGTATACAAACGCCGTGTATTGTAGTCAGAATGGTTAATTCACTAACAAGATGTAAACTTCAAGCGATGTAAACAAATAGAAATACAAAATTTAAAAACTTTTGGCGACGCGCTGTCTTGCAGGGTAACTGGTCAAAACTTTTATTGTCAAGAATATTTGTTACAAGTGTTCGCGACCTGAAATTGAGTTCTAAGTGTCGCCAACCGTTCAAATGCCTTTCCTGGAAAATATTTTGTCCAGTACAATTTAATTTAGCGCTGGCCATAATCTATTCATCGCTAATTCAACTTCACTCGCAGATCGTTATCTGACATTCGATCAAACGTAGGGTGCGTTTCTTTAAGAAAATCCAAGATTGGATTCTTAATTCCGAAAACGGATTTTGCGTTTCTTTTCTAAACAGATTAATCCAAGATCTCTCGAATCATGGTACGTCAAAGGAACCGAAGAATATACTCTGGGCAAGGATTCGGCGGTTTCTTTCCTTGCCCTGCCGGCTTTTCTTCCTTCTGTGTTTTTTTGTTTTTGTTTTGTTTTTTTTACCCAAAATAGGCGGAGGGCTGGGCGGCCCCCCGGGCCCCTCCCCTAGATCCGCCCCTGAATTTCCAAACATTCTAGACACAATGTTTTGCAAACGTTAAGCGGGCAACGAAACAACACGAGGGCGTTTGCCCGTTTACCAACATCATCAAAGACCAGACTGCCAAAGCAAGATCACATGGAATCAAGTGTGTGTCCTTTCTAGACATAAACTTTGACGGTTTTTCTTCGGCAAAACTCTATCAACAACGGATATTACGCCTGCGTGTTGTTTTGAAAAAGTATTGCAATTTTCCCAAGAAATCTGAGCTACCAAAGTTCATGCTTCCGGCGAAAATTAGTTGGCCTATTTTGTCTGCGGTTTCCGGGGTAGAAATGAAAAATTTGTAGAGATCAGAGCAGGCTCACTTTCTCGCCTCGCGGCTTCGCCGCTTGCACTTGTGTTCCAACGGGAGCCTGCTCGCAGACTAACATGTATGCAGGCTAACATACCCACAGGCGGCCCAAGCTCTCAATGTTATCCTTTTTCTTCCTTTTTATGCGAACGTTCAGGCTAACGTGACATATGGCATGTACTATTACATAACGACCGAATTTGACCACGCGAAACATGACTCTCGCCTTGCTGCATATGGAGGTGTTGTGTTACAAAGGTTTAAATTTATAAAGGTTTGTATGGGAATGCAACGGCTTTGCTTGAAAAGCTAATTATTCTTATGTTTTGTGAATAAAATCTACTTACCCTGTTGCTGTGTTGTATTCTTTGTTGTTTGCCAGCTCCTCGGGCCGATCTAACGCGATTTCGGCGAGTTATCGTTCTGTGGGTTTCCACTACTAAAAGAAAGACAAGGCCGGACACTGCTTTCCGGAGTACCCGCCGCTCGAAGCGAATAAATCCACTGAAAATAACCCTGCCGGCTCAATTCCTCCGTAGAATCGAAGAAGAGATGTTGAAGTTCCATGTCAGTTCACTCTCTACGCGATTCCGTCCACAACGCCTTCGCAACGATACATTTATTTCGAGATTGCTTCGCTCGCAAATTCGAAAACAGCCGCGTCACAAAAGTTAGGACACTTTCGCGGTGTTGGGTAACTATAATTAGCCCGACCAGGGGTAGTCAGCAACGATTTGTCAACGGTCAAACCAAAATGCTCCCCGGGTAACCGGCCACTCCCTTTATGGGTTTGACAAATAAAGCAGGAGGGTACCCGGGGAGCTGATGATCGGTGTTCAGTTAATCCCAGTTAATGATACAAATCAAGCCAAAATGTGATGAAATTTATTTATATGAGTTCTGACTTATTTTACTTTCGTTTGTTCCAGTACTGCTCGTTTAATAAGTTACAGTCTGATACTGCGATCAAAGTCTCATTTCAGGGAGTAATGAGAGTCTATGGTTCTTCTGCTAAGTGTAACCGGTGGTTCTTCAAGTTTAATGGTAACGAATGCAGTGGACCAATGACAATCGAAGCTGTTGTGTACAACAATTGGCCATCAGCTGCTGGGAGTCCCAATCTTCACCATCATCGATCATTTGAGGGATACTGTGAAAACATCGCACAGGGCACGGTTAGAGTGGAATTATGGGTAGGACCTTGTTCTGGTGGCTATACTTTGGGTGACGGTTACACTGGATGGCAATCAGTGTCCCGGATAATGATCGAGGAAGTGTCTAGGCCCCAGTCCTAATTAATCAGTTCTCATTGCCGAGATTGTCGCTGCTTAAGCTCATGCTTATGAAAAGTTATTGTAGTCAGAACTGAAATTTTTGTGTGTTTTTAGTGAAACTGTTTTAGCCGTTCGAATGGCTAAAAATAAGGCCATAAATGAGATCAGTGTAGCATAAACATTTTCTAAATTAGGAAATGAACAAAAATTCACGAAATGCATGTAATCTACTTTGCACATGCACTTTACTTATTAATGATGGGAAACTAATTTTATTACATAGTACTTGCACGTAATACCATTAATATAAAATTCTAAGTTGAGCGAGTCAAATGCTTGTTCTAAAAGCTCGGTATGATGACTACTCTACAGATTGTAGTGGCATTGCACTGATGACTAAACAGTGTTTTTTCTCAATGTTTCATGTTACCGAATAATTACTCAAAAGCAAATTTCCATATGTTAAGTTAAGTTAGGCAAGTGATGCGAAAAATATTTGAAGGATAATCAACACGATAACCTTCATTTGGCGTGAAAACACAACATGCTCGGATATCTGTCCTTGGACATTATCTATTCCTCAATGCTATCAGTTCTCCTTGAGCTACGCTCTCGGAAAACTGTTCCCCTCTTGGAACAGATAATGTCCGCAGACAAATATCCGAGCATATTTCCGCACAAAATGGAGGCTACTGTTTATTTAGAGCGGTTTTCAATTGAGTGTCGTTAAACCAAAACCAAAACCAAAGTAATCAAGCCAGTCAATTACAAAAGACACAGATAGTACAGTGAACCAATCAAAACTGAAAGTTATTACATGTACATGTAGCTGACGTAAAGCGCGAGAAAACCTGTGCGAGTAAGTCAGGTTTGGTTTTGGTTTTACTTCTGATTGGATGAAAAAGTGGCGCGAGCTTTTTAAGCCAATCATGTAGCATAATAGTGCAAAACCAATTACTTTACGACACTTAAATAAAAACCGCTGTTTGGAATCTTTATATAATTTAATTGTAGCTTCTTCCACGGATGCATTCAGTTAGTTGGCTTTTAGCACGAAAATACGCTGGAGCGAAGAAAGGAGAGACATGCTTGGGGTCATCCCGCACCGCGCTTCTCCTCTATTCTTTCGGTTGCGCCCCAACTAACTGAACGCCTGAAAGACGCTAATTTAATTGTGACTCTCCCATTGATATTCTATTCGCAGCTTACTCAACAAAATTGACTTATTTTATGGGGAATCATTACAAATTTTTTCAGTTTCATTTTGTATGTTGTCATTTTAAAAATCAGTTTCGTGTTGTGGCACTAACGAGGTAAATTTTAAAAGAAAATAAAGGTTAAAAGTTTACAAGGTGGTACTCGATGGCTTTAACGAGGTGGTCGTGTAAACGAGGGTTTTAGATATAAAATTAACTGAGCTTTTGTTAGGGACCAATGTGGTGTTTGTGTCAGCGGGCCGTAATGATCAAAAGGCGAGATTAAATCGTACCGGCATCTCTTTTGTCACTCTATAGCAAGAAGGTGCGTGCACTGTAATTAGTATAATTAGCCGATCGTTCCCACGTTCGGTCGACATAGTTGCGTGGCCCGTGCAACGGCGATTTGCGCATCTTGGAAAGATTCGAAAGTTGTTCTACGATCGAGGAGAAATAATAAGTAACCTTAAGCACTCGTCTGGGAGGCGCGGTGGCCTCATGGTTAGTGCGCTAGTCTCCGGATCGAGCGGTCCGGATTCGAGCCCTGGCTGGGAGCATTGTGTTGTTTTCTTGGACAAGACACTTCACTCTCACAGTGCCCCTCCCCACCTAGGTTTATAAATGGGTACCGGCGAACTTAATGTTGGGGATAACTCTGCGATGGACTGGAATTCCATCCAGGGGGAGTAGAAATACTTTTAGTCGCTTCATGCTACAGAAACCGGGATAAGCTCCGACCTGGTAGGCCACTTGGCTCGTATGCAGACTCGTATACAGACCTTTTTTTACTTATGCAATCGACTAGCTTTCCCCGAAACCGAAAACAACAGTGTTGAAATGCGTAAGTTGGCTATAAAAAGTTACGATATACCTTCGATAAATCCGCCGAGAAAATTGATGGAAGAGTATTGACTAGCCCCAATATTACAGCTTGCGATTTCCTCGGCTTCGTTGAGAGATATTTGTGCTTCAATCCCTCGTCGTTACACTTTCTCGCCCAATTCTAATTTTAAATTTCCTCGGCTTCGTTGAATCTTTTTTTCTGAAACTCTTTACGAGAATCTTCCCGTTGCACGGGCCAAGCAGGTCGATCGATGAAGAAAACCATTTCGTGTAAGAAGGCGACAGAGTTACCCGGCTGGACCTGCTCGCTGATTGGCCAGAAAAATATTTTTCTGACCAATGAGCGGGACGGAATTCGAACACTTCTGGAGCTGGTTCGATTAGAATAAGTTCCCAGGGGCTCATTAGCTCTTGAAATAAACTTCCACCTGAAAATATCCCTTCGTCCCGGCTAGCAGCCCGTGGGTCTTCGAGGATGTGTCATGACTCACGTGTCTGGAAAACCCATGAAACGGAGATCTTATACTTATCAGACGAATAATTCTTCTAATTAAATACGAGAAAAATAAACCAACTTGACTAATTGAAAATCTATGTATTCAATCTGTAATTAAGCGACCAACAATCTCTCTCACATGGACTTTATTTGTCTCTACAGGAGTTTCATGCCTCTCTTATCTGCCTAGACGCCCTTAATTCTCGTCACATTATTCGACTGTGTCACATTATTCGTCTTCTTGGCAAATGCAGCCTTTGAGGTCAAAAAGGACGTCATTTATGATAATGATGATAATTTATTTTATACATCGCCTTTTGCCAAGGAACCAAGGTCATTTTACATTAATAGCCATGGTTAGAAGAGGCCACTTTACCTAGGGAAATACAAAATCTACCTCGGAAAACTTTTTTTTTGGCGAGTAACCTATTTTATCTTGGGAAAGGTAACCGAGGTTTAAAAGCAATATGGTTTTCACTCCGTATAATGATCCAGGGTTTGTAATTTTAATTGGAAAGTTTATGATGCATACTTGAGTAAGTCTCTCGGATGATTAATAAACAAGAATGACGGAGAGATATTTGTGCTTCAATCCCTCGTCGTTACACTTTCTCGCCCAATTCTAATTTTAAATTTCCTCGGCTTCGTTGAATCTTTTTTCTGAGACTCTTTACGAGAATCTTCCCGTTGCACGGGTCAAGCAGGTCGATCGATAAAGAAAACCACTTCGTGTAAGAAGGCGACAGAGTTACCCGGCTGGACCTCCTCGCTGATTGACCAGAAAAATATTTTTCTGGCCAATCAGCCGGACGGAATTCGACCACTTCTGGAGCTGGTTCGGTAAGAATAAGTTCCCAGGGGCTCATCAACTCTTGAAGTAAACTTTCGCCTGAAAATATCGCTTCGTCCCGGCTAATAGCCCCTGGGTCTCCGAGGATGGTCATGACATTGCCGTGAGTTCATCTGACGTGTTATAATGCACCCTATTTCCGTATTTACTAAACGCATTATTCCCAGTCTTCTTAGGTAAATACGGTCAACACGTCTACCATTTTTGAAAACGTTCAATTTAATCGCATGTATAACGTGTATCACGTGGGAGACAACAGCGGCAAATCGATCCAGCCGGCGACAGTCCATTTCCACTGGGACTTCCATGTTTGAAGCGGAATGGAGACGCAAAGCCGTAGAGAAAGATGAAGAACAAAAACGCCGCCTTGCAGCTCCTCGTCCACGGCCCACCCTCCCGTGCCCTCACTGCCCTCGCAAATTCTATGCAAGGATTGGCCTGCTAAGCCACCTCCGAGGCCATCAAAGAAGAGGATACCGTACTGTCAGACGAAACTGATGCTCGGACACGAGCCAACACTGAAGATGATGGCGACGACGATCACGTGTTTCTTGAAAATCGTATAGCCTTCGTAGCAGTTGTTTCCTTTTCGAGAGCACGGCAGCTTGTAAACGATAGGGACACGAGGCAAACAAGAAAAAAAGTTATGGGGAGTGGGGTAGATTTTCAATTCAGTCAAGTTGGTTTGTTTTAAGCGTCTCGTATTACTCGCCTGTGAAATATAACGTGTCCGTTTCATGAGTCTTCCAGACGCATGACATTGTTGAGTTCGTCTGACGTTAATAAATGCGTCCTATTTCCGTATTTACTAAACGCATTATACGTTTAGGACGCATTTTTAGTCTTCCTAGGTAAATACGGCCTATGCGTCTATATTTTTTTTAAAATTCGATTTGTGGAGGCGGCTTGGTTAGGGAAATAGATTTGTAATCCGGCGGTCTGGGATTTAAATCTTCCTCCTTGCCACTAGATAAACTTCGGTGGTCCTGAACTCAAATTCTCCACGTCTTGTAAATAGCCGACTGGTCGGCCTCAGTTTCAGTTCTGTTTACAATATTAGTTTCTGCATTTGTAGTGTTCAATTAGCCCAGCAGTGCTAAATACCATGAAACTGAGACAAAGTGACATATCTATTTATTCTTATCACGTGTTTCTTGAAAATCGTATAGCCTTCGTATCAGTGGTTTCCTTTTCGAGAGCACAAGCAGCTTGTGAGCGATTGGGACATGATGCGGAGAAAAAAAGTTATGGGGAGTGGGTTAGGGGATAAAAGCACTCTCTTCTGCCTCATCTCGTACTTTTTGTTCCGTTCTTCCACCCCTTCTTGTTGGCAGGGCCTCTCATTCTCAGATTCCACGCACCTCTTTCGTTCCAAGAAAACAGGCGACTGCTTCGCTGACTAAAGCTTACAAAAAGTTACCCATATTAAAAGCCCTTATACAGGGAAGTCCTTTATTTGAGTTAAACGGGACGTGTCGTTGGATAGCATTTTCGTGTTTTCGTAAATTCTGGAATGCATGTGTTCAACGATAGCTGTCACCTTTAACCCTCTCGTTCCATTTTAATCTCAATGTATGTGTCTTGGTATTTTTCCAATTTGTTGTTTTCTCAGAGATAACAGCCCTAAAATAGAACATCTGGCAATGCTTTCACTCCTCGCCAGCGGTACATCTACCAAATTGCTTAAGGTCTGTTCATTACATTTATAAACAAAGAATCCCTTCTTTACATTTCAATGCTGGAATATATATCTGATACATGTTAAGAAACAAACATTGGCCTTAGGGTTGAAACCATCCATAGTGAATTAAGTCGTTACGGTTATATCAAAGCGTTCCGCTGCTAGTTATCTTTTAACAAAGTTCTTATCGCTGCTGAAAACACCGCGAAGCTAATTAGTGCATTTCACAGTCCTGTGCCTTATCTTTGAAATTGAGTTTAAAACACAAGACGTGGTAATCCTGTTTGAAAACTATTATGAGAAAACATTGATTTCTGAGGGAGGAGAAATTTTAACCATAGTGAACAATTCAATCTCACCTGGTTTCTTTAAACTGACATTGTGTCGCAAAACATCTTTTTTAAATTAGTTCTTATGACCTTTACTTAATATACTCTCTGTTTGACGCTTTGGATGTTCTGCAATTCTCTCCAAGTCTTCTTTCTGACCCTGTCGCAGAAAATAGTAAAATTGATCGTATCAACCAGGGTAAAAATTTAAGTAATTGGTTAAAAATGTTCCGCTGAATAGTACTACTCCTTCATTAAACACAGTTGGTTAACGCATAAAAATTTCTGATTCTCAATATCATTTTTACACACCTTCCATTTGAAATAAGTACTCCATTCATGCCCAAATAAAAATCCATTTCATGCTTGAAATAATTGCAAAATGCAACCTCGTTATGTAGAAAAACCGGTAAAATCTAAACTACTCTTCTTTTACTGTAACTCTTGAGTTATGGAGTACTCAAAGTCCCTCCGAAAGAAGGAGACAGGAGGTAACTCCGCATGTGTGTTGACAGCTAATGTTAGCGCAAGACTATGCCTGCTGGTGGTTATGTTATGAGAGGTCTCTTTATGTCTTACCTTGATTAAAATCTACTTACCGGGTTATAACCTCAGTTTTGAGAAATTGCGTCTTATCTTCACTGGCTGGCATTAACGTACATTCCAATGTGACATTAGAAGACGCGCCTTAAAGGCTGAGCACATACCATCACGGAACCAGTTGCGAAACGAGTTCATACCACACAGACGTGAAGTTCTACTGTTATAAATTGTTGATATTTTTATCTCTTGAAGCATGGCACAGTTTGTGTATGTTACTGCTTTGTTGGTGTTGTGTGGAACAGGGGACTCACTGGAAACCACTACCAGCCCTAAACAACAAAATACCGGCGATACCAAGGACTTACGTGAGGTACAAAGTTGAATATAAATTGCCTCTTTTGCCTTTTTGCCTATGTTGAATATGAGATGTAAAGATATTTTGCCTGTTTTTCCAATATTTCTCATTTCTGACAATTCAGTATCGGATCAAACATAACAGGCATCTCTGGTCCCAAGGCTGATTACTAAAATAAAAAGTTAGACAAAGCGATATAAGAATGTTTGCTTTCTAAGTGATAGTAAATTCTCTCAAGGAATGTTAATGGTGTCCGTGTTGCTCCCAGTAAGAGTCAGCTTCACAAAAGAAAAAACATTGTTATGCAAGAATTAGAGGAACATATTTGACTTGATTAAGAGAGGTGCAGGATGACACTCAACAGGTCTGATGTAGATATCAACAAAGGTGTCCGTTGTCTTGAGAAGATTTGTTCTTGTCAAAGCGGACCTACAAAGCCACAAGTCAAATGACAGACACGGTGACACTGAAATAACAAGTGACTGATACCGCTAAAGCAGTAAGAGACAAAAATGCAGATTGTTTTTCATACTGTAATATATATGGTGTTGTTTAAGTTTAAAATTGTGCATGTTTTTCTTTCTTTTTAGAAATAGGTAAGGTAAGTCTGTTTACGAGCCAAGTGGCTCATCAGGCCGGAGCTTATCCCGGTTTCTGTAGCATGAAGTGACCAGGAGTATTTCTACTCCCCCTGGATAGGATGCTAGTCCATCGCAGGGTTACCCCCCAGCATTAAATTCACCGCCGGGTACCCATTTTTATACCTGGGTGGAGATAAACACAGTGAGAGTAGAGTGTCTTGCCCAAGAACACAACACAATGTCTCCGGCCAGGGCTTGAGCCCGGACCGCTAGCTCCGGAGTCGAGCGCACTAACCATGAGAACATACAAAGGAGAGCTACTCGTTTTATATTAAGGAATAGTAACCTATGTTATAAGGTTCGTCTAATCAAGCTTAAGTTATTACCGCTTAATCTGGTTAGAATATCTTGACTTAGTTTTCTTTTTTAAGTGCCTTCATGGGCATATAGATTTCACTCGCGAATTTAGTTATTATTTTTCTTTTCTAAAGGGCAACTCGCGCCGTGCTTCATCAGGGCTGCATTTAAAGACTAACGCTTGTCGTACGTCTTCCTTCCAAGACTTCTACTTCAACAGAATAACTTTGATATGGAACAGTTTACCTGAAAATATCAAGGATTCAGACATTATAAGCTCTTTTAAAAGTAAACTTAAGTCATTTTATTTTAGTAGACTTTTAAACGTTTTTGATGGTGACAATTTTCGTTCTTTTAAATTAATTTGTCCTAAGTGTCGCCGTGTTAATATTTTCTTTGTCTGTACTTGTTAAGTTGATTAGTATATTTTAGATTGTATTTGTGTTATTTAGATTATTTGATTTGTAGTTTAGTCGGGTCAGGGAAGGGTTTTTTTCGGGATATTTTTTAGGGCGTTGGGTGTGGGTGTATTAACCAAGTAGGGGACTTATGTCCTATTGTTAAGTACCTGTACTTGTACTAATCCATAGATAAATAAATAGATAAAAGAATTAGAGAAACATATTTGACCTGATTTTGTTCTCGTGTTGTTTAAGTTTCACACTGTGTTTCTTAGTTCAATGAATGCATTTGTTGCTTTCTTCTTAGAAATCCATATCTACCCATGGATTTCCGGGTATTCCAGGATCCAATGGCATGCCGGGAATGCCTGACATTCCGGGGGCCACAAGGACCGCAGGGAAGAGATGGAGTTAAAGGACTGACTGGTGACAAGGGATCGCAAGGAATGCTGGGACAAAAGGGAGAGAAAGGAAATGAAGGGCCTCGTGGAAAGAGCGGACCGCCAGGAATGATGGGAATAAAAGGAGCGCGCGGAACTGTGGGAGATCAAGGAATAAAAGGCGATAAGGGAGAGAAAGGAGAAAGCGTGACAAGTCCTTCTAGTGCAGTGCCACAAGCCAACTGGAAACAATGTGTGTGGAAAAATCTGAACGATAATCGAGATAGCGGTAAGGTCAAGGTAAGCGTGAAATATTCCGATTGCCAATGGTTATGGGCAAACTGAATTTCTTTTGCCACCTAGTACACGATAAAATTCAGATTCAGAATTGGAGAAGGATTTATGTGAGGGGGAATCAGAATTTTATTATCCAAAGTCTGAGTACATATGGTGTTATCAACCGAAGTATTTTTTCAGCTGGTTTCATATCATGGTGACGAAACTGATATCACATCTTAAAGATAATGAGAGGTGGAATTTGACTTGCGTACTGGAGTAGTGAGCAAGCATTCACATTTGTTGTTTGATCATTACTTAGCAAGACAAGTGTGACATAATTAAGAATCTACGTAGTCCATATGCTATGTAAGGGTGAATCGTTCATACTATCATACTAAATACACAATTTTAGTCCAAAATTAAGTCGAGGCCCATGTTTTCTACAATAATAAGCCAAATCATGAGAATCGGTGAAAAATGGAAACGATAAGCCAAAAAATAACCCGCACAAAACCCTTACCGACTGTTTTGTTCTAAACAGGTAAACAATACGTCATGATAATAAAAAAAGTCTGCGTCTGCTTCTTTAGTGCAGCTATTTGGTGTTTAAGTTTGGCGACTCAAAAATTCAACCAAGAGTAAGCTTTCTAACACGTGACCAAGTTTGCCGGATGCGGGTGTGCAGTGGGTGCGCAACGATATTACCACCTTACAGAGTATGGGTCTATTGATCAGTGGCGAGATCGTCCAACTGGTATCTGGTCATAGATCATCGATTCAACTCTTTTTGGCCCTCAAAATTCAAATATCATTTTCTGTTTAAATTCAGCGGGGACAAGTTCTTCATTATGAAATTTTTTCGGCCCCTTCTATTATTGAGTGTGAATGGGGACTGAGTACTAGGTATTATTAGACGGTGATTGGCGTGTTTTTGTTTGGAAAGAAGGAGAAGAAGATTTGATAGTTTGAGGGAACTCAATCTACTCCTTGTGTAAAACATAACACCACAATGATATAACGACGGTGGTCCTTCTGTTGACATTTCAGTGTAATGGAATGTACTTCACTGAAAACCGAACGCTTTTTAAGTGGCCGGGTGCTTACCATTTACAAAAACTAACCGGTTGGAAATTTCAGGCATAAACATGAAACAATTAAATTCGACGTTGTGGGAGAGGGAATCGTTATAAAGTATAACCACATCAACTAGAGAGACTAAAAAGAGCAGAAAAATAGTATCACCTCAAATCACAGCCCATATTTTCTGAGGCTTTCCAAATGCAATGGGGCGAACCATTTGATTTTCCAACTGGAATGTCCGGTTTTCCCATGTAAATGGTAAGCACTCCTGCAGTCTCATTCCAGGGAAACATGGCAGTCTCTGGTTCTTCTGCTAAGTGTAACCGGTGGTTCTTCAAGTTTAATGGTAACGAGTGCAGTGGACCAATGACAATCGAAGCTGTTGTGTAGAACGATTGGCCATCTGGGAATCCCAGTCTGCTTCATCATCGATCATTTGAAGGATACTCTGAAAACATTCCACAAGGCACGATTAGAGTGGAATTGTGGGTAGGACAGTTGTCCTGGCTATACTTTGGGTGACGCTTACACTGGATGGAAGTCAGTGTCCCGGATAATGATCGAGGAAGTGTCTAGGCCCCAGTCCTAATTAATCTCTTCTCATTCTCGAGATTGTCGCTGCTTAAGCTCATGTTATTAAAAGTTATTGTAGTCATTACTGAAATTTTTGTCTGTTTTTAGTGAAACTGCTTTAGGCGTTCGAATGGGTAAGAATAAGGCCATAAATATGATCAGTGTAGCATAAACATTTTCGAAATTAGAAAATCACGAAAAAAATTTACGACATGTAATCCGCTTTGCACGTAGACTTTATTTAATTATGATGGGAAAGTAATTTTATTACATAGTACTTGCATGTAATACCTTTAAAATAAATTCTTAGTTAAGCAAGTCAAATGCATGCTCCAACAGAACAGATTTTACTTGGTATGATTAATACTGCGCGTGTTACGAAAACTATTTGAAGGATAATCAACACGATAGCCTCCATTTGGCACGAAAATATGCTCGGATATTTGTCCGCGGACATTATCTGTTCCGAGAAGCGAACAGTTTTCCGAGAGCGTAGATGTGAGCTTTGAGGAACAGATAATGTCCAAGGACTAATATCCGAGGATATTTTCAAAATAAAATCGAGGTTATTGAGTTTATTATCCTTCAAATATTTTTCGCAACAAGCGCATTTTTGAAAATTGGGGAATATGCTCTGATATCTGTCCTTGGACATTATCGTTCCTCAAAGCTCACAATTTTCCTCGAGTTAAGCTTTTGGAAAACTGTTCCCTTCTCCGAACAGATAATGTCCGCGGACAAATATCCGAGCATATTTCCGCACAAAATGGAGGCTACTGTTTATTTAGAGTGGTTTTCAATTGAGTGTCGTTAAACCAAAACCAAAGTAATCAAGCCAGCCAATTACAAAGGACACAGACAATACAGTGGACCAATCAAAACTCGAAGTGATTACATAAAGCTGATGCAAAGCGCGGGAAAACCTGTGCGAGTAAGTCATGTTTGATTTTGGTTTTACTTCTGATTGGATGGGAAAGTTGGCGAGTTTTTTTAAGCAATCATGTAGCATAGTAATGCAAAACCAATTACTTTTCGATACTCAAATAAAAACCGCTCTATGAAAAATTTATAAAATTCAGTTGTAGCTTCTTCCACGGATGCATTCAGTTAGTTGGCTTGTATACGTAGCGCGAAAATACGGCGGAGCGACAAAAGGAGAGAGAGGCTTGGGGCCCTCCCGCACCGCGCTTGTCCCCTATTCTTTCGGTTGCGCCCCAACTAACTGAACGCCTTAAAGAGGCTAATTAATTGTGACTCTCCCAGTGATTTCTATTCGCAGTTTGCTAAACACAAGTGACTTATTTTATGGGGACTTATTACAGTTTTTTCAGTGTAACTTTGTATGTTGCCATTTTAAAAATCAATTTCGAGTTGTAGCACTAACGAGGTAAATTTTAAAAGAAAATAAATGTTAAAAGTTTACAAGGTGGTACTCGATGGCTTTAACGAGGTGATCGTGTAAACGAGGGTTTTGGATATGAAATTAACTGAGCTTTTGTTAGGGGCCAAGGTGGTGTTTGTGTCAACGGGCCGTAGTGATCAAAAGGCGAGATTAAATTGTACCGAGATCTCATTTGTCATTCTATATATGTATATATATGTATATACTTTTCCTGCCATTAATTACTACTTCACAGTCCCAGAGTCTACAGATACAGAGATAGGAAAAACGGACAATTTTGAGTTTTTAAACTGGGATAACGATGAATTTAATTATCCAGTAATGTCTCTGAACTTCCCATGGAAACTTCGGAAAAACGAGAACACATGGCCGTGGCTGATAGCGTATGATAGCTCAGCCAATCAGATTAATTGCAGTACTTGCATTAGTATACTAGTAGAAATATATTTATCCAATTTATGTCAAAATGGTAATTTTTATTGCATAGAATGTCTGGGAAAAACTTTCGCGTAAATTGAATTAATATCGGCCGGCCAAATGCTTTAAAGTTACATCAGAACTGACTTCATTTAGTATACATTACCAAACAGATTGCCGTTTGCATTAATTAGCCGTGGTTACACCACATGATTTTCATAGCATGCGTTGAAATTTGTGGTTTTTCATTGATACGTGTACATTTTTGCAAAGTAGAAAAAAAAAAAATGAGCCTGATAAAAGTGATCTGAAAATGCATCCGTTGTCATCCTGCTTATTTACCATGATTGAAATTAGAATTCGGCGAGAAAGTATAACGACGAGGGATTAGCACAAATATCTCTCCGCCATGTTCGTTTATTAATCATCCGAGAGACTTACCCAGGTATGTATCATAAATTGTTCAATAATAAAAGATTACAATAATAAAAGCCCTGGATCATTATACCAAGTGAAAACCATATTGCTTTTTCACCTCGGTTAACTTTCCCGCGATAAAATAGGTTACTCTTCAAAAACTAAGTTTTCCGAGGTTCCTTGGCAAAAGGCGATGTATAGAATAAATTATCATCATTACCGTTAATCAGGCCTCTTCATATGAGCCCGGTCAACCGGGCTGGCTCCGTTTCCGAGATCTCGCCTCGCCACTCTTTCCTTCGTAAAATTTTCGATGTGTTCATATGAGAAGACTGTCTGGCCCGGTTACTGAGATTTCGGTTTTTGCGACTGAGAACTCGGTAATCGGGATCAAAATTTTCTCATATGAAAACTTCAGCCGGGTGACCGGGACGAAACTTTTAAGACAAAATAGCTTCGCTTTGGCAACATAGCGACCAAAATGGCATAATTTTTGTCTTGAATGTATCTCCATTTTAGGAGTATGCGAATTAGTTATATTAGTAAAGTTACAAGAGTCCACAAAGCCACGACAGTCGCGAACGATGCAAGTTTATGTTCCACCATATTGGTTGTGTTTTTTGGATTTCATCCCGGTCGACCGGGCTGAAATTTCCCATATGAACAGACCACAAAATTGGTCCCGGCAACCGAGCCAGCCCGGTTACCGGGCTCATATCAAGAGGCCATCAGAATGACGAAGAGTCCTTTTTGTTCTCAACGACCGCATTTACCAAGAAGACGAATAATATGTCTCAGGCGCATAATGTGTCGAAAATTAAGTGCGTCTAGGTATACGAGACGCATTAAACTTTTGTTCTTTTTCACAAATAAAGTTCTTGTGAGAGAGATCGTTGGTAGCTTAAGTGTCATTGTCTGAGAAAGTGTTCCTGGGGCCAAAAGTTGGGGTTAACCGATTTGGCTGAAACTTGGCACAGAAGTTGGGTGCAATGAAATATTTCAAAAGCCAATTTGGCTCACTTCTCTGACTTTTAGTTTTGGAGTTTAAGGGAAGGTCTCATTTTTGGCCTTTGCGCACCAAAAACCTAGCCTTCCAGGGGACATTTTGAAAGTGCCATAAAACCCAATTGGTAAATTGTGCTCACAAATGAATTTGACCATGAACTCTACTATAATAGAGCTTGCATTTCATGCATGTAACTTTGTCCTTGAAGTATTGGACAGAGAGGAGCCTGGGGCTAGAGTTTGGCAAAAATTGATGTCAAAATTACAACCCAAAATTGCCATTTTTCAAAAAATCAGTGTATCTACCTGCCTTCTTGCATAACTTCCGTACCTATACCATTATTTACTTTAGTGACCCAGTTATCAAAATCAGTTGAGTAAAATTTGGCTTATCAAAGTTTGTTGAATTTTTGCCACAAACAGTCACATGCCCCTCTAAGGCCATTCAAAATGGAATTTTGAGCATAATAGTTTCATTGTTCAGAAATACTGTGATTCTTATCTTACAATTGCTCTTTAAAGGCCTTTGATTAGCACAACAAACACCTGATTTAGCAAAACAAGGGTTACTGTATTCTTTCAAAACTTAGTACCCATCAAACAGCACAAATGATGAAGGGCTTACCTAGATATAACGATCCTTTTAAACGATGCTTGAATTTTTCATTGATTTACATTCAAGTCATAATTCTTCTCCGTTGCTCCAAGCACGGAAAATCTGTCTGTTAACAGCCTGCATAGTTCTTGTAAATACCCACCAGTAAAGGAGGATGACCATGCATACATTGATATATTACAAACATACGAGCTGCAGTTTATAGCAGTGTCGATGTGAAACGTTATTCCAGGTTCCTTTAAATGAAACCATCCGTCAAGAAGGAATGCACAGTTAGGAGAGCTGGACAGTAAAACAAAAAGCTTTTGTTGCAAATACACTAACCAAACGAGGCCTTGCTTTGAGATGATGTATCAACTGGCCCCATTTTGGACATAGGAGAGAGTGGGGACTGGATCGAGTTCCCATTCTTCGTCCTTTTCGCGGTTTGTTTTGTCAGGTGTAAGAAATTCGAAGGTAATTTCACGATGGCACTTTGTTCCTTTGGAGGGTAAGTGATCAGTACGGTGCCACGTCATGGGCTGCGCACGAAACAGGAATGGTTCCTTTGTTGTCCTGCGAGATAGACATGACTGAATGGTTGAAGGAAAAGTGCAAAGGGTCAGGTGCGTCCGGGGCAAGAGGAAGACCTGGTCATACCAAAGCTACAGGTGATTCAAAATATCAGTTAGGGATCATACACACGCACAAATGGCTTTTATCGCGATCCAGTGGACTCTTTTATTGAACAGAGACCACGATATTTTACGATTTTGTCGTCTCAGATAGTTGGTTTGTGACGAAGATTTCCCGAGGTAATATACTTGGTTCTTGCGAAGAGAAACTAACATTCAGCAGATTGTTCATAGGAAGGGCAAAAGGGTTGACGAAAATCCTAACTTTGAAAGGTAAAAGTACAGTTATTTTATCGCAGCAATCTCGTGAACCAAAAACAACGATAAGAATAACTTAAAGGCTGTTTTTCGTCTGCTGGCTCTGTTTAAAATGGCCTCCCCTGAGCATGGCTGCTAATGCAAAGTGTTCCTTGTCTTTAGCAAAAGGCAAAAGACGATGTCTACAATAAATCATCATTAACGACAATGAGTCCTATTTGGTCTCAAAGGCCGCACTTAACTAAGAAGACGAATAATGTGTTTAATTAAGTGCGTCTAGGTAAATACGAGACCCATTAAACGTGTCTGTTTTTTTTCGCAAACAAAGTTCTTGTTACAGACACTGTTGGTCGCTTAATTACAAATTGAGCAGATTCCCATTTTAGGGAAGTGTGTGGTTTTTTTTTGTGTGTGTGTGTGTTTCGTATTTGACTAGAAGAATTATATATCTCAGAAGTTAAACGCGCTCATTTCATAAAATTATTGAGTTGTATGACGTTTAATGCTTCCTATTTCCCGTTTACTGTACAAATAATACGTCTACGACGCGTTATTCGTTTTCCTAGGTAAATACGACCAATGTGCCTACTTTTTAAATTAATTTAATAGCACGTATTACGTGTTTTTTGAAAATAGTATAGCCTTCGTAGCAATAGTTTCCTTTTCAAAAGCACACGCACCTCGTGAACGACTGGAGCGCGAGGCGGAGGAGAAAAGTTGCGACGAGTTTTTCGTTCCCTCCCTCATCCATTCTACTTCCCAGAGCCTCTTACTCCAAGATTCTCCGAGCCTCTTGCGCTCTAAGAAAGCAGGCGACTGCTTCGCTGACTAAACCTCACGCAAAGTTAAACATTAAACCCTTAGACAGGGAAGTCCTTTATTTGAGTTAAACGGGACGGGTCGTTGGATAGCATGTTAGTGTTTTAGTAAATTCTGGAATGCGTGTGTTCAACGATAGCTGTCACCTTTAACCCTCTCGTTCTATTTTAATCTCAACGTACGTGTTTTGGTATATTTTTCCAGTTTTGTTGTTGTTTGAGATAACAGCCCTAAACTAGAACATCTGGCAATGATTTTACTCTGCGCCAGCGGAGCATTTACTAAATTAATAGACCAATTTCGATATATTCAAATTCAGCTAAAACAATAGACCTCATAAACCCCACAAACTCTGTAGTTATTCCCCAGAGCTTCGCACTGAAGTCTATTGTTTTAGGCTGAGTTTTTATATATCGAAATTGGTCTATCGATTTGTTCATTAAATTCATGAAAAAGAATCCGTTCTTTACATTTCAATGCTGGAATGTATATCTAATGTATGTTCACAAACAAACATAAACATTAGGGTAGTGAATTAATTCGTTAAGGTAATATCAAAGCAGTCCGCTGCTAGTTATCTTTTAACAAATTTCTTTTCATTGCTGAAAACATTGCAAAGCTTTTGTGTATTTCTCAGTTCTGTACCTTTTCTTTGAAATTCAGTTTAATACACAAAACGTGGTACTACTGTTTGAAAGCTATTGGAAGAAATCATTGACTTCTGACAGAGGAGAAATTTTAACCATAGTGAACAATTCAATCTCACCTGGTTTCTTTGAACTGACATTGTATCCCAGGACATCTTTTTTAAATTAGTTCTTATGACCCCTACTTAATATACTCTTAGTTTGACGTTTTGGCTGGTCTCCAATTCTCTCCGAGTCTTCTTAATCCTGTCGATCATATCAACCAAGCTGGAAATTTAAGAAAATGGTTTAAATGTTCAGCTGAATAGTGATACTCTTTTATCAAACAGAGTTGTTTAGCACAAAAAGCCACTGCATAAAAATTCCTGATTCTCAATATCATTTTACACACCCTCCATTTGAAGTACCCCATTCATGCCCAAATAAAGATCTACTGCCCGCTTAAAACAATGGTAAAATGATGCAATCTCATTATGTAGAGCAAACGGTAAAATCTAAACTTCTCTTCTTTTACTGTAACTCTTGAATTACGGAATACTCAAAGTCCCTCCGAAAGAAGGAGACAGGAGGTAACTCCGCATGCATGTTGGCAGCAAATGTCAGCTTAAGACTAAGCCTGCTGGCGGTTATATTATTAGAGGTCTCCTTATGTCTTACCTTGATTAAAATCTTACCGGGTTATAACCTCTGTTTGGAAAAAGGGCGTCTTATCTACGCTGACTGGCATTAAAAGAAGCGTCTTAAAGGCTGAGCACATGCTATCACGAAACCTGTTACGAAAGGAGTTCATACCACACAGACGTGAAGTTCTACTGTTATAAAGTGTTGATCGTTTTAAGTCTTCAAGCGTGGCACAGTTTGTGTATTTTGCTGCTTTGTTGGTGCTGTGTGGAACAGGGGACTCACTGGAAACCACTACCAGCCCTCAACAACAAAATACTGGCGATACCAAGGACTTATGTGAGGTAGAAAGTTGAATATCAATTGCCTTTTTTAACGAAAATCAATCAGTTGTATATGAGATGTAAAGATATTTTGCATGATTTATAGTATTCCTCATATGTGGCAGTTCAGTATCTGACTGAAACATAAAAGGCATATGTCTCTGGTCCCAAATCGAGGCTGATATACTCAAATAAAAAGTTAGGTGAAGCGATATAAGAATGTTTGCTTCCTAAGTCATAGTAAATTCTCTCAAGGAATGTTCACGATGGCCATGTTACTCCCAGTAACAGTCTGCTTCACAAACGAACAAACATTGTTATGCAAGAATCAGAGGAACATATTTGACCCGATTAAAATATAGATATCAAGAACGTGACTATTGTCTAAAAATTGACAGGATTTTATCTTGTCAAAGCAAACCCGCAAGGCCAGAAGTCCACTAACAGACACGCTGACACTAACAGTACTCCAAAAACAAATAACTGCTATCGCTAAGGCAGAAAGAGACAAAACTGCAGATTTTTTTTCATGCCACAATGTCTATCGACATAAGAAACATCTTGTTCTCGTGTTGTTTAAGTTTCACACTGAGTTTCTTAGTCCAGTGAATGCATGCGCATTTTTTGCTTTCTTCTTAGAAATCCATATCTACCCATGGGTTTCCTGGTATTCCAGGATCCAATGGTATGCCAGGAATGCCTGGCATTTAGGGGCCCCAAGGACCGCAGGGAAGAGATGGAGTTAAAGGACAGACTGGTGACAAGGGATCGCGAGGAATGCTGGGACAAAAGGGAGAGAGGAAATGAAGGGCCTCGTGGGAAGAGCGGACCGCCAAGAATGACGGGAATAAAAGGAGCACGCGGAACTGTGGGCGATCAAGGAATAAAAGGCGATAACGGAGAGAAAGGAGAAAGCGTGGCAAGTCCTTCTAGTGCAGTGCCACAAACCAACTGGAAACAATGTGTGTGGAAAAATCTGAATGATAATCAAGAGAGCGGTAAGATCAAGGTAAGAGTGAAATGTTCCGATTGTCAATGGTTATGGGCAAAATTACTGTTATCACCTAAGGTAAGTTGAAATTCAGATTCAGAATTCGACAACGATTTATATGAGAGAGAATCATGCTGTTATTAACCGAAGTGTTTTTTCAGCTGGTTTCATATCATGGTGACGAAACTAATATTACATCTTTAAGATAATGAGAAGTGGAATGATGACTTGCGTATTGGAGTATTGAGCATGCATTCTCATTTATTCTTTTATCATTACTTAGCAAGAGAAGTGTGACATAAGAATCTTTGTTACGTCCACATACTACGTAAGGAAGAATCGTCGAAAAACACAATTCCAGTCCAAAATTAAGTCGAAGCTCAGGTTTTCTACAATAATACACCAATAGCCTGAGAATCAGTGAAAAATAGAACCAATAGGTCAAAAATAACACGCACAAAACCCTTACCTACTGTTCCGATTTAAACAGGTAAACAATACGACATGATAAAAAACAGCTACGTCTACTTCTTTAGTTCAACTATTTGGTGTTCAAACATGGCGACACGAACATTCAAGCAAAAGTAAGCTTTATAACTCGTGACCAAGCACGCCGGGTGCGAGTACGCAATGGGTGCGCCACGATAGTACCACCTTACAGATTTTGGGTCAATAGATCAGTGGCGAGATCGTCCAACTTGTATCTGGTCCTAGATCATCGATTCAACTTTTTTGGGGGCTCAGAACTCAAATATCATTTTCTGTGTGAATTCAGCGAGGCAAAGTTCTTCATTATTATATTTTGTTGGCCCCTTCTGTTACATATTTAGTTGGGTGTGGACTGTTGACAATTGAAAACACCGATTCGGACTTGAAAGTGCACGCGCTGCACTATGCAGATAAGCTACTTGCACGCGTCAGACGTTCCTTTCAAAAACTTTTGCAAACACGCCCAACATGCAGAAACAATAAGAAAAAAATGTTTAGGAAAAGAAGAATGACGCGTACTCGTTGTCGATAAGAGTACAGACCACGTTAAACCACATTTCGATATGGTTTTTACCACAACATCAACGTCAAAGATTTTTTTTTCAAAGCGCGAGCTGAAAAATGCATGGCACGATACATTGACACGAACAGCGTGGTATGGACTCTTATCGACAACGGCAAATTAGCCAATCAGATTGCGAGATTAGCAACAATTGTGGTAAAATATCATAGGGACAGTCCCAATACTAGAAATAGCGCGCTTACGGTCTCCGTCCCCCGATAATGGCTCCTGATACATAATATGATCACTGTAAAATAGTTTGAGGCAATGCAATCTACACCTTGTGTAAAATAAAACACCATAATTATAGTGACTGTGGTCTTGCTGTTGATATTTTAGTGTGACGGATTGTACTGCAATATGGAAAATTCGAGCAATGTAAACAAATAAAACCACAAACTTTAAAAACACTTGGCGACGCGCTGTCTTGCATGGTAACTGGTCAAAACTTTATTGTCTCAAGAAATATTTGTAAAGAGTGTTGGCGATCTGAAATTGAGTTCTAAGTGTCCCCAACCGTCCAAATGCCTTTCTTGGAAATTATTTTGTCCAGTACAATTAATTTACCGCAGGCTATAATCTATCCATCGCTAGTTCATCTTCAGCCGCAGATCGTTATCTGTCATTCGATCAAACTTAGGGTGCGTTCCTTTAAGAATATCCAAGATTGGATTCTTAAATCCGAAAACGAATTTCGCGTTTCTATTCCAAACATATTAATCCAAGATCTCTCGGATCATGGTGCGCTCTGGGCAAGGATTCTACAGTTCCTCTCCTTGCCCTGCCGGCCTTTCTTCATTCTGTGATTTTTTTTTTTTTTTACCCAAGATGGGGAGAAAGGGAGGGGGGAGGGGGTGCGGGTCCCCGGGCCCCTCCCCTAGATCGGTCACTGAATTTCCAAACTTTCTAGACACAATATATTGCAAACATACCAGATGGTAAGCGGGCAACGAAACAACACGAAGGCGTTTGCCCGTTTACAAACATCATCAAAAACCAGATCATTTGAAATCAAGTGTTTGTCCTTGCTAGGAACTTTGACGGTTTTTCTTCAGCAAAACTTTGTCAGCAACGGATATCACGCCTGAATGTTGTCATGAAAGAGATTTACAATTTTCCCGAGAAATCTGAGCTGCCAAAGTTCATACCTCCGGTGAAAATTAGTTGGCTTATTTTTTTCTGCTGTTTCCGGGGCGGAAATGAAAACTTTGTAGAGATCAGAGCAGGCTCACTTTTCTCGCGGCCTCGCCCCTCGCGCTTGTGGCTAACACCACGCTTGACACTTTCTCCCACGGAGCTAAGAACTGATGTTCAGTTAATCCCAGTTAAGGATACAAATCAAGAAATCAAGCCAAAATGCGATAAAATTTTTTGATATGAGTCCTGACTTGTTTTACTTTCGTTTGTTCTAGGACTGCTCGTTCAATAAGTTGCAGTCTGATACTGCAATCAAAGTCTCATTCCAGGGAAATATGGGAGTCCATGGTTCTTCTAGTAAGTGTAACCGGTGGTTTTTCAAGTTTAATGGTAACGAATGCATTGGACTAATGACAATCGAAGCTGTTGTGTACAATGGTTGGCCATCATCTGCTGGGAATCCCGATCTGCTTCATCATCGATCATTTGAGGGATACTGTGAAAACATCCCAAAGGGCATGGTTAGAGTGGAATTATGGGTAGGATCTTGCCCTAGTGGGACTACTTTGGGCGACGCTTACACTGGATGGCATTCAGTGTCCCGGATAATGATCGAGGAAGTGTCTAGGCCCCAGTCCTGATTAATAAGTTCTCATTATCCAGATTATCGCTTAGCTTATGGTTTTTAAAAGGTATTGTAGTGAGAACTGACATTTTTGTGTGCTTTTAGTGAAACTGATTTAGCAGTACGAGTTTGTAAAAATAAGGCCATAAATGTGATCAGTCTAGCATAAACATTTTCTAAAAATAGAAAATCAGGAACATTCCCGAAACGTAATCTACGTTGCACGTGCACTTTATTTAATTAATGATTAAAAAGTAATTTTGTTGCATAGTACTTGCATGTAACACATTAGATTAGATTCAAGTCAAATGCATGTTCCAACAGCTCGGTGTGATGACTACTCTACAGATGGCAGTTGCATTGCACTGATGACTAAAGAGTGTTTCTTCTCAATGTTCCGTGTTACCGTATCAGTAATTACTCAAAAATAAATTTCGATATGGTTAATTTATCCGCTATTGGTAAGACTAGGATGTGTAATAAGAAATGATAAAATAGATATATATTGCTTGAGATTTATCTATAACACTTTGTAACTTACAGTACTGTGTCTATAAAAATAGCATTAACAAACAATACTGCATTTGAAACTTAACTTAATCGTATTCAGTGCGACTATTTGAATCGGGCTACCTAGAAGAAAACTAACCAATCAAATCATAAACTGAGAAGCAATGGACTGGTAGGTTCTCGTGACAGCAAATAACGCTGTGCTTGACGTGAAAACATAAACACTATCGACTTCTCTACGTTATACACACTAAAGATTCAGTCCTAGGCGGCGAATTATCATAATTATAAATCTCGCCAGGAACCATAATCGGGGACGGAGACCGTAAGCGCGCGCCATTTCTAGTATTGGGGCTGTCCCCATGATATGGGACAATTTTTCTATTTTTAGAACAAATTGCGCCATCGCCCGCGGCACACGCGCGTACACGCTGCGAGGATTTTTGCGGATGTCGCGCGGGGGAAATGGCGTCCGAAATTCCCGAACTTTTTCATGTTTTTTGCCCACAACTCAACGCGTTTACGTCTGTCAGAATTTTGCTTAAATATTTTCGTCGTAATCTGCTACAGTTAGAGTGAAGTAAGACAGTGTCGAATTTAGGTATGTTCCGCTTTAAGCTTATACACATCGCTGACCAAGTTGTGTTCTGATGCTTCTTTTACATGAGCTGTACATTACTCCACTGTAAATTTCACATATGTTGAAGACTAACAGCTTTTCCATGACACAGCAAAACACTAGCTGGATATATTTAGATATAGCAGAGTTTCAGGACTTCATAGTTTCCTAGCTCCTCTTACCACACGCTTGCGAGGAATTTGCCAGTTTATCGCGACCGAAAAGTAAAACAAAACAATTGCTAGTTTGAGTTTCGCCTGAATTGTAAGCAACCCTTGATGTTTCATCAAGGCCCAATAACTTTACGTCCGTAGATACTGCTCAGTTTTATTTGTGTAAAAATCCAGTAAATTGTCTTTTGTCGATGAATGAGAGCGTCCGCCGATGCGTGTTTTGTACAGTCAGTAAACATGACAAATTGTACTTCCGCCGCACTTTCATGTGAAAACGTACATCGAACTCAAACAATAACTCCATGGTTTTTAAACATGTTTAAGATTGATAAATGTTTGAGAACATAAAGCTAAGCTGAAAATATGTGAATAAAGCAGAAATAATCAGCAAAGTTCCGATCACGCTTTCTTGAATCAACTTCGAATAACGATTTCGATTTTGTTGATCGAGTTATCAAAACTCCTTGTCTATTTTCATTTTTCGCAGTGTAAAATTTCACTCTGTTGAAGAAACACACATGATGTTAGTGGCCTTTTTGCGTTCGTGAAATTTGTTGCAGCATCTCAGCACAAAAGATAACGAAACAAATCTTTCTCAAGATTTGTTGACAATTGAAAACACCGACTCTGACTTTAAAGTGCACGAGCTGCACTGTGTAAATGAGCTAGTTGTACGCGTCAGACTTTCCTTTCAAAAAGTTTTGCAAACTCGCCAAACAAGCAGAAACAATAAGAAACCATGAAAACAGGTTTTGTTTATGATTAAGCATTGTCTGAGACACTCACAAATTAACTCGATACCAGAGTAAAGAGTTTTCTTGCTATATCAAAACAAACGCAAAAGCATATACGTGTAAGCTTACAACTAGCGCGAGCCGATCTTATTATTCATTCCCAGCGCGAGATTGAAGTCCTGTTTTCGACCCTGAAAAACCCACCTTTTCCGTTAGCTCAAAGCATAAAACTACATATAAGAGTCCTGGTTCTTATTCCTTGCCTTATTCCCCGCCTTATTCCCTGCCTTATTCCCTACCATCGCTGTGAAAAATCTGCAAGAGAATCTCGCAACTCTCACCATTTGATCACGCAACGTGACAACATCCATGCGGGAGCCCCCGACAAGTGCGTGGATCCGCGCGGATATATGACGTCAGGATGGCGCAATTTGTTCTAAAAATAGAAAAATTGTCCCATATCATAGGTGCGCGCGGATCCCAAGACTTACGGTCTCCGTCCCCGATTATGGCTTCTGATCTCGCTCAAAAAATTTAGCTTTAAGGGACCAATCGCTTATTACGTCCGGGAGTGGGGGGGGGGGGGGGTGGTTGTCAAAAAAGTGAAGTGTTTCAAAACTGAACCACCAAATATTTTCAGATAAAAATTATACCGTTTTCTTAATTCTTATTCTAAAAAGCCCCCCCCCCCACCCCTCCTGACAAGGCCAGAATTCTCTCCTTCGCATACTATCGTTCCCATTTCTTCGCAGGATTTCTTAATCCATATTCATCGCCTGGAGCTCCTCACAATCTCTTGTTCCAAAGGATCCCATTTTGACTTGCTGGATTGCTGAGCGACGTGTCGACGTCTTCCTTTGCGCTGTTCACTAGTCTCCGTTACAAAAAAACTCAGGCTAGACCTATCCAGGGAATTCGATGTCCTAAATGACTTTGCTGAGAGACAATTATCACATTTCTAATCGAAAGTTGTTTATTAGTAGCTCCTTTGTTTTATATTTACTGTTGCGGCGGGGGCAATGTTGTAATTGTCAACCAAATAAAAAGAGGATGAAAACAATATTATTATTCTACATGTTCACCGTGCCTGAGAAAATGTTTATCGTCCTTTAATTGTAGAATGTTTTCGCTCACAGAGTCAGCAGCCATACAAATTTGTTGGAACAAAAGAAAGTGTTTACATAACAAAAGAGTTGAACTCCCATGCACAGGATTGGTTTGGTAGACCAACATGGCCGCCGTTTCATTGTTTTAAAATACCAATATAGCTGTCGTGAAAACGCTCTACTCGTGGGTCTGTTTGAGGAAACTGGTTTTCAAATGAGTTGCGGTTACACGAAGCCATTCTACTTAGGGGGAGCTAGTGGAATGCAAGGTTTTCCTTGGGTTTAGCACGTAGAAGATAATTTTTCTGCCTATGACTTTAAAAGTAATTCTCAAAGAGACATTCCGTTATTTCTTATATGTAGCCAGTTTTGCATTGGGAAAGTTTCCCCGGGAAAATCTACACAGTTCATTTTCTCACATCCTAAGCACTATAAATATGCCTTACCGTTATTTTTAATTCATTCATTAGACAATGATGACATCAAGTCGTCGAAACGTCATGTAACTTTACTTACGTTTATTTCCCTGCTTAAATGTTTTCGAGATCGTTTTTTATAAGAAGACGAATAACGTGTCTCTAATTTTGCGCGTCTTGGTAAATATGAGACCCATTAAACTTGTGGTTTTTATTACTTGGCTTCACGCTAGAAGCTGAGTTAGTCTCAAGTAAGCACTTAACTCAAGTGCACTTGAAAATCTCAAGTCGCAATTTAGAAAACCTGGCCTCAAACCTGATGTCAAAGTATATTACTTGAAGCATTTTTGTAGTAAAACCAGTCATACATATCACAAATGCAATTGTTCGGCAGTAAAATTGAAAAGAAATGCGTATAGTTGCTTTGTTGCTAAAGAGTAACACAGCAACACAGCAATAGCAGCAACACAAAGGAACAAACGGCATCTTCTATATTTCTTTAGAATAGCTCAACAACGTGGTTTTCGGCGAAGAAATTGCTGTAGGGCTTTAGCTAACCGAGAAAATGCATTTCCGTGTGACTCGTCCAAGGTTCAACACCGTTGTTCGGGTGCAAAGAAATGGCCTGGTTGAAACTTGAAAAAGCAGCTGTTTAGTAATTTGCAGAAATGCATTTGGTGTCGGACGAAAAGCGATGGTTTTGGCTGTCTATGAAAATGAAATTCAAGCAAGTTGTTTACTGGTATCGGTACGTTCATCAGAGTTGTAGCAACGCTGCACATCCCTTTCAGTTGCTTGCATTTCCTATTGGTCAAGTGTGTTCGCAAGTGTGATGTAGACCATACTTGGCAGCGCACTTCGGCTTCTTTGATCTACGAAACTTTCCATGGTCACTAAGTAAAGTCCAACTAGTAAGTACATTTTACCCCTTCACACTCAAAGTAGTGCAAGTGCACTTAGATTATACTTACAGGCTCTAGTGTGAAGCCAAATATTTTTTCACAAATAAAGTTCTTGTGAGAGAGAGTGTTGGTCGCTTAATGACAAATTGAGTAGATTCCCATTTTAGGGAAGAGTGTCTTTTTCGTATCTCATATTTAACTTGAAGAATTAAATGCACCATTTTCATAAAATTGTTGAGTTCGTGTGAAGTTTAATGCGTCCTATGTCCCGTTTTTGCTAGACAAATAATATGTCTGAGGCGCATTATTCGTCTTCCTAAGTAAATAACACCAATGCGCGTTTTTTTTAAAATTCAATTTAATCGCATTTATCACGTGTTTTTCAAAAATCGTATAGCATTCGTAGCAGTGATTTCCTTTTCAAGAGCACACGCAGCTTGTGATCGATTGGAGCGCGATGCGGAGGAGAAACGTTGCGGCGAGTTTTTCGTTCCCTCTCTCATCCATTCTACTTCGATTCCCAGAACCTTCTCTCCTTCGCATATTATCGTTCCCATATCTTCGCATAATTTCTTCATCCATATCCATCACCTGAAGTTCTTCACAATCTCTTGTTCCAAAGGATACCATTTTTACTTGCTGGATTGCTGAGCGACCAGCCTGCAGTGGGCTGCCGGGAAAACGGGATTGGAGCTGTCATTACTGGTCATCTGATCAGTGGGCTCATTAAAGGGGATTTTACCTAAAATTCTGTAGAAGTATGGAATTTTTTGTTTTTACCGGAATTTGAATCTTAAGGTATTGAAGTTTTATTTCGAGAAGCATCTCTCACTGTAAGTTTAAAGCTCGTTTTCTCAAAACGAGTTATTTTTGCCTTTGAGAAAAGATATCTCAAGCTGGATTTAAGCTTTTGACCTCAAATTTTCAGGATTGCTAGATTTCACTGGGCTAATTGATATTAATAAAGGAATTTGCCCTAGAATTCTTAGGATAGCATTTATTGCGTGCAATATCGTCGTAATCTGCGTTTATTTGGCGCGCAACGTATGTTACTCGTATGTATTCGTATGTTACTCGTATGTACTCGTATGTACTCGTATGTACTCGTATGTACTCGTATGTACTCGTATGTACTCGTATGTACTCGTATGTACTCGTATGTACTCGTATGTACTCGTATGTATTCGTATGTTACCCGAATGTACTCGTATGTTACTGGTATGAACTCGTATACATACATACATACTTCATTGTTACCTCCCCAATGGGGCTTTTCAGGAACAACTACTTAAATTACTAAGTTACTAATAACTACACAATGTATGTTACTCGTATGTACTCATGTGTTGTTTTAATCGCGATCAACAACAGCTATCAAATGGCAGAGATTCCTGAGAGGTTCGCAACACCTCACACTTGTTGGGTTTTCAGTTTTCAAATAATCTTCAGTGTTACTGATTTATTTGAGAAAAAGATCGCGTTTTATGAATTCATAATATATTGAAATGTCCAATAGCATGGTGATTCGGGTCAAAAGAAAATTATAATGAAGACAACAAAATCAGAGAAAATCAATGCAACATTTTCCTGAGTTGAGGCCGAAAATCACCGGCCTAAAAATGTTTCAATAATTTGAAACTCCGGGATTACGTTGAATATGAATTAATCTCATTGAGCGCCAAGTCTAAAAATTCATTGAGTGTATTTTAATTCCGGCTCAACTTAATAATTGTTTGGGCAAGTTTTGTTAAAAAGCAAAACAACATCCCACACCAGATGATATTCAAGCCAATGTTTCTCAAAATTAAATGGGGCGATTTCGCCGATTTTTTTCACCCGAGGTTATTAGATGTTGTACGACTCATTCAAGATCAGTATGCCATTTTATCAAGTCTTGTGAACATAGTTTGCAATAACATTTTAAAACAGCAATTGTTGTATTTTGACACCTTGAAACTTCACTCGCAATTTTCTTGAAAATTTTTCCCATCTTTCAGACAACTATGCCAGCTCTTAGATCCGGACGTCGTATTTCCAAAATTATCATTTGATGATAAGTTATTCAGTCTCATGTTAAATGGGATATGACGTCATGACGTTGCCATGGTAGCTCGGATCTTGGTAAAGCTAACCTCATTTGAAACTTTCATTCTTCTCTAGTACACCAATAACATTTGATTTTCTGATGAATTGATTATAGTGGTGCGTCAGTCGCTCAAAGCTGAACAGTACCGTTACTCAAAAATCCGACCGAGCCGCCTTAAAGGCAACCCTAATTACTCAACTCTAGAAGATAAATACATCAGCTGGGATGACGGTGATATGACGGGTTCACGCCCAATCCCAAAGGAAGCGTGTACTCTGATCAAGTCATTTGCTAACCCCAAGAAGGAAACTGGAATGTCAGGACAATGTACAGCGTGGGAAAGACAGCACAAGTGACTAAAGAGAGGAAGGCCCTATTTCGTCTGTAAGGAAAAGGACATGATGAATTTAGTAGTATATAAAGAATTAACCAAATACCATTTCGCAGAGGGAGCCTTATTTCACCTTATCGCAGCCCCCACCATCAAGACCGGCCCTCACAAGCTCGGGCCGGTTGAACATGGGGGCTGCGAAACGGTGAAATAAGGCTCCCTCTTTGAAATAGTATTTGGTTAATTCTTTATATACTACTAACAACAGTGGCACCCCCGCGCAGCGCCCCGCCAAACGAGGGGCGGCGGAGTGGTGCGCGAGGGGCGCGGGAGCGCCGCGTCCAGCCACGAGAGGTGGCCGCGGCCACTGGAAAGAACCGGTTCAAACCGGTTTCAACCGCCCCGTGAGGTGAAACAACGGCAGTGGGACTGACAACAAAGGAGTGCGGCATGTTAGAAACAAGCGAGCCCGGTGTTATACCGCGAGAGCCGGAATGACTCGAGCGCCAAACAAGTGCGGGTGGTTGATGCGGACCCGGAAAGAAAGCTGCGGGCTTTCCGAGGCCATACAAAACCTCCCTCCAGAGCTTCGCGAGATGCTTCTGAAGGAGTACATCACGATAAAAATAAAGGAAAAAAAGGAAATGGGCTGGGACAAGGTCAACAAGCATATTTCAAAACTACCAGTCTGCGAAATAAAGCAGCAAATTGTGGGAATGGCAATTTGTTTAGATTATGCGAACTGTTATTTCGAGGGATGTTGTTTCCCCTGTTTCGAAAATGAGGGAACTGTTCATAATACCTTGGTTAGGCCGCCGAATGATCCAGAACATCTCATTGAAGCTGACCCTGATTACAAGAATTTTTTAGAAATATGCTCCTGGAACGGTTACGATTGGCACGAGTGGTTCTTTTTTGGCCGGAAGCGTTAGCGAGAAAAAGGTGGCGACGATATAACCTCCGGTCGAATTAGCATTTAAAAATACACGGCTTAATTTGCATATCATAAAAACATGCTTGTCAGTATTCACTTGATTGCGTTTCTTGTGAATGAATATTTCACGCCTGAGTGGCAGAGACACGTGCGCGATATTACACGCGAAGTTGTTGATTGCTTTCATGACGCGGTTCCGGTTGAGGCGCCTTCAGACAACATCTTCCCGTTGCGAATTCCTGATGGCTTCAGTTAAATCTAGTTGCATTCCTCTTGGCTTCAGTTGAAGCCATCAGGAATTTTCAAAGCCATCAGGAATGTTGAAGCCAATAGGAATTTTACAGTCAGATTTCTATTTTTTGTCCACAGTTTGTAAGAATACGGTATTTCTTCTCGGTCTGGTCAAAAAAAATAACACTTTTCGCCTTTTTTCGAGGAAAAATTGGGCACGAAACGCTGTAGAACAAAGAGATTTCACTAGAGCGATAAAAAGAAACAGCTGATCGAGGGGGTTTCTCTATTTCGCACTTGACTGCGTCAAGTGAGTAATCTTCTCGAAAGTTCAAGGCTATTTTTGTGACATGACAAATAACACAATCATCTATTTTTGATAAGACAAAAAGAGAGTTTTGTGTTTTTTCGCTCAAAATTTAGTTCAAATCTACTGTTTAATCCGCAAGTTTTTTTTCTATATTCTTCCCGAACCTGGTCCCGAACCTGGTTTCTTATTTTTTCAATATCTGGCTGGATTGGATTTGTTTGTATTCGCGCGAAGTTCGAGTGTAAAGTCTCTTTAAGTTGGCGATATTTCTGCATTTCACGTGTGATCAGTTGAAACTCCATGTCAGAAACCCGATTATCATTAAGAGCCTGTGAGACGGCGAGGTTAATCGAGTCATGTTTTGCAATAGCCAGAGAATGGATTCTCGAGTGCTTATTGACTTTGCGTTCAAGCTTCTTGTTGACAACGGACAGGCCAGTGGAAACTGCGCCAGATAAAGCGGCTATCCCGGCAACAGGCGCGCCGACAACAATTCCAACACCAGTGATTGATGTTGCGACAGCCCCAGAAGACAGAACTGCTGTGAAGGCGCCAAGGCCAACCAGGGAATAGTGAAGCGCTTTCCGGGCTTTTTTGTATTTTTTCAACACAAGCCTGTAATGCTCGACCTCAGCAGATATTTTTTTTCAATTCTGCTTATCTCGGTTAGCCGGAAATTCTCGGCATTTGTCATTTCGGGAAGGCTTGGATAGATTTTTCTTTCATCCTCGGCAGGTGGCGCGCTTGGTGGCAACAAATTCGCCGAAGACATCGCGTATATATAGAAATTTAATTTAATTCTAATTCAAAAAGAAGTGGCAACCCCTTGAAATCAAAGAGTTCACCATTTTCATCTTTGACGCTAATGGTGATGCTGTTTATGAACTTGTCTGTAGAAGCGTCACGGAAAACATTTTGCGATGAGTCGATGTTATAGCTGACTTTTTCATAAGGCTTTCCTCTGACGTCAACCTTGGCAACAAGGTCTGACTTCTTTCCATTCAAAAAGTTTTTTGTTGAGTCAACGAGATCGCAGTGGATAAAGTAGCAACTCGGGCTGTTAAGCTTTTTGATATATTCTTCTTTCCTCATATTTCTTCCGATTCCAAGAAAATTGGCCAAACTGTAATCAACGGAAACTTCTTTCGCTTGATTAGTGTTGCCTAAATTGGCAGCAACGGTTGTAATTTTAAGAACAGAATTGGGGTTATTCGTTTCTAAGACGAATTTTCCTTTTTTCTTGTAATATTCAAAACTGGATTGCAGTTCTGTTACGATTCTCTCGACATTGTAATGCCCTTCAGGCAATGATGCAACCACTTCGTTGGTTCCTTTAAAAAACATTCTGCCAACAGAACTCAGATTATGCCACGAGTTGAAAACAGAACAACTCAAAAGTCTGACATATTTTGCTTCTGAGAGCGCGTCTTCAAAATAGATAGTCTCTCTGTTCTGTTGCGTGACAACAGTGAGAACAACCATTTTTACATTCAACAAATAAATTATGTTCAAAATACATGGCGAAAGTGTGGAAAGATCCTAACGTTGTGATAAAAGACGCAATAGCCAAGTCAAACGCATGGAGAGAATTTGTGGCACATTTCCCCAAGGCCGATAGATCCCGTTTCATTGCTCAGGGGAATACCGACGGAAAAAACGTAACGGAAGAAATCTTTTTCAAAGAGGGCCCAGGCTCGCTTCAAAGCGTCTTCGGCTCAGACAAAAAATATTGGAGCGAGGAAATGAAAAAGGCGCTCGGTTTGGAAGACAAGCGCTCGGGGGACATTGGAGGGTTTCCTTACCAGCTGGCGCCGCTTGGTTCAAAAGTTTCCTTGCCCATCCCTGCCGTACCTTTCGACGGCAACGCGCAAAGTCTGAAAAAAATATTCGACGCCCCAATCCAAATATACGTCACGCCTGAACAATTTCACGACAAAATTCCCAGAAATATTTTAAAAAACCAAACTCAGGCACACGTCGGCAGTCGAATCAAAACGGTGGCTGGGAGGGCCTGACATGAAATATTGGCCGCAGCAGCTGAACTTCGCGGTTTTCTGCGCGACACAGGGGTGCGGAGTTTCTCGCGAAATCTTTGACAGCGGGATGAATGTCCCCCCGCAGATAAGAGCTTTCTACAAATTCCACGTGTATTACACGGTCAGGCGCATTTTGTACCAGCTGGGAGGAATTCAGAGCATGAGCGCTTTGCCCGGAGACCCGCCTTTCAACCAATACAATAATCATTACGATTTCGCGACGTGCAAAAGGATATGCAGCGAGTTCGGCATTGACCCCTCGAGCGATTTCCGCTACACGCATGGGGAAAACCACGGTCTGGGAAGCGTTTATGTTTACGTGTTCGGCGCGGGCGCGTCAAAAACTGACTATAAATATCCGGGATGGAACAAATTCAGCGATGAAGGTGGCAAAGCTATAAATGGTGACTTGATTTATTTCATCGAGCCGGGGGCCGCTTCTGATGCTCAAGCGGACTGGTTCGCGCCAAACACCGCTAACGGTTTGACGCAGGCGGGCTTGGCACGAATAAATCAGTAAATCGAGGCTTTCGTTTACTGTGTCCTAGGCGCGCAGGTGAACGTCCGCAGCAGCATTCTCGGCTCTGGCGGCAGGGCGAAAGAAGCCCAAAGCGAGTTCTTGGTGCTGATGGAAGACGCGATCAGACAGCCCGACTTGGCCAAGAGCGTGCAAAGGTACCAGCTCGCGGTGGATCAAGCGAAAGTCGCTGTTGCCCCCATGGCCTTCCTCATGCCCGCGCAAATAATAATAAACACCGCAAGCACGATCGGTTACAACAACAAGCTGAAACAGGCGGTCTCCGGGATGAAACTTGGGGTGAACAACGAGGTAAACCCGGGGACAAAAAAAGCTGGGCTCAAATACATGGCAGGAGGCCCGTCAAAGATAAACCCGCCCAACAGCCACCCGTCCAACCCGATTCACAAAGCCGCAACGGCTGAATCAAGGAAACCATCTTCGTCCGAAACTCAACAAGCGCAGCCACCGGTGGAAAAAATAGAGCCCACGGCTCCAGATAAAACACCGCAACACGAAATTAACAAAACGGCTGTCATTGTCGGTGTAGTTGGTTTATCGGCTTTGCTGTTAATGGCATGGCGGTAAGTTAACGCTGCTTCTTAAAATATTGTTCGAACAAAAAGGTCACCGCGGCAAGAATGAGCAGCCAAGTATCTCGGCCAGAAACCCAACGACTTGGCCGGCAGCTTTGAAAAGGAATGTCACAATCGAGCCAATCAGCCCGGGCAGCAGAGAACCGAGTTTCGCGGCAATATCTTTGAGGCCATTTCCCAAAGCTTTGCCGGTGGCTTTCAAACCTCTGGTGAGGACCCCGATGACAGCGCCGATTGTGGTCCCGGCGGCGAGAAGAATAGCGGTCAAGGTCACGCCATATTTTTTGAAGATCTCCTTGACCCTTTCCAAGAGAGGCCGCCCCCTTTTCCTTTCCGCAATCTGAGTTTGCAAACGCGCGATCTCCTCGTTTCTTTCTGCCACTCTGCCTTCTGCGGCTTCTTTTTCTGAGGGCGAGGCATTCTCATCTTGGATGATTGCCTGGTCTTCCGCGTTTTGGCGCTGCAGCTCGCTTTCCTGCTTTTTCAGGTCGTCCAGCGGTTTTGTTTGGTTTAGCCTTTCTTCCATGGCGTTTGTTTCACTTTCTTTTGCTGCGAGGCTGGCCCTGAGTCTGTCAACCTTGGCTTGTTCTTTTTCTCTGTTTTTTGCTTGTTTTGTAAGCGAGTCCAAAGCTTTTTTCTTGTTTTCAAGATCGGTTTGATAGTTCTTTTTCAGTTGTTTCAGCTTACGCAGCTCTGCTTCACTTTCAATATTCGGACCTTGTTCATCCTGAATTGTCTCAATCTGAGCGTCGGTTTGCTCGATTCTTCGTCTCAGAGCTTCTACTTCCTTTTTTTCTTCTTCTCTTTGCGAAGAGAGTGTTTCCGCCTGTTGTAGTTGCTTTTCAGCTTCCGCCAGTCTTTGTTTCATTTCTCTGATAGTATCCCGGTCTTCCACAATGATATCTTCAGTTTTAGGCCCCAGAGCTGCTGAGAATTTTTTTGGCCACTCAGGAAAACTTTGGTCTCACCACCCTTTTTCCCAAATGAAACAATCTCAGTTTCTTTACCTTTGTATTTGCTGAAACCGATTGGGTCCATTTCACCGAATTTTACATTCCGGTACCAGCTTCTGATTTTTTCTTTTGCCCTTTCAAGAATTTCTTGTTTGTCATCGGGATGTAAGAAATCACCGAGCAAAGGGATTTCTTCTCCCCACAAGGATGTCTCGAAATAAGAAGTGTCAGGCAGGCCGGACTGCTCGTGAGGAAAAGTACTCATTTCCGTTTGTTCGCCCCCGTGGTAGGGGTCGCCAGGTTGGTAGGGAGTGGACGCAGCGCCTGGCTGAAAAGGTTTGGTTGTGTTAACCTCTTGTTCGCCTCACTATCTTGGTCAAGCGGATTGTCGAGTTCCGGGTCTTCGTAACCAAATTCGCCACCGCCTTCCGCCATAGCAGTATATTTCAAGCCTATTATTTTTCAAATTAGAAATAATTGCCGGTGTTTTATACACAATGCCAGTGGTGCCAGAGAACCTTCGCCCAACGTACAGCGAAAAGACCGTACACGCCATGAAGGCCCAGCGCACGGTCAAGCGAATCACCTTTAACCCCTCTGAAGCCGACCCCGGCAATATGCTGTACGTTTACGTGCCCAAGCTGAACGAGAACGAGGTTCTGGTGCCGGGCTCGCTAGCGCTTGTCTTTGACATCGACCTTTCTGGAGGGCACGCGAACAACTTCCTCGTCCAGAACGTCACGCGGGCGATCGTTGACAGTCTGGTCGTAAAGTTTGCGGGAACAACCCTTCAAGACACGGTTGGGTACGACATATACAAAACTTTCGAAGACCTTTTTCTTTCGCGGGAAGAGCGCAACAACAGGATTCTGGAAGAGGAGCTGGTGAATCTCGCCTTTTCTGCCCGCCATATGGGCATCAGCGTTTGGGCGCTGACCCAGAAAATGACCGGCATAACATCTTCCTTCAGGGAGAACGTGGCGGCGATCGTTCTCTTTTACACCCCCTCGGCCAGGACCACGAAAGCCATCTTCGAGGATTACGCCGGCGAACTCTCCCCGGATGAGTACAAAGGTCTGGTTTCAAAGCTGAAAGAGCGAAAGTTCTCTTATCTTGTGTTCTCGCTTCGCCACCCCTACGGGGTAAAGTTATTTGAATCAAAAGATGTAAGCTGTATATAGCCTTGCATAATGGCTGGAGAAGAGGCCGCGTTAGCAGACGTTATGAACCTTCTTCAAACCGAGCCCGAGCCGTCGAGTGGTCCCGCAGGTGGCCTTGTTCCAACCGCTCCCGGACCCGACATTCCCGCTCTTCGCGAGCAGCTGGTCGTGCTGGTGTCCACAGGCAAAGCCAAAGAGGCTATCGGAGTGCAGCTAACCCACGAGCAGGTGAAGCGCCTGAAGGACAAAGAGGTCGAGAAATTCACCAAACGCTACGAGACGTACGTGGGCTCGAAGACAACGGAAAGCCTGATCGACAGCTTTATTTTTCTTGCAACCAAAGTGGTCGGAATGACCGTCAAAATCAAAGACATCGAGGCTTACCAAAAAGAGCTCAGAAACGACTACATCTTGAACAAAGAGCTCTCCACTCTGGCCGGCAACCTTGCTTTGAAGTGCGGCCGGTTTCTTGCTGCGGCCAACGCTGTGTTCATCACCACGAAACATATTGATTATAGTCCACAGTTGCCGGTGCAGAGCCACCCTTCTCGTGATGAAAACGGCTATCCGCCTGAGGGCGTTGATGAAGTACCCGGCTCAGCAACTGCAGAATAAATGGTCACCATTCATCAACAAATGCTGAGGTCTTGCTGACAAATTGTTAAGAATTAAACTTTTTTATTTGCTTAGAATACGGTTCGCTTCAATGTCAACCGAACAATCCGAGAGCGCGCCTGCCGCCGTCACTGCGCATAAGGTAGAGACCAAGGCAGCGCCTGCCGCCGATGTCACACGGCAAGCGACGACTCCGACTGCAACCACGCAGCGCGTAAAAAGCCCCAAGCGTGTGGCCGCCGGAAAAATGGTTGCCGAAAGAACGCGTCAGGCCCGGGAAAAACAGAAGAAGGCGGCTGAGGCTTATCACGCAGAAAAGGAAGCGAAAGCCGCCACAGCGGCCCCTGAGCCAGCCCTGGCTACAGAAGAGGAGAGCCCAAATAGCGGCGGCCGTTTTGGCCTCAGCGCCAACCAATGGATTGGTATTGGCGGCATAGGCGTTTCACTGCTAGGGATTTATTACAAACGTAAAGAGCTCAAGTCCGCGTTCGACAAATTAAAAACGCTGGAGCCCGCGCCTGAGCCCGCGAGTGTCGAGCCAGAACCTGCTCGCGCGACACTGTCAAGAGGATTAAAAAAATGCTTTGAACATTTGCGTGTAGTGAATATAACCATGCCGAGAGTTAACATTCCGCGTATTCTCATCTCTTCAGCAGCAATTTTTGGTATCACGGTGATGTATTTCGACTTCAACAGAATGGTTTATAAAAGAGTCACCGAGCTTATCGACTTAATGTGGTGTGAAACGGTAGAAGAAATGGAAACAAGATGGAAAAAAGAAGAAGCCGCGGGAAAGACAGATTAATTTTGTTCTAAACTTTCGCTCTTTCCTTATATCAAGCGCGCTATGTCCGACAACAAGCTTGTCAAGACAGTCATTGACGCCGCAACTCTCACGGGATTAGCCGCGGGCATCGGCTGGGCCGCAAAACAGGTTGTGAAAGAGAATTTCACTTCCGATCCCAGCAGCAGCTTTATGAATTACATGAAGTTCACCGCCGTCATGGCGGGCAGCATTGCGCTCAAAAAGTACCTCGAGGACCAGAAAATCCTCCCCGACAGCGTTTGAAAGCGGGGCTCATCTCCGCGCCCCACAACGGGTTCGAAGACCACGTAGTTCTTTTTTGAATGAAAAAAAAGCCGCTCAATAGTGCGCCATGGCGAGCATCGCGATCATAATTGGCGGGGCTGTGTTGAACGCCACGGCTTTTATCGGCGGCAATTATCTGGCGAAAGCGCTCGGCGGGGGCGACAAAGCCGCGCTTGAAGAAAAAAAGCGCCACGACAAAGCTCTCGAAGATTATCAAGCGGCTTATGCCAAATACACGCGCGACCGCACCCAGTTTCTCGACTGGATCGCGACTAACGCGCAAACGAAGGAGCAGGCCAAGCAGAACTTCACCAACACGGACTACGCCTTCAAACTCTACAACCAGGCGCATCCTGACGAACAGATGGTGCCCCCCAAGGAGGCCAAGTTCTCAGATTTCTATCAGCCAAGCGAGCAGCAGAAAAACGGTGAACTCGCGTTCCTGGGCGCCGGCGCTCTCGCTCTGGGCTACGCGGCTTTCCGGTTCCTTTAAACTTTTTTACGCCTTACTTATATGGACGCCAAACTCGCGAAGATTTACTACGGCCCCGGGGGCTACTGGAAAGGGATCGCCGGGATCAAAAAATTAGCCCAGGCTGCCAAGGTACCTGAAGAAACAGGAAAAAAGTGGCTCATCAGGCAAGCGCTCTGGCAGATATTCCTACCCGCGCCGAAGCGGATCCCTCGGCCGAAATTCGACGTTCCCACGCCCAACAAGGTCCATCAGGCGGACCTTCTTTTTCTGCCACATGGCAAGCTCCCTCGTGGCCGCAAAGTTTTCAAATATGCTCTCACCGTTGTCGACGTGGCCAGCCGCTACAAAGAGGCCGAACCCCTGACTTCGAAAAATTCTGATGAGGTCGCCCTGGCCTTTCAGAAGATTTACAAGCGATCGCCTCTCGAATGGCCTGAAATGCTGCAGGTTGACCCCGGGCGCGAATTCATGGGCGCCGTCACAAAAGAGATGGACAAGCACAAAACATATATCCGGCGCGGGCGCGTTGACATTCACCGCGACCAGGCCATTGTCGAACGTTTCAACCGCACTCTGGCGGAGCGCTTGTTCGGGCACCAGTACGCCGTGGAAATGCTTCTCCCTGAGGGCAAGCGGTGCACCGCCTGGGTGAAAAGACTTCCTGATGTTGTTTCGGCATTGAACAACGAGGTCACAAGCCTTATCGGCAAGAAACCCGCCGTCGCCATCAAAGAAAAATCTGTTTACGCAAGGCCGTCGACACCTTACACGAGGCCTGTCGGAAAACGCGAAAAAATCCTCCCCTCTCTTGTCCAAGTTCGTTATCTCCACCAGCCCGGCGAGCTTGAAGGGGGCGTGCAAAGAACCACGGATCCAATCTGGTCTTTGAAAGTTTTTAGCATTGAAAGATCTTTCATCAAACCGGATCAGCCCGTTCTCTACTATCTGCGCGACGGACCCAAGCGCGGCCTCGTGCGCGAAGAACTGCTGGTTGTTTCTCCAAACACTACTCTTCCTCCGGCTGACGTGAGCTAGATGTGATATTCGATTGGTTCGATGTGTATCCCTTCGGGCAGCACCCACCGCTTGTCGTAATAAGCGCTCAGCCCCAGCTTCTGCTGCTCGTAAGTGACCATCTGCCCGTCCCGCATCCTGAAACCTCTGTTGGTGGCCATGTCCTTGCTTCCTTCCAGCGCTTCCTCGAACCGCTGCCACGTGATCTCGTTCTGCTTCTTTGACATCCCCTTCGTGCTAAACTTCTTTTTTTCTCCCTCTCCTTCGTCGACATAATAACACTTCGAGCAGAGCGCGATCATCCTGCTGCCCTCGCACTCAAGCTTGAAGATACCTGGGGTGCGGCCGCTCCACTTGTCCCAAGACAGCCACTGATTTTTTTCCGCCTCGAATTCTTGCTTCAGCTCTGGCCGGACAACGTCCTCGAGCCGCTCGCCCGAGATCGCCATGTAGCTGCTGTCCGTGTCCATCTGGATCAACTCGAAATCTCTTCTGTCGACGTACTTGTCGAGAAAGTCGTAGTAGAATTCCAGCATCCGCAGCTTCGCCAGCTGATAGACAGCGACTCCAATCAAGCCTCTTTACTTGGGCTGTAAAGGTCTGCTCCGCGCTCGATTGCCCCTCGGAGCAAATAAAGCAAACTCACCCCTGGCAGGCTCACCGCGTCTTTCAGAATGTCGAGTCCTCTCTCGGTGTAGAAGCATTTCATCTTTTCCAGCGCCTCGAGGCCGGGAGCGACATCAAGATTGTTGTAATAGCGCAGCCAGTCTGCGAAGATCCGCATCCCCTTTTCTTTGAACAGCCGCTTTCACTCCTCCCACTCCTTCCGCGTGAGAACGTATCCGCCCTTCAGCTTCGAATACCAGGCCTCGTATTCTGGGAGCCCAGGGAAATCCAGCTTTTCGGCCGCGTCGAACCATTCGTAAGGGAACCAGGATTTCTCGGACTCACTTCCGTAGGCTTTCACCCATTTCCCGTAGCTCGTGCCCGGGCCCAGATAGTTGATGATATCGAGGAAACGGGCCCCCCAGGTGAGCAGGAACATGGTTTTGTTCCCCTTCTTGGCCACTTTGACTTTTTTTGATGCTTCGGCGAGAGTGCTGGCGAAGTGGTTCTTGATCAGGTTCAGGTCGTACGAACCTGAGTTGAAGCCCACGACAGGGACCTGGTTGCACCATTCATTAATTTTTTGCTGCTGGTCTTTTGTCAGCAGGTGCATGTCTTCTGGCACAAACTCCGCGCGCACCTGGTCCTGGATGTTTTTCTCGCGTCTCTCCAGCTCTTTCAGGAACTTGCGGACCAGCTCCACGGGGTTTCTTTCGCAGATGTTGGTGGGCTCTCTTTCAAGAGTGTCCCAGACGCTCACGGAGACCGGCACGTGCGCGTTTTCTATCGTTAACGCTCCTGTCGGCTCTTTCCGATAGTTTTTGTCGCCGTACGCTTCGAAATCGCACAAGATCGCGTGCGGGTAAGTTTTTGTTTGCTTCCTCGGGAGTTCCCCCTTGAGATGCCCAACTTCGCAAGACCAGGCCTCGATAACTTTGTAGCCGCTCTTTCGCAGAAATGCGGAACGGTTCACTGTGGCTTGGTACAGTTGTTCGGCTGTTTTACCGTTTGTTATGACCTCCTGTCGGTTAGGATAACATTTTGGGCATCCGTGGAAGGGGCAGCCGTGGTATTGGAATACCGTCCTCGTTTTGTGGTGGTACCCGTCGACAGGAGAAGACTTCATTTTCCCGCCTTCGCGAGGAAGCCATCTCTCGTCCCCGTGCCCACACATCGCGTGGTGAATGTGTATGCCCCGTCGCTTAGCTTCTCGCTCCAGCCACAAAATCGCTTGTACCGACGCTGAGCCTTTTTGGTACATCACTCTCTCGAAAGTTGTCTCCGGGGCTTCCACTTTTGTCCCCGGGCAAAAGATTACAGTTTCCCCCGCCTTGCAGGTTTGATGGTGCCGTTGCAGATTACAAGATTGTGTGAACCTCTGCCCGCAGTGTGTGCATGCATAGGTTTTTACCAGTTTCGCGATGTCTTTTATCAAGAAAGCGTGGCCTTCGTAGACACCTATCGTCAAAAAGTTTTTGAGTTTGGGGTTCGGGTTTGTTCTGAGATGTCATACCACTTCACCGTCATCCAAACGCTGAGGCTCGTAGACACGTATTCCGAGCCAAGATGAGACGGGCGAGCCCTCATTTTGATGGGCTTCCACCTTGTCAAGCTCGTCCAGAGACGTTTTTCTGAAGTTCGGTTGGATGGTCTTGAGTTTGTAGAAACTCTGGGCCAGTCTTCGCGCTTCTTTTGTACAACTATCTGTGCGCGCCCCTCGGTGCACAGCGAGGCATCGCGATAGGCACAGGTTGTCGTTATACACGTCCAAAGATACCATTGCCCGGCTATGGGCAAGGTTGCGCAGCCATTCGGGCAATGGCCCTGTTGCCACCAAAGGCTTCCTGTCAAGCACAACCTTCGCGTCTACGTTGAAAAAGTTTTCAAACACCCACTTCGTGTTGGGCCTGTCTGTTTTTTCCAGATCGAGACGCAGTTCTTCCTGACGGTTAAGCCATTTTTCCGCGTCTTCCAGTTTGTCAAAGCACTGTGAGCCCTTGGGGTTCGAGTAGTACACAATAATCGTTCCATCCTCAATGTAGCGCAACTGGTACGCGAAAACGTGCCTCAGATAGAACGACGTGCTTACTCTTTCGCGTATCTTCACCATGAAGTCTGGTGTGAGGTTTCTCCCCAAACCTCTGATGAAGCGCCATCGAATGTAAAGCCGGCCCGTACTCTCTTACCCTTCTTTCTCTGCGTCATCGAACAGATCCAGAATCTCCTTCTGGTAGTCTGTCACTGTTCGGGTTTTCCGCGCAGGGAAGTGGTCGTACTCCCTCAGAATCGCTTGCGCTTTTCTCGACTTTCTTTACCGTGGAGGGGCTCTTGGCTGGTACGGCTTCGGAAGAAGCGGCTTTTGCAGACGCGCCTGCGTTTCCTGAGAAATTGGTTCATCCAGCACGTTCTGGACAACCTTTCTTACGGCTGGCGCGTTTTCTGCAAGAAGTTGATCGAAATAACGCAATACAGCGGGATCTATTTTTGCGAGTTCTTCTTCCAGGACATACCTTTGGTTGGTGGAGGACATAGTGCCTTGCGGTATAACAAAGACCCCCTATTTCTCCAATTGGGTTGTCTTTAGCTCGCGCAAAACGAGAGCGAAAGTTTTGTTCGCTTTTTCTCGCTTCCGGCTTAACCACTTACTTACTTTTTTCCCTCCGCAGCCCCTGCATAACCTGTAGTCACACAGAACCCCGACCCCACATACCAGACATTGGGCCGGCATTCGCATTCCTTTCTTCAACTGATAGTTGTGCTGCTTGCAATAAGCGCCGACACACCGCTTTCCGCAGCTTTCTTTCCGGGTCCGCATCAGCCACCCGCACTTGTTTGGCGCTCGAGTCATTCCGGCTCTCGCGGTATAACACCGGGCTCGCTTGTTTCTAACATGCCGCACTCCTTTGTTGTCAGTCCCACTGCCGTTGTTTCACCTCACGGGGCGGTTGAAACCGGTTTGAACCGGTTCTTTCCAGTGGCCGCGGCCACCTCTCGTGGCTGGACGCGGCGCTCCCGCGCCCCTCGCGCACCACTCCGCCGCCCCTCGTTTGGCGGGGCGCTGCGCGGGGGTACCACTGTTGTTAGTAGTATATAAAGAATTAACCAAATACTATTTCAAAGAGGGAGCCTTATTTCACCGTTTCGCAGCCCCCATGTTCAACCGGCCCGAGCTTGTGAGGGCCGGTCTTGATGGTGGGGGCTGCGATAAGGTGAAATAAGGCTCCCTCTGCGAAATGGTATTTGGTTAATTCTTTATATACTACTAATTATAAAATAAGCAAGGGTCTTCATTGGTTTAGGCAACCCAGGCTAGACCTATCCAGAGAATCGAAATTGGTAAATATTCTGGCTAAATGAAGTTCCTGAATTTTTGGTTGAATGGATCGCTTTTCGGAAGTTCAACATTTCCCCTATTTTCTGGAAACTTTCCCAAGAAATACCTTACCGTTTGTCCCTGTTTCCAAAATTTCCACAAAGCGCCCCTAGTTTACTCAAATGAAGCGAACAATGAAAAGCAAGATGATCTGCTAATTAACGGACCTTTGTTCAGACGTACTGTGCTTGTATAGAAGTTCGGTGAACAAGGCTCCTTTTGGAATAGAGTATTTGAACTTTCCCAGCTCTTGTCGAAAATTGTGATTTTTCAATGATTCGTATAAATTCTCGCAATTCATAAAAAATTCTGAGCCCCCTCCCCCCCCTCCTTAGAAAAAAATGAGGTGAGAGCGAATCAGTTATCATCCTTGTTATTCAACATGATTGAAGCTAAGCGTCAAGGTAAAAATAACGACGAGGAAGCAAAGCGCGAGTATCTCTGCGTCATTCTTGTTTATTAATCATCTGAGGGACTTAGGGCCTGTTTACAAGGAGGAAGGGTTACCTTAGCAAGCGGGTTAACCATAGCTTGAGGGCAAAAGATAGCGCTGTGGTTTACAAGCAAAATTTCACAAGTAGGGGAACCCTACAACCGGGGACAACTTAATGCGCAGTTACACTTAAAGGGTCTGGAAACAAGTAGAAAGTTAACCTGCGTAGGCGGGTAACCCCACCTGGAGTGTCTACAAGGGAAAAAATTACGTACCCGCCTGCCAGGGTAACCCTAGCACTCAGATAGGGTAAACCGCCTACCCGTTCAACACTGGCTGCCTTCTAAACACGACGAAGAAAAAAATAGGAAACGTTTGAGTGCTAAGGTAACCCGCTTACCAGGGTAACCCTCTCTCCTTGTAAACAGGCCTTTACCCAGGTACGCATCATAAACTTTAATTACAGTAATCAAAGCGTTGGATCATTGTACGAAGTGAAAACCACGACATTGCTCTGAAACCCCTTTTAAACCTTGAGATTTTTACCGACTAAATTAAATGTAGATGTAAAAGTTTCCCGAGATAAAATCGGTGACTCGTGAAAAACTCAGTTTTCCGAGGCTAACTAGGTAAAAAGGGACTCCTCTAACCTCGACTGCTAATATTAGGTGTCCGTGGTTCCTTAGCAAAAGGCGATGTATAAAATAAATCATCATCATTATCATTCATGACGACGAGTCCTTTGTGTTCTCAACTGCCGCAATGTGACTCAACTGCGTTTAGGGATAAGAGAGCCATTCAACTTGTGTTTTGACAAAAAGAATTCTTGTGAGAGAAACTGTTGGTAGCTTGATTATAAATTTCAGTTCGCCCCTGAGATTCCCAATTGAGGCAAGTTGGTCTGTTTGTATGTCTAGTATTTAACTACAAAAACTATACGACTGAGTCATATGATGTGTCCGTTTAATGCACCTTTGTTGAGTTTGTCTGACCTTTAATGCGTCGTCAGTTCCGTATTTACTAAACGCATAATACGTCTGAGACGCATTATTCGTCTTCTAGATAAATACGGCCAATGCGCCGATTCTTTTAATTTAAGTTTATCTCATGTATCACGAGTTCCCCTGAAAATCGTATATTTTTCGTAGCAGTGGTTCGCTTATCGAGGGCACGAGCAGCTTCTTGCACTCTAGGAAAGCAAGCGACTGCTTTGCTGACTAAATCTCACACAAAGCTTAACATTAAACCCTTACACAGGGCAGTCCTTTATTTGAGTTTAACGGGAGGTGTCGTTGCATAGATGGCATGTTCGTGTTTTAGAAGTTTTAGAAAATTCTAGAATGCGTGTGTTCAACGATAGCTGTCACCTTTAACCCTCTCGTTCTATTTTCATCTCAACGTACGCGTTTTGGTATTTTTCCAGTTTTGTTGTTGTTTGAGATAGCAGCACTAAAATAGAACATCTGGCAATGCTTTTACTCTACGCTAGGGTTGCATTTACTAAATTGATTGATGTGTTTATTAAATTCATTATCAGAGAATCTGTTTTTTTTTTTTTTTACATTTCAATGCTGAAATATATATATGATGCATGGTCAGAAAAAACATAAACATTAGGGTTGAAAGCCATCTATAGTAAATTATGTCATTACGGTAATATCAATGCGTTCCCCTGCTAATTGTCTCCAAATAAAGTTATTATCACTGCTGAAAACACTGCAAAGCTTTTGTGTATTTCTAAGTTCTTTACTTTATCGTTGGAATTCAGTTTAAAACACAGCCCTGGGTAAAACTGTTTGAAAACTATTGTGAAAAATCATTGACTTTTGACAGAAGCGCAATTTTAACCATAGTGGACAATTCAATCTTACCTGGTTTGCTTTAACTGACATTGTGTCCTAAAATATCTTTTTTCAATTAGTTCTTATGACCCTCACTTGATATACTCTCTGTTTGACGTTTTGGCTGTTCTCCATTATTATCTCTTAGTATTCTTTATCCTGTCGCAGAAACAAGAACAACTAAGTTAGAAAATTAAGAGATTTGTTTAACTGTTCAGTTGGTTAGCGGAAAAAGCAACTGCCGACGAAGATTCCTGATTCTCAATATCATTTTACACACCCTCCATTTGAAATAAGTACCCCATTCATGGCCAAATAACGTACCACTACCCGCTTAAAATAATTGTAAAATGATGCAACCTCGTTATGTAAGAAAAAAGGGTAAAATCTAAACTACTCTTCTTATACTGTAACTCTTGAATTACGGAGTAATCAAGGAGACAGGAGGTAACTCCGCATGCGTGTTGACAGCAAATGTTAACTCAAGACTAAGTCTGTTGGTGGTTATGTTATAAGAGGTCTCCTTATGTCTTACCTTGATTAAAATCTTTTTACCGGGTTATAACCTCTGTTTTGAAAAATAGCGTCTGATCTACGCTGACTGGCATTAAATTACATTCCATGACATTAGAAGAAGCGTCTTAAAGGTTGAGCACATACCATCACAAAACCAGTTACGAAACGAGTTCATACCACACAGACTTGAAGTTCTACTTTTATAAAGTGTTGATATTTTTTATCTCCTGGAGCATGGCACAGTTTGTGTATTTTACTGCTTTGTTGGTGTTGTGTGGAACAGGGGACTCTCTGGAAACCACTGCCAGCCCTCAACAACAAAATACTGGCGATACCAAGGACTTATGTGAGGTAGAAAGTTGAATATCAATTGCCTTTTTTAACGAAAATCAATCAGTTCTATATGAGATGTAAAGATATTTTGCATGATTGTACAGTATTTTTCCTATGTGGCAGTTCAGTATCTGTTTGAAACATAAAAGGCATATGTCTGTCTGTTCACAAATCGAGGCTGATTGCTAAAATAAAATGTTAGAGAAAGCGATATAAGAATGTTTGCTTCCTAAGTCATAGTAAATTCGCTCAAGGAATGTTAATGATGTCCATGTTGCTCCCATTAAGAGTCGGCTTCACAAACGAACAAACCTTGTTATGCAAGAATTAGAGGAACATATTTGACCTGATTAGGAGAGGTGCAAGGTGACACTCAAGATGACTGATGTAGATATCAAGAACGTGACTATTGTATCTAAATTAAGGGGATTTGTTCTTGTCAAAGCAGACCTACAAAGCGACCATTCAAATGACAGGACACTGACACTGAATGGCAAGTGACTGATACCGCTGAAGCAGTAGGAGACAAAAATGCGGATTGGTTTTCATGCTGCAATATATATGGACATATATAAGAAACATTTTGTTCTCGTGTTGTCAAAGTTTATATTCTGCTCCAAAGGGGTTTTTTGAACAAGAACTGTGCATGTTTTGCTTTCTTCTTAGAAATAATTCATAGACAATTCTTCAAAGAAATGTCCATGTTGCCCCTAGTAAGAGTTGGCTTCACAAACGAACAAACATCATTTTTTATGTAAGAATTAGAGGAACATATTTGACCTGATTAAAAAAATATATATCAAGAACGTGGCAATTTTCTCAAAATTGATCATGACAGGATTTTTTTCTCGTCAAAGTAGGCCCACAAGGTCACATGTCTAATGACAGACCCGCTGACACTAACATTATTCTTAAAACAAGTCACTGATATCGCTAAAGCGTTAAGAAACAAAAATGCAGATTGTTTTTTATGCCACTACATCTATCAACATAAAAAAAAAAAAACATTTTGCTCTCGTGTTGTTTAAGTTCCACATTGTGGTTCTTAGTGCAATGAATGCATTTGTTGCTTTCTTCTTAGAAATCCACATCTACCCATGGATTTCCGGGTATTCCAGGATCCAATGGTATGCCGGGAATGCCTGGTATTCCGGGGCCCCAAGGACCGCAGGGAAGAGATGGAGTTAAAGGACAGACTGGTGATAAGGGATCGCATGGAATGCTAGGACAAAAGGGAGAGAAAGGAAATGAAGGGCCTCGTGGAAAGAGCGGACCGCCAGGAATAATGGGAATAAAAGGAGCGCGCGGAACTGTGGGAGATCAAGGAATAAAAGGCGATAAGGGAGAGAAAGGAGAAAGTGTGACAAGTCCGTCTAGTGCAGTGCCACAAACCAACTGGAAACAATGTGTGTGGAAGACTAATGATAATCGAGATAGCGGTAAGATTAAGGTGAGAGTAAAACGTTCTGATTAAGAATGGTTATGAGCAAAATTACTGTTATCACCTAATGTAAGTTAAAATTTGGATTCAGAACTCGACAAGGATTTAATTGAGAGCAGAAGCATATTACCAAGATTCCACTGAAATAGAAGCTGCACTGAGATTTTTGTGAAACTTTGCCTATTGATTGTTCATATTATAGGAACTTAAATTTTGAAATAAAAATGAGGGGTCCCCATGTTCGTTTAGGAGCAACAGAACCTTGTTTATACCCTTATAAATCCTTATAATAGCACCATGATTGTAGTCACGATTGCTTGCTAAATTCACGTTTCCGACGATTGCTTTTTGTTCTACGCTGAGAATTGGTCCATATTTATTTTACACAGAGAAATTTGTAACTCAATTCAAAACAACAGAAAAAAATGATCGGTCACCATACTTGTTTGCGAGAAAATGACGATTTACCTCTATGGCGAGGTCCAGCCGTAAAGAAAAAGCCGCCATTTTTTAATGCGCACGCGCTAATCACGCGTGAAATTATGCGCAGTAGGGATGCGCAACGCAATACTGGGGAATGACCTTAAACGCTTCTAGGTGATATGCTTCTGTTGAGAGAGAATCATGCTGTTATTAACCGAAGTATTTTTTCAGCTGGTTTCATATCATTGTGACGAAACTGATATTACATCTTTAAGATAATGAGAAGTGGAATTGTGACTTGCGTATTGGAGTACTGAGCATCCATCCTCATTTATTCTTTTATCATTACTTAGCAAGACAAGTGTGATATAAGAATCTTTGTTACGTCCGCATACTACGTATGGGCAGGAACCATAATCGGGGACGGAGACCGTCAGAGCGCGCTATTTCTAGTATTGTGGCTGTCCCTATGATATGGGACAATTTTTCTATTTTTAGAACAAATTGCGTCATCGCCTGCGGCACACGCGCGTACATGCTGCGAGGATTTTTGCGAACGTAGCGCGGGGAAATGGCGTCCGAAATTCCCGAAATGTTTGATTCTTTTGGCCCACAACTCAATACGGTTGCGTTTTCACTAGGCCGATTAGCTAGCTGAACATTCTTTCTAGGTGTTTGTTTACAGACCAACATTTGCTAGTTAAACGTGACATCTGTTTTCACTGGAAATTTAACCAATAATTTAACCCGCTGACTCAGAAGATTCAAATTACAAAACCGCGCAACTTTCAAAAATGGCTGTTGATTCTAGCTATATTTATGCGCAGGAGATCGAGAAGGCATTTTTTTTCCCCAGAGGATGCGGTTAATGTCCCCAGAAATGAGGAAGATGCGACGAAATGTTGTAATGCAGGAACTTGTTCTGCACGTCGAGCGCCGTGTCCTAGCCAAGGAACTGGAGAATCTAGCGGGACCGTAGGAATTGTAAACCGAAATAATTGAGAAGGACTGTTGAACTCTTTTGCCGCTTAAAGTTCTGTTTCGCAAAATGAACCGCGATACGAGCGTCTGGTATATACTATTGCCAAATTCTTTGCAGGCGTCTGTCACTACGTACAATGTGATTGGCTGCGGCATTTACCGGGACAAGTTATACCATCTCGCGAGGTAGTATAACTTGGCTTGAATTTCCGGTCATATTGGCGAGATAATCGCTTCTTGTTTCTGGTGAAAACAGCGTGCATTTTTAACTCGCTAAACTCAAGACGAACTGCTTTCTCTGCATTTCCGGACTTTTCCGACTTTATCTAGCCAAAATTGTTCTAGTGAAAACACAACCTACGTTCATGTCTGTTGGAATTTTACTTCAGTATTTTCGTCGTAAGCTGCTCCAGTTTGAGTGAACATAATTAACTTTGGAGTGAGGTAAGACAGTGTCGAATTTAGTTATGTCCCGCTTTATATCAGTGACCAAGTTGTGTTGCGCTGCTTCTTCCGCTGCTTCCACATTACTCCACGCTCTAAGTTTCACATATGTTGAAGATTAACAGCTTTTCCATAACACAGCGAAAAAGCCAGTTGGATATATTTGGATATAGCACCGTTTTATGGACTTCAAAGTTTCCCTCCCTTGTGACGATTTCGCCAGAGTCTATCTCGACCGAAAATTAAAAAAAAAAAAAAAGTTGTAAGTTTAAGATTCGCCTGAATTGTAAGCAACGCTTGATGATTTGTCAAGGTCCAATAAGCGACAATAAGATTTATGTCTATAGATGCTGCTCAGTTTTGTTTGTGTCCAAGTCCAATAAATTGTCTGTTGTCGATGAATAAGAGCGCCCGCCAATGCGTGTTTTGTACAGTCAGTAAAAGATGACAAATTGGACTTCCGCACTTTCGTGTGAAAACGTACATCGAACTCATATAATATCTCTAGTTTTTAAATATGTTTAAGGTTGATAAATGTTTGAGAACAAATTAAAAGCTTAGTTGAAAATATGTGAATACAGCAGAAATAATCAGCAAAGTTACGCTGACGCTTTCTTTAATCAGCTCGAATAACGATTTCGATTTCGTTGGTTGAGTTATCAAAACTCCTTGTCTATTTTATTTTCGCAGTGAAAAATTTCACTTTGTTAAAGAAATACACATGATGTTAGTAGCTTTTGGCGATGGTCAAAATTGTTGCAGCATCTCAGCACAAAAGACAACGAAAGAAATCTTTGTACGCGTCAGACTTTCCTTTCCAAAACGTTTGCAAACTCGCCAAACAAACAGAAGCAATAAGCCTATCAAAAACAGGGTTTGGTTATGATTAAGCATTGTTTGGGAAACTCAGAAACTAACTCGATACCAGGGTAAAGAGTTTTCTGGCATAACTTTGCTTTACAGAACAAACGCAAAATTTACTCGTACAACTAGCGCGAGCAGATACTATTCATTCGCGCGCGAAATTGAAGTCTTGTTTTCGACCCCGAAAAACTCACCTTTTTCCATTGGCTAGGAGCATAAAACTACATATAAGAGCCTGGTTCTTATTCCCTGCCTTATTCCATGCCATCGCTGTGAAAAAATCTGCAAGAGAATCTCGCAACTCTCACCATTTGATCACGCAACGTGACAACGTCCACGCGGGAGCCCCTGACATGTGCGTGGATCCGCGCGGATATATGACGTCAGGATGGCGCAATTTGTTCTAAAAATAGAAAAATTGTCCCATATCATAGGTGCGCACGGATCCCAAGACGTACGGTCTCCGTCTCCGATTATGGCTCCTGGTAAGGAAGAATCGTCGAAAACTCAGAAACTTCATGTTATCATACTAGACACACAATTCCAGTTCAGAATTAAGTGGAAGCCCAGGTTTTCTACAATAGTAAACCAAAAACATGAGAATCAGTGAAAAATAGAAACGATAAGCCAAAAATAACACGCACAAAACCCTTACCGACTGTTTCGTTCTAAACAGGTAAACAATACGTCATGATGATAAAACATCTACGTCTACTTCTTTAGTTCAGCTATTTGGTGTTTAAGTTTGGCGACTCAAAAATTCAACCAAGAGTAAGCTTTATAACAAGTGACCAAGGTCGCCGGATGCGGGTCCGCAATGGGTGCGCAACGATATTACCACCTTCAGAAGCTTATAGAGTGTGAGTCTATTGATCACTGTCAAGATCGTCTGACTGGTATCTGGTCATAGATCGTCGATTTAACTCTTTTTTGGGGGCTCAGAACTCAAATATTATTTTCTGTGTAAATTCAGCTGGCAAAGTTCTTCATTATTAAATTTTGTCGGCCCCATCTATTATTGAGCTGGGCGGGGACTGAGTACTAGGTATTATTAGACGGTGCTTGGCGTGTTTTTGTTTGGAAGGAAGGAGAAGGAGATTTGATAGTTTGAGGGAACGCAATCTACACCTAGTGAAAAATATAACACCATAAAGATATAGTGACGGTCGTTTTGCTGTTGACATTTTAGTGTAACGGTTACCATGATAACCAAACGTCTTTTAAGAGGCCAGTACTCCCAAAAACTCACCCAGATTGTCTCACTCCTCTAGATTTAAGGGTAGCTCCTTACACCACACTTGACACTTTCTACCGCGCAGCCAACAACATATGATCGGTGTTCAGATATGATCCCAGTTAATGATACAAATACAACCAGTGTGATATAATTTATTGTTATGAGGACTGACTTGATTTCCTTTGTTTGTTCCAGGACTGCTCGTTTAATAAGTTGCAGTCTGAAACAGCAATTAAAGTCTCATTCCAGGGAAATATGAGAGTCTATGGTTCTTCTAGTAATTGTAACCGGTGGTTCTTCAAGTTTAATGGTAACGAATGCAGTGGACCAATGACAATCGAAGCTGTTGTGTACAATGGTTGGCCATCATCTGCTGGGAATCCCAATCTGCTTCATCATCGATCATTTGAGGGATACTGTGAAAACATCCCACAGGGCACGGTTAGACTGGAATTATGGGTAGGATCTTGTCCTAGTGGCCATACTTTGGGTGACGCTTACACTGGATGGACATCAGTGTCCCGGATAATGATCGAGGAAGTGTCTAGGTCCCAGTCCTAACTAATCAGTTCTTATTATGGAGATTGTCCCTACTTAAGTTCATGCTTATTAAAAGTTATTGTAGTCAGAACTGAAATTTTTGTGTTTTTTTGGGAAACTGTTTCAGCCGTACGGATGGTTAAAAATAAGGCCAGAAATGTGATCAGTGTAGCATAAACATTTTCTAAATTAGAAAATCAACAAAAATTCAGGAGATGCATGTAATCTACTTTTCACGTGCACTTTACTTATTAATAATGAGAAACTAATTTTATTCCATAGTACTTGCATGTAATACCATTAAAATAAATTTTAAATTGAGCAAGTCAAATGTGTGTTCCAAAAGCTCGGTATGATGACTACTTCATAGATTGTAGTGGCATTGCACTGATGACTAAGCAGTGTTTTTTCTCAATGTTCCATGTTACCGTATAATTACTCAAAAACAAATTTCCATATGTTAAGTTAAGTTAAGCAAGTGATGCGAAAAATATTTGAAGGATAATCAACACGATAACCTTCATTTGGCGTAAAAATATGCTCGGATATCTGTCCTTGGACATTACCCATACCTCAATGCTATCAGTTTTCCTCGAGTTACGCTCTCGGAAAACTGTTCCCTTCTCGGAACAGATAATGTCCGCGGACAAATATCCGAGCATATTTCCGCGCAAAATGGGGGCTACTGTTTATTTAGAGCGGTTTTCAATTGAGTGTCGTTAAACCAAAACCAAAGTAATCAAGCCAGCCAATTACAAAGGACACAGACAGTACAGTGATTCAATTCAAACTCGAAGTTGTTACATATAGCTGACGCAAAGCGCGGGTGAACCTGTGCGAGTAAGTCATGTTTGGTTTTGGTTTTACTTGTGATTGAATGAAAAAGTGGCGCGAGTTTTTTAAGCCAATCATGTAGCATAGTGGTGCAAAACTAATTACTTTACGACACTCATAAAAACCGCTCCATCAAAGCTTTATATAATTTAATTGTAGCTTCTTCCACGGATGCATTCAGTTAGTTGGCTTGTAGTGCGAAAATACGGTGGAGCGACGAAAGGAGAGAGGGGCTTGGTGCCTTCCCGCACTGCGCTTCTCCCCCATTCTTTCGGTTGCGCCCCAGCTAACTGAACGCCTGATAGAGGCTAATTTAATTGTGACTCTCTCATTGATTTCTATTCGCATTTTACTAATACAACTGACTTATTTTATGGGGACTCGTTACAGTTTTTTTCAGTTTTATTTTGTATGTTACCATTTTAAAAATCAATTTCGAGTTGTAGCACTAACGAGGTAAATTTGAAAAGAAAATAAAGGTTAAAAGTTTACAAGGTGGTACTCGATGGCTTTAACGAGGTGATCGTGTAAACGAGGGTTTTAGATATGAAAGTAACTGAGCTTTTGTTAGAACCCAAGGTGGTGTTTGTGTCAACGGGCCGTAGTGATCAAAAGGCGAGGTTAAACTGTATCTCTTTTGTCATTCTATATTCTATATTTCCTGCCATTACTTCACAGTCCCAGAGTCTACAGATACAGAGATAGAAATAAAAGGACAATTTTGAGTTTTTAAACTGGAATAACGGTGAATTTAATTGTCCAGTAATGTCTCTGAACTTCCCATCGAAACATTGAAAAAACGAGAACACATGGCCGTGGCTGATAGCGCGCGATAGCTCAGCCAACCAAGAGAACACATGGCGCTGGCTGATAGCGTACGATAGCTCAGTCAATCAGATTTATTGCAGTACTTGCATGAGTATACTAGTAGAAATTTATTTATCCAATTTATGCGAAAATGGTACTTTAATTGCATAGAAAGTCTGGGAAAAACTTTCGAGTAAATTGAATTAATATCGGGCGGTGAAATGCTTTAAAGTTAAATCAGAACTGACTTCACTCGGACTACATTACCAAACAGATTGCCGTTTGCATTGCACTAAGAATTCCATATTTATTTATGTTATGTTTTTCAATTTAATTTTTAATTGGGTTAATCAATTAGCCGTGGTTACACTACATGATTTTCATAGTATGCGTCGAAATTTGTGGTTTTTCATCGTGTACATATTTGCAAATTAAAAAAAAAATTGTGAGCCTGATAAAAGTAATCTGAAAATGCATCCGTTGTCATCCTGCTTATTTACCATGATTGAAAATTAGAATTCGGCGAGAAAGTATAACGACGAGGGATTAGCACAAATATTTCTCTGCTATTCTTGTTTATTAATCATCCAATAGACTTACCCAGGTATGCATCATAAACTTTTGAATTTAAATTACAATAATAAAAGCCCTGGATCATTATACCAAGTGAAAACCATATTGCTTTGTAACCTCGGTTAACTTTCCCGCGATAAGCAATGGTAATAGGACTGAGTGGAGTCCAATTCGGTCTGTTATCATAAGAGTGATAACAAAATCGGACGACCGCAGAGCGGGAATCCAATTTGTTTGTCACGAGTATGATTACAGACCGAATTGGACGACACAAAGTCTTATTACCAATTAATCATTAAAATTACAGTTTCCGAGAAAAGAAGAATAGCCAAGTTATGAAGGAAAGGGAAAATTTGCATTGAAATATCTACAAAGGAGATGTAAACATTCTAAGGCCACCGCGCCACCTACCGACAATTAGGCGACAAAAACACAAAAGCGCGCGCGCGCGCATGCACGCACGTAGCTACAACTTTAAATGTGATTGGTTGATTTAAACTACAACTTTGAATGTGATTGGCTAATTGAACTGTCCGATAACAAACTGTCCGATAACAAACTGTCCAATAACAAACTGTCCGATAACAAACTGTTCGATAACAACTTGGCAAGTGAATTAGTGGAAAGTAGGAGTTTTTTAAACCAATCACAATCGAAGAAATTGTAATTTTTACGATCAGGAGCCATAATCGGGGACGGAGACCTTAAGTCTCGGGATTCACGCGCACCTATGATATGGGACAATTTTTCTATTTTTAGAACAAATTGCGCCATCCTGACGTCATATATCCGCGCGGATTCACGCACATGTCAGGAGCTCTCGCGTGGATGTTGTCACGTTGCGTGATCAAATGGTTAGAGTTGAGAGATTCTCTTGCGTATTTTTCACAGCGATGGCAGGGAACAAGGCAGGGAATACGAACCAGGGCGCTTATTTGTAGTTTTATGCTCTGAGCTAACGTAAAAGGTGGGTTTTTCAGGGTCGAAAACAAGACTTCAATCTCGCGTTGGGAATGAATAATAAGATCTGCTCACGAATTAGTTTATTAGTAAAGTAACAAGAATCCACAAAGCCACGACAGTCGCGAACGATGCAAGTTTATGTTCCACCATTTTGGTTGTGTTTTTTGGATTTGATCCCGGTCGACCGGGCTGAAATTTCCCATATGAACAGACTACAAAATTGTTCCAGGCAACCGAGCCAGCCCGGTTACCGGGCTCATATGAAGAGGTCATCAGAATGACGAAGAGGCCTTTTTGTTCTCAACGACCGCGTTTACCAAGAAGACGAATAATATGTCTCAGGCGCATAATGTGTCTAATTAAGTGCGTCTAGGTAAATACGAGACCCATTAACCTCTTGTTCTTTTTGACAAATAAAGTTCTTGCGACAGAGATCGTTGGTAGCAACCCTTTGGTGACACCCCCTAAAAATGGTCATTTTTGACATGTTTTGGTAAAAAATGACCAGCTCATGTTGTATTCAACCAATTTTGTTATGCTATATGTCATTTTAAAGCTAAATAAATGGACATCAAGACTATGTTGTCAGTTTCTTTGAATCTCTTTTAATTAATTAATTTAGGCCAATTTATGCTAATTAAAATGTCACGCAATACACATTTTTTAGGAGAAAATTTTTAGTAACATCTGCTCTTTATGTAGCATTGAAAACTGAACAAAAAAAAGTTGTTTCCCATTAAATACTCTATATTTCCTGAAAATTTGATTGAAATTCAATGAAAATTCACAAAGTTATGCCTATTTCTTTCGGGTGCCTTCAAAAGCCCCGTTTTACCTTCACTACACCCATATGGGTGCATGGGTGATACAAGTGCCCATTGGCTACATGAGCACAATTTAAGTTAAATGCCACTCATTTCAAATATTCTACTTGTATAAAATAGCAGTTAGTTTTTAAAAATAAAAATCTCCATGCACCACAGCCGGACACGTAAACCCCTAAAAACCACCGGGTGGAAAACGGGGACCGTGTACCCCCAACCAGTGCTATGATGCTACCTTTGGGGTTTCAAGGGGCCTTACATTCAGTGAAGTTGGTTTGTTTTATTTTCCTCGAATAATGTCTCCGTTTCATGCGTCTTTCAGACGCATAAAATTGTTCAGAGTTCATCTGACGTTTAATGCAGCCTATTTCCGTATTAACTAAACGCTTTATCCGTCTAAAACGCTTTATTCCCTGTCTTCTTAGGCAAATACGGCCAAAACGCTTACCATTTTTGAAAAAATTCAATTTAATCGCATGTATCACGTGTTTCTTTAAAATCATATAGCCTTCTTAGCAGTTGTTTCCTATTCGAGAGCACAGGCAGCTTGTGAACGATTAGGGCACGAGGCAAACAAGAAAAAAATGTTATGGGGAGTGGGGTAGATTTCCAATTCAGTCAAGTTAGTTTGTTTTATGCGTCTCGTATTATTCGTCTGAGAAGTATAACTGTCCGTTTCATGAGTCTTCCAGACGCATGATATCGTTGGGTTCGTCTGACGTTTAATGCGTCCTGTTTCCGTATTCACTAAACGCATTGTACGTCTAGGACGCATTTTCAGTCTTCCTACGTAAATACCGCCAATGCGCCTACATTTTTTGAAATTCGATATGTGGAGGCGGCTTGGTTAGGGAGGTCTCAGTTTTAAATCTTCCTCCCTGCCACTAGATGCACTTGTGTTCGGTGGTCCTGACCTCAAATTCTCCACATCTTGTAAACAGCCAACTGTTATGGTCAGCCTCCAACCAGATGGGATATTAAACAAGTTTCAGTCCTATGTACAATATTTGTTCCTTCATCTATAGTGTTCAATTAGCACAGCAGTGCTAAATACCATGAAACTGAGACAAAGTGACACTCTATTTTTCCTTATCACGTGTTTCTTGAAAATCGTATAGCCTTCGTAACAGTGGTTTCCTTTTCGAGAGCAAAAGCAGCTTGTGAACGATTGGGACACGAGGCGGAGGAAAAAAGTTATGGGGAGTGGGTTAGGGGATAAAAGCACTCTCTTCTGCCTCATCTCGTGCTTTTTGTTCCGTTCTTTCACCCCTTCTTGTTGGCAGGGCCTCTCATTCTCAGATTCCTCGTGCCTCTTTCGTTCCAAGAAAGCAAGTGACTGCTTCGCTGACTAAAGCTCAAGCAAAGTTAAACATTTAAAGTCCTTCATTTGATTCAAACGGGATTTGTCGTTGGATGGCATTTTCGTGTTTTAGTAAATTCTGGAATGTGTGTGTTCAACTATAGCTGTCACCTTTAACTCGCTCGTTCCATTTCCATCTCAACGTATGTGTCTTGGTATTTTTCCAATTTGCTGTTTCCTCAGAGATAACAGCCCTAAAATAGAACATCTGGCAACGCTTTTACTCTACACCAGGGAAGCGTTTACTAAATTGATTGATGTGTTCATTGAATTTATGAACAAAGAATCCGTTCTTTACATTTCAATGCTGGAATATATATCTGACGCACGTTCAGAAACAAAACTAATCATTAGGGTTGAAAACATCCATAGTGAATTAAGTCGTTACGGTAATATCAAAGCGTTTCGCTGCTAGTTATCTTTTGACAAAGTTCTTATCTCTGCTGAAGACACCGCCAAGCCGTTTTGTGTATTTCTCAGTTCTCTACTTTATTTTTGCAATTGAGTTGAAAACACAAGACATGGTAATTAATTTAATAGTGTCTGAAAACTATTGTTAAAGGTCAAATGCAACGAAATTTTGACAATTTTTCTTTTGTCGAAAAACCTTTATAAAAAAGTCAGTTACACCAACATGAAGCAGAATCAACTCTTAAAAATAAGTTTTGTGTGAACTGTGGCGTCCAAGACACGAAAATCCGAGGATTTCCGAGAGCTTCACGAAAACGAACCAGAAATGGCCGCGCTTGGAGTGGAAACGAAATTTTAGGTATTTGTGACGTCATATTTGGCGAGCTCATTTTCGCAACCAAATAATTTACTTGAAATTACTGAGTATGTTTCAAGGATTTCCTGGCGTTTATTGACTTGCTGATGTATAAAATAGATCAAGATCCTGATGTCTTATTTGGAAATGTCCAAATACAGCCGTATAAGTTCGAACCATGGGAATCAGGCAACGATTCAGTCGATATAAACTTGAGTGGATCAGACTCGTCGAGTGAACAAGATGGCATCACGATATCAACAACGAAAGAATCGACCACATGGATTGGTGAGCCTTTCTGAATATGTTGAAAACTGCTGTTCAAAGATTAGTAATAAATTAATGAATAAAGTTCATCTTCGAGTCTTTGCCTTGTTTTATTTTGCAAAAGATGATGTTTACAATTTTCTTTCGGTCAGTAAGAAAAGTTGATCAGTTCTCCTGATATAAGCCCTTACTGATAAGTTGTTTTGGGCGAACGTTTAACGTTTAAGCTCATCTTGTTTTTGTCGTTTTACATGACATGTAGTTGCTTTTTCGTCGTTAGAATGCTATGGGTTGCAGGGTTTTCACAGGTCAGAAAAGTGCTAGGGAAAATTAGTTCATCAAGGTTAGGTAATTTTATTTTGTGTCAGGGAATTAACATTGACATTTTGAAGGAAAATGAAATAAAATTAAAATATAACATTACTGGAATCTCGAATACTATTTTCTTAACAAAGAAGTAAATTTGTTGAAAATGTATCAGTCGTAAATGGATGGAATTCAAAAGTATGGCTGTTAGGGAGGTAAAAGGTAATGTCTACATACGAGCCAAGTGACTCATCAGGTCGGAGCTAAACCCGGTTTCGGTAGCATAAAACGACCAGGTGTATTTCTACTTCCCCCTGGATGGGATGCTTGTCCACCGCAGGCTTACCCCCCAGTATTAAATTCGCCAGTACCCATTCATACACCTGGGTGGAGAGAGGCACTGTGAGAGTAGAGTGCCCACGAACACAACATAATGTCCCCGGACAGGGCTCGAACCCGGACCGTTCGCTCCTGAGTCGAGCGCACAAACCATGAGGCTACTGCACCTCCCACAATGACCAGTACTGTAGGATTATATATTTAAATTGCTTTTATTCATCCTTTGTGATACTATTCCCATTTATAAGCGCTTACCTGCCCATTTAAAATGTGTCCGTGCATTTTGATAAATTACTAACTTACTTGCTCAGTCAAGCATTATACATGTAGCTTCCTATGGCTATTCACACCACATCAGCTAAACATCAATTAAACTTTATTATTATAAATTAAATGACATACAGTACATGTACTGAATGTAAAGATCCTGGTTTTGGTTTCCAAGTAAGCACTCTGGCCTCAATTAGAAACATGAGAGATGTTCAAAACAAAAAATATTCTGACAGAACAGATATGAATTAACCCATAGGCACCTGAAGGGATAACTATGGCACACCCACCTCAACATGTTTCATACAAGAACATACAAATCCGGGGATAAATTATTTCTTCATTTTCAACTAGACATGCTCAAGGAGAAATAAATAGCTCTTTTAGGATTTAAAAAGAGGTTAGTGACGTTGCTAAATTTATTGCAAACTCCCAGTGGAGGAAATCTCATGTGAAAGCCCTGTGGATACTTGTTGTCTCTTTTTGCATTGTAAAAAGATGAGAATTGTGATATTATCATTTGTCTCATGGTGAGGTCACTAGAGTTATGGATCACAACACAACAACTGCTCACTGCTAGTCGTCATCAAGAAGTACCATTTATATCATGCAAGGGGGCTTGTGATTGTTGCATTCAATCCATCTTTCCAGCAAAAAGTTTATTTATCAGTACGCTGATGAACAATGAAAATTCCTACAACATTACAGCATTACTTATAGGGCAATAGCCAGGAAAAAATATGACCGAGGCAATGTCCACAGTAAAATTCTCTTCCTAGATATTTAGCAGTGTTTTACTTCACCTTCAAAAAAGAAACAACAGAAACGAAAAAAAAAAAAAAAAAATGGCCGAGGCAAGTGGCTACAGTAGCTACAGCCTTGACTGAGGGTATTTCGCGTGAAATGCCTTGTCTTCTTCACTCAACAAAGTACCACTAAGGGTTGCAAGCCAGAGGTAAGAGAATATAGTCGTACTATGTTCTTGGTTTAGGCCTGTCAGTTATGAAATCCTGGATAAAAGCATTGGATACCATTCATGGGTTTAATTTGTATGTCTGCTTTAGGATGACATCTTTCAGTTATCACTCAAAGCTCGAGTCACACTGACATTACTCTACTTCAGGAATCTGACTCCACTTTCCAGGCTAGTACCCCCATCCCTCTTCCTTAAAACGGGATGCACTGAAACCAACCTGACACTTCATCCCAGCACTGAAGTTACGACTGAAAAAAATCCTCAATACTCTTGTAAAAAGTATGTTTATATTTTGTTCAACTAATAACAATGTTGTTGCAGAAAATTGGTCTTACTTAAGCTTAGTATATACCACACAAATGAATAGTGCTTTTCCGCGCTCTGATTGGTTAATTCGGAGGTGATTAGCAAGTACTATTCACCTCCGAGCAGCCGGCGCGAGAGATTTTAAAATTTTCAACCGCTTGTCACACATAAAATAACGTTTTGGTCCGCTAATTATTCAGCTTGTGTGGTATATACTAACACAATTATTCACCTCAGTGTCGGTGAAAGTGATGGACCTCCACATCGGTGAATAATTGTTAATTATTTACAAATCACGATGGCGTGAAATCATGTTAAATGACAAAAATCACACTTTTCTAGTTCCTTTTTTTATTTCAACTAGACTAAGTTTAGAAAATGAGATTGTGAATCCAAAAAGTTAAACTTGATATAATAAAAACCTCGCAATAGTTTTATTTAGTATATACCACACAAGTGAATAGTACTTTTCGCGCACGCTGATTGGCTAGCTCGGAGGTGATTAGCCAAGTACTATTCACCTCCGAGCAGCCGAAGAAAAACAAAATGGCTCTCCGTTTCAAATAAATAAAGTTACTCTTTGGTCCGCTAGTTATTCAACTTGTGTGGTATATACTAAAACAATTATTCACCTCAGTGTCGGTGAAAGTGGTGGATTAATTTACCTCCACTCCGCTGAATAATTGTTAAATACAGCGACTTTACCCCGGGCTTTACCTCGCTTTCTGCTCTTCACAATATGGCTGCCGCTGCCGAACAATTGCATTCCGTGTTGGTAGAGCGTTTGTTTCTTGGGTCTTCGTCGTCAACGCTTGGCTTTACGGCATATGGTACAGCTCCGAAGGTTTTTGGGCTTGAACTCGAGACCCTGCTTAGCGATTACGAAAGATACCGCTTCGAGGTTTCTGCTGAAATGTTTGCTGGAAGCGCGAAGATGAGATGAAACTAGATGAAACAGTTCCCTACATCGCTTCTCATCCTTTAAAGGGATGTAACTAGGCTCATACCACAGATTTTCGAGTGATTGCTACAATTAACGCTGCACAAAACACTCATATTTGCCCTAATACTTTGTTGTTCTGAACGGGAGCTCACCAATTATGACGTCGCAAAATCCAGTTCCGACAATTTTCCGAAGTTTCCACGAACCGTTCCGTTTGTAAAGCGAAGAAAAAATAGCTGTTTTCAAGGTCTAATATCTCGGCGGCTTTTTGACTAAATCAGGTAAAATTTTGGGTTATGATTACTTGGATTAGTATCTTTTATTTTAACTTATAATCAAACTAGGCCCAATTTCGTTGCATTTGACCTTTAATAATCATTGACTTCTGACAGAGAAGAAATTTTAACCATAGTGGACAATTTAACCTAGCCTGGTTTCTTTGAACTGTCATTGTATCCAAAAACATCTATTTGACCCTTACTTTATATACTCTCTGTTTGACGTTTTGGCTTTTCCCCAATTCTTTCCAAGTCTTCTTAATCCTGTCGCAGAAAATAGAATAAAAGATCATATCAGCCAAGTTAAAGATTTAAGCAATTGGTGTAAATGTTTGGCTGAATATTAATGCTCGTTTATCAAGCACAGTCAGTTAGCCCAATTCGCAAAAAGCCACTGCATAACAATTCCTGATTCTCGATATCATATTACACACCCTCCATTTGAAATAAGTACCCCATTCATAGTCAAATGAAGGTCCACTTTCCACTCAAAATAATAATAAAATACAACCTCGTTATGTAGAGCAAACGGTAAAATGTAAACTACTCTTCTCTTACTGTAACTTTGGAACTACGGAGAATTAGTCCCTCCGAAAGAAAGAGACAGGAGGTAACTCCGCATGCTTGTTGACAGCTGAGCTCAAGACTTAGCCGTCTGGTGGTTATTTTATTAGCGGTCTTCTTATGTCTCACCTTGATTAAAATCTCATTACCAGGTTATAACCTCTGTTTTGAAAAAAAGCGTCTGATCCACGCTGACTGGCATGATATTACATTCCATGACATTAAATGAAGTGTCTTAAAGGCTAAGCACATACCATCACGGAACCAGTTTCGAAACAAGTTCATACCACACAGACGTGAAGATCTACTGTTATTAAGGTCATTCCTCACATTTGCATTGCGCATCCTTACTGCGCATAATTTGTGGCGTCATTAGCGCGCGCTCGTGCACGCGCATATTGAAAACATGACGGATTTGCTTTGATATTGAGCTCTGACAGTTGAAAAATGGCTCTAGCTCACCAACGAGCACGGGCACCCCAATTTTTTTTCCGGTCAATGTAATCAACTGGTCATAAGCTTTGCGTGAGAAAAGACTGATCTAATTTCTATTGTTGAAAATTGAATAAATAAGAAAAATAGCAGATACACTGTGGTCTTTTCTATTTTGCAGTAGGTAACCACGTCAAGAAATTTGGTTCAAATTTTTAATCAAGGATTTCGCTTTCTGTCTGAATCAAACTTAAAATGTTTATTTGTGTCCCACACAATGTATTGACTGTAGTTTAATGCGTGCTCTTATGAGTCTGGGTTCACAAAGATTTTACAATTACTGGGAATGCGTTCTTATAATAAGCATTAAATAATGCCAAAGTGGGGCATTTTCAATGCCTCACTGCTCCTTAATGAGCATGGGCACCCCCCTTTTTTATTTCAAAATTGAAGTTATCATATGACAAATATTCAGTGGACCAAGTTTGAACAAAATCTATTGTCACTTTTATTTCAGAGGAATTACCTTAACCGTTGCCTATCGTTTTAACTCTTCAAGCATGACACATTTTGTGTATTTTACTGTGAGCGCGAGACGCTACTCACAGGACGATCGATAAGTCCCATCTTAATAAACTAAACTTCGTTACGCGCTTCAAACGGTTTGCTACAACAAAGTCACCACGATGATTGGTGTAATTAGAGTTTATTAAAGTGAAGCAATGTAGATGTTAGACCAGGTAGATGTTAAACTTCGTTACGCGCTTCAAACGGTTTGCTTATGCTCCTAGTCCGAATTCAAGGCTGAACTCTCAAATAAGAAGTTAGACAAAGCGATATAAGAATGTTTGCTTTCTAAGTCTTAGTAAATTCTCTCAAGGAATCAGGGGTTTCAATAAAAGCCGTTTACCGATGATCTACCGCCGCCTGTAGGACCTCTTACCGCTGTCTGTTTGGATTTCATTAATGAAAATAAAAATGTTATTAATAAAAAAAGCAAATACAACAACGACGACGACCACTGACATTTTTAAATGCTACAAAAAAGCAGGCAAACTAAATGTTCCAAAGAAACAGCGTACATGTTGTTTGTAGTCGCTGATCAGTGTTATCACTATTCATCTCAGGATACCTAAGACATCTAAATGATTTAATAATATTATTTAATTTTTTCATTATTTTATGATTATTGAATACCTTAATAATGAACCGTGGGAGAATCAATGAAAAGTTGAAAATGAGGTTTGTTTTGTAAGAAAGAATTTTGTTGTAAAGTTTATCTATTTCATTTTTTTTCTAAAGAATTAAAAATCAGTGTGTTGCCATGTTGGTACATTTGAATGAGTAGCAGAGAAGTTGTACTTGTTTTAAGAAGGGACTTCAAAGAAATTACTGCCTAAGTGGATATCAAGAGTCATGAGAGAGATATCTGCCTAGAAAGGTATGCCTCTGCAAAAAATTAATAATTTGTTTAAAAAAGATCCTGCTTTTGGTCAATAAAAATACCCATCAACAGCAGGCTTTTTGATGCCCAGAACGCTGGAAATCGCATTTCCAAGCTTCTAGATTTCAATTTTTTCTGGGGGAGCATGCCCCCAGACCCCCCTAGGGCAAAGGGGCCTCACGGCCTCTTTAGTGGTCATAGCCGCCTAATACACCTTCAGTGGCCGCTTATAACTAACGTTATTGAAACCCCTGAGGAATGTTAATGATGTTATGTTACTCTCTAGACTACCAGCAGTCCCTCTTTTCGCTTAGTCCGTCGTGACTGACGCGAAAGAAAACTGCAAGAGCAAAATAGCTCCGCGTATTCCTGGGTCGAGGAGCGCGCGAGAGGACGGACTACCGCCTAAGCCCAAGAGTTTGTCCTTTCACGGCCGAGCGATTTTTCGGTGTAGGATTTTTCATCTTGAAGTCCTCTTATTATCGCCTGTTGTCAATAACCCCGGGAGATATTCTGAATGAAATTGCTCTATTCTACTACTCTTCAAGTAACGAGGCAAAAACGTGCCGTAAGAAGTATATCTTCGTTCAGTGTTCGTTCAGCGAAACTGCCAAAAAATTGAAAAGGAGACAGCAAATGAGGCATCTTGTAACGATTTTCGCTGCGTCTGTAGTATTGCGAAGATTTCAAATGCAGAGTTTCAACCGAGAATTTACATTATGTATTGACATAGGAGTTCATCCAACTGCGGTGAAATGTTTGCCGATAGCAGCGGAAAGTTTCGGGTGAATGTGTGGTTTCAAGTGAAAGTCCGGTGCACAGGGTTCAATCTTTCAAATGGACGGTAGAAAGGCCAAGCTCAGTGAATTCATGTTCGCTGACCTGACGATGCTGTTGAGCGGTGAACTAACGCGCTCGCAGTCGGGTTGGAGGCGGAAAGCTTTGCTAAACAAAACACTTGATAAATTTAAATCTTTCAAAAGCTAAGCCTGTTGGCAGATTCGCAAGAACATCACGGCCACGGCCTTGCGAAGCGCCATTCCAACGCTTCGATTTGTTCCGGTTCCAAAACATTCCTGCAAGACGTCACACGTGTCTCGAATGTTGACAGCGCGTTGTCAACGCTCCTAACATAAGCCAATCATATTTTTGCGTTGTGAGAGCAACGCATAATTCAAACTCTTGGACTTAGGCGGTAGTCCCTCCTTTCGCGCGCTCCTCGACCCAGGATTTCGCGCGGCGCGACGCACGACGGACTAAGCGAAAGAAGGACTACTCGTAGTCTAGTTACTCTCCGTAAGAGTCGGCTTCCCAAATGAACAAACCTCAGTGTTATGTAAGAGTTAGTGGAAAATACTTGACCTGATTAAGAGATTTGCATGATGGGGACACTTATTATGCCTGATATAGATATCAAGAACGAAACTATTGTCCCTAAATTGAAGGGAAGTTTTTTCTTGTCAAACATTGCATACCTATAAGGCGACAAGCCTAATGACAGACCCACTGACACTAACATCACATTTAAAACAAGCCGCTTATATCGCTAAAGCAGTGAGGGAAAAAAATGCAGATTATTTTTTCATGCTATGATATATATTGACTTAAGAAATATATTGTTTTCGTGTTGTTTAAATTTCACACTGTTTCTCAGGTCATTGTAAGCATATTTTGGTCTCTTCTTAGAAATCCATATCAACCCATAGATTTCCAGGGATTCCAGGATCTGATGGCATGCCAGGAATGCCTGGCATTCCGGGAGCCCAAGGACCGCAGGGAAGAAATGGAGTTAGAGGACAGACTGGTGACAAGGGGACGCAAGGAATGCTGAGACAAAAGGGAGAGAAAGGAAACGAAGGGCCTCGTGGAAAGAGCGGACCGCCAGGAATGATGGGAATAAAAAGAGCGCCGGAAATTGTGGGAGATCAAGAAATAACAGGCGTTCAGGCCTAGGGAGAGAAAGGAGAAAGCGTGACAAGTCCTTCTAGTGCAGTACCACAAACCAACTGGAAATAATGTGTGTGGACAAATCTGAATGATAATCAAGATAACGGCAAGATCAAGGTAAGAGAGAAATGTTCTGATTTGAAATGGCTGCGAACAAAATAATTCGACGAGGGTTCCTTTGAATAAAAATCAGGGTTCTGGTGGGGCCTTCATTCAACTCACTTTAGGGACAGAAAAGTTTTATCTATGTATTGCAGTTGCACTTTAATTTAATTGTGGCCTCTTCCATTATCATTGGTAGTAGAATATTTAATGATTTTTAAATTGTATTTTTCCTTGTATTTTTCTATTTGAATTTGTAATTGTGGTTGTTTGGTAGATTTTAAGGACCACAATGAGAACTACTGGTTTTACTAGTAATTGCCATATCCAATAAAGGCATTATTATTATTATTATTATTATTATTATTATTATTATTATTCCATGGATGCGTTCAGTTAGTTGGGTCGTAACGCGAAAACACGGCGGAGCGACGGAAGGAGAGAAATGATTGGTGCCTTTCCGCGCCGGGATTCTCCCTATTTTTTCGTGCGCCATTTACGCGCTGAGCCCTGACTAACTGAACGCCTAGAGGAAGCTAAATTTTTTATTATGACTCTCCCTTTAATTCCTATCCGCTGTTTACTAAATACAAGTGATGTATTCTATAGGGACTCATCACTTTTTTTTTCAGTTTCTTTTTGTATTTTTGCATTGAAAAAATCAGGCATTTCGTGTGGTAGCAATAACTGGGTAAATTAATAAATAAAATGAAGGTTAAAAGTTTCAAAAGTGGTCCTCGGTCGCATTTACGAGGTGGTTACGTAAACGAGGCTCTTACATAACAAGTTAACTGAGATGCATGACGGAGGTTTTTGTTTGGGGCCAATGTGGTGGTTGTGTTAACGGGCCGTAGTGGTCAAAAGGTTAAACTGTACCGGCATTTCTTTTATTATTCTATATGTTTTTCTGCCATCATTTTACAATCCCAGAGTCTACAGAAACAGAGTTAGAGAAAAAAAATGCTAATTTTGAGTTCCTGAACCTCGTACCGAAACTTCGGATAAATGAGAAAATAAATTGCAGAGGCCGATAGCGTACGATAGCTCAGCCAATCAGATTGTAGAACGTATAACAAGATGGTAGTTTTATTGCATAGAACGTCCGGGAAAATCATTCGAGTAAATTCATCAATTGTTGTTAGTCAAGTGTTAGGTGTCATTAGAACTGACTTCGTTTCCAAAATTTTCGGTTGAATGGTTGGCGTTTCGGAAATTCAACACTTTCTGGATCCTTGTGGAGTTTTTTTCAGAAAATTTCCTCGCCATTTGCGCTCGTGTCGAAATTTTCGGAAGTTTTCGTTGATTGGAAATCGAATGTGCCCCTAGTTTGCCTAAAGTAACCTACTGATTAGAAGCAATGCAAAATGATCTGCTAATTGACAGACTTTTCTTCAGACGTACCGTGCTTGTGAAGAAGTTTGATGAACATGGCTTCTTTTAGAGATTCGTTACGGAGCGTTGCGAGTTTTTGAACTTCACAGTGCATGTCGAAAATTGCGATCTTCATTGATTCGTTTACCAGTCTCGCAAATCAAATAATTCGGAGACCCCAAAAATGATCTGAAAGCGAATCCGTTATCATCCATGTTATTCACCATGGTTGAAGCTAAGCGTTGAAGCAAAAGTAATGACGAGGAAGCAAAGCGCAAACATGTCCGCGTGATTCTTGTTTTTCAATCATCCAAGGAACTCACCCAGAAAAGCATCATAAACTTTAACTACAGTAAGTAAAATCCTGGATCTTTATACGAAGTAAAAACCATGTTGCTAATTTACCTCTGAGGTAAAATCGATTGCTCATGAAAAAAAGTTTTCCGAAGCCAATATTGCATTTTCCTCGGTAAAATGGCCTCCCCTGAGCATCGCTGCTAATGCAAAGTGTTCCTTGCCTTAAGCAAAAGGCAAAAAACGATGTATAAAATAAATCATCATTAACGACGATGAGTCCTATTTGGTCTCAGGCCGTATTTAACTAAGAAGACGAATAATGTGTCTAATTAAGTGCATCTAGGTAAATACGAGACCCATTAAACTTGTGTGTTTTTTCGTAAACAAAGTTCTTGTTACAGACACTGTTGTTCGCTTAATAACAAATTGAGCAGATTCCCATTTTAGGGAAGTGTGTGTGTGTGTGTTTTTTTTTGTGTGTGTGTTTCGTATTTGACTAGAAGAATTATATATCTCAGAAGTTAAACGCGCCCGCTTCATAAAATTATTGAGTTTGTATGAGGTTTAATGGTTCCTATTTCGCTATTCACTGTACAAGTAATACGTCTAAGACGCATTATTCGTTTTCCTAGGCAAATTCGACCAATGCGCCTACTTTTTAAATTCAATTTAATAGCATGTATTACGTGTTTCTACAAAATCGTATAACCTTCGTAGCAGTGGATTCCTTTTCAAGAGCACTCGCAGCTTGTGAACGACTGGAGCGCGAGGCGGAGGAGAAAAGTTGCGGCGAGTTTTTAGTTCCCTCTCTCATCCATTCTACTTCCCAGAGCCTCTTACTCCAAGATTCTCCGCGCTTCTTGCGCTTTAAGAAAGCAGGCGACTACTTCGCTAACTAAACCTCACGCAAAGTTAAACATTAAACTCTTACACAGGGAAGTCCTTTAATTGAGTCAGACGTGACGTGTCGTTGGATAGCATGTTCGTGTTTTAGCAAATTCTGGAATGCGTGTGTCCAACGATAGCTGTCACCTTTAACCCTCTCGTTCTATTTTCATCTCAACGTACGTGTCTGGGTATTTTTCCAATTTTGTTGTTGTTTGAGATAACAGCCCTAAAAAAGAACATCTGGCAATGCTTTAACTCTACGCCAGCGGTGCATTTACTAAATTCATTAAGGTGTGTTCATTACATTGATGAACAAGGAATCCGTTCTTTACATTTCAATGCTGGAATATATATCCGATGCATGTTAAGAAACAAACATTAACGTTAGGGTTGAAACCATCCATAATCAGTTAAGTCGTTACGGTGATATCAAAGCGTTTCGCCGCTAGTTATCTTTTAACAAAGTTCTTATCTCTGCTGAAAACACCGCAAAGTTAATTAGTGCATTTCTCAGTCCTTTGCCTTATCTTTGAAATTCATTTTAAACACAAGACATGGTGATACTGTTTGAAAACTATTGTGAGAAATCATTGATTTCTGACAGAGGAGAAATTTTAACCATAGTGAACAATTCAATCTCACCTGGTTTCTTTGAACTGACATTGTATCCCAAAACATCTTTTTTCAATTAGTTTTTATGTCCTTTCCTTAATATACTCTCTGTTTGACGCTTTGGATGTTCTGCAATTCTCTCCGAGTTTTCTTTCTGACCCTGTCGCAGAAAATGGTAAAAGTGATTATATCAACCAGGTTAGAAATTTAAATAATTGGTTTGAAATGTTCCGCTGACAAGTAATACTCCTTCATTAAACACAGTTGGTTAACGCATAAAAATTCCTGATTCTCAATATCATTTTACACACCTTCCATTTGCAATAAGTACTCCTTTCATGCCCAAATAAAAATCCATTTCATGCTTAAAATCATTGTGAAATGCAACCTCGTTATGTAGAAAAACCGGTAAAATCTAAACTACTCTACTTTTACTCTTGAATTACGGAGCACTTAAAGTCCCTCCGAAATAAGGAGACAGGACGTGATTCCGCATGCGTGTTGACAGCTAATGTTAGCTCCAGACTGAGCCTGCTGGTGGTTATGTTATAAGAGGTCTCTTTATGTCTTACCTTGATTAAAATCTCCTTACCGAGTTATAACCTCAGTTTTGAGAAATTGCGTCTTATCTACACTGACTGGCATTAACTTACATTCCAATGTGACATTAGAAGATGCGCCTTAAAGGCTGAGCACATAACATCACGGAACCAGTTACGAAACGAGTTCATACCACACAGACGTGAAGTTCTACTGTTATGAAGTGTTGATCCTATTAACTCTTGAGGCATGGCACAGTTTGTGTATTTTACTGCTTTGTTGGTGTTGTGTGGAACTGGGGACTCACTTGAAACCACTACCAGTCCTCAAAAACAAAATACTGGCGATGCCAAGGACTTATGTGAGGTACAAAGTTGTATATAACTGCCTCTTTTAAGGAAAATCAGTCTGTTAACTATGAGATGCAAAGATATTTTGTATGATTTCCAGTATCTCTCATTTGTGGCATTTAAGTTTCTGATTGAAACGTAAAAGGCATATGTCTCTGGTCCCAAATCGAGGCTTATTGCTCAAATAAGAAGTTAGACAAAGCGATATAAGAATGTTTGCTTCCTAAGTCATAGTAAATTCTCTGAAGGAATGTTAATGATGTCCGTGTTGCTCCCGGTAAGAGTCGGCTTCACAAACAAACAAACATTGTTATGCAAGAATTAGAGGAACATATTTGATCTGATTGAGAGAGGTGCAGGGGAACACTCGAGATGGCTGATGTAGATATCAAGAATGTGACCGCTGTCTCTAAATTGAGCGGACTTGTACGTGTCAAAGCAAATCTACAAGGCCACAATTCAAATGACAGACACGCTGACACTGAAATAACAAGTGAATGGTACCGCAAAAATGCAGATTATGTTTTATGCTGCAATATATATGGACATATATAAGATACATTTTGTTCCCGTATTGTTTTAGTTTAGAATTGCGCATGTTTTGCTTTCTTCTTAGAATTAACTCTTCAAAGAAATCTCTGTTTTGCTCCCAGTAAGAGTAAGCTTTACTATGGAACAACCATTATTGTTATGTAAGAATTAAAGGAACATATTTGACCGATTAAGAAAGAGATATCAAGAACGTGACTATTGTCTCAAAATTGACAGGATTTTTTCTTGTCAAAGCAGACCCACAAGGCCACAAGTCCACTGACAGACACGCTGACACTAACATTACTGTTAAAACAAGTCACTGATATCGCTAAAGCAGTAAGAGACAAGAATACGGATTGTTTTTCATGCCACGATATCTATCGACACAAGAAAACATTTTGTTCTCGTGTTGTTCAAGTTTCACACTGTGTTTCTTAGCCCAATGAATGCATTTGTTGCTTTCTTCTTAGAAATCCATATCTACCCATGGATTTCCGGTATTCCAGGATCTTTCTGATCCACTGGAAATGCCTGGTATTCCGGGGCCATAAGGACCGCAGGGAAGAGACGGAGTTAAAGGACAGACCGGTGACAAGAAATCGCAAGGAATGCTGGGACAAAAGGGAGAGAAAGGAAATGAAGGGCCTCATTGGAAGAGCGGACCACCAGGAATGATGGGAGTAAAAGGAGCGCGCGGAACTGTGGACGATCAAGGAATAAAAGACGATAAGGGAGAGAAAGGAGAAAGCGTGACAAGTCTTTCTAGTGCAGTGCCACAAACCAACTGGAAACAATGTGTGTGGAAGGCTAATGATAATCGAGATAGCGGTAAGATCAAGGTAAGCGTCAAATGTTCTGATTGCCAATGGTTATGGGCAAACTGAATTTCTTTTGCCACCTAATATACGATAAAATTCAGATTCAGAATTGCAGAAGGATTTATGTGAGGGGGAATCAGAATTTTATCATCCAAAGTCTGAGTACATATGCTGTTATCAACCGAAGTATTTTTTCAGCTGGTTTCATGTCATGGTGACGAAACTGATATTACATCTTAAAGATAATGAGAAGTGGAATTTGACTTGCGCACTGGAGTACTGAGCAAGCATTCGCATTAATTTTTTATCATTACTTAGCAAGACAAGTGTGACATAAGAATCTTTGTCACGTAGTCCATATGCTATGTAAGGGTGAATCGTTTATACTATCGTACTAAATACACAGTTTTAGTCCAAAATTAAGTCGAGGCCCAGGTTTTCTACAATAATAAGCCAAATCATGAGAATGGGTGAAAAATGGAAACGATAAGCCAAAAATAACACGCACAAACCCTTACCGACTGTTTCGTTCTAAACAGGGAAACAATACGTCATGATAATAAAACAGCTACGTCTACTGCTTTAGTTCAGCTATTTGGTGTTTAAGTTTGGCGACTCAAAAATTCAACCAAGAGTAAGCTTTCTAACCCGTGACCAAGCTTGCCGAATGCGGGTCCGCAGTGGGTGCGCAACGATCGTACCACCTGACAGAGTATAAACTATTGATCGTCCAACTGGTATCTGGTCATAGATCATCGATTCAACTCTTTTTGGGGGCTCAGAACTCAAATATTATTTTCTGTGTAAATTCAGCGAGGAAAAGTTCTTCATTATTAAATTTTGTCGGCCCCCTCTATTATTGAGTTGGGTGGGGACTGAGTACCAGGTATTATTAGACGGTGCTTGGCGTGTTTTTGTTTGGAAGGAAGGAGAAGGAGATTTGATACTTTGAGGGAACGCAATCTACTCCTTGTGTAAAATATAACACCACAATGATATCGTGACGGTGGTGCTACTGTTGACATTTCAGTGTAACGGAATGTATTTCACTGACTGAACCGAACGCTTTTTAAGAGGCCAGTACTCCCAAAAACTCACCCAGATTGACTCACTCCTCTAGATTTAAGGGTGGCTCCTTACACCACGCTTGACGCTTTCTCCCGTGCAGCCAACAACTGACGACCGGTGTTCAGTTATAATCCCTTTTAATGATACAAATACAACCAATGTGATATAATTTATTGTTATGAAGACTCACTTGTTTTACTTTCGTTTGTCCCAGGACTGCTCGTTAAATAAGTTGCAGTCTGATACTGCAATCAAAGTCTCATTCCTGGGAAATATGAGAGTCCAGGGCTCTTCTAGGTGTAACCGGTGGTTCTTCAAGTTTAATGGTAACGAATGCAGTGGACCAATGACAATCGAAGCTGTTGTGTACAACGATTGGCCATCTGGGAGTCCCAATCTGCTTCATCATCGATCATTTGAGGGATACTGTGAAAGCATCCCACAGGGCACGGTTAGAGGGAATTATGGGTAGGACAGTGTCCTGGCCATTCTACTTTGGGTGACGCTTACACTGGATGGTCATCAGTGTCCCGGATAATGATTGAGGAAGTGTCAAGGCCCCAGTCCTAATTAATCAGTTCTCATTATCGAGATCATCGCTTTGCTTATGGTTATTAAAAGTTATTGTAGTGAGAACTGACATTTTTGTGTGCGTTTAGTGAAAGTGTGTGAGCCGTACGAATGGGTAAAAATAAGGCCATAAATGTGATCAGTCTAGCATAAACATTTTCTAAAAATAGAAAATCAGGAAAATTCACGAATAGTAATCTACTTTGCACGTGCACTTTACTTAATTATTGGAAAGTAATTTTATTACATAGTACTTGCATGTAATACCATTAGAATAAATTCTAAGTTGAGCAAGTCAAATGCATAGCAACATCAGTGCAGTTACATTCCAAAAATGACTAAACAGTTTTTTTCTCAATGTTTGATGTTACCGTATCAGTAATTACTCAAAAACAAATTTCCATATGGTTAATTTTTCCGCTGTTGCTAGGACTAGGATGTGTAATAAGAAAAGAAATGATAAAATAGGAATTGTTTAGGATTTATCTGTAACACTTTGTAACTTACTATACTGTGTCTATAAAAATAGCATTAAAAAACAATGCCGCGTTTGAGACTTAACTTTATCGTATTACAGTGCGACTACTTGAATCGGGGCACCTAGAAAAAAACTAATCAATCGAAACGTAAACTGACAATAATGTAAGGGTAGGTTCTCGTGATGATAAGTGATGTTGTGTTTGACGTGAAAACATAAACACTATCGACTCCTCTACGTTATATGCACTTTTAAAGAGTCGTTGATGGCAAATTATCATAATTATAAATTTCGCTATCGGGGGAGAGGGGTGGGGGTGGGGGTGGAGTGGTTTTCAAAAATGTGTAGTGTTTGAAAACTGAACCCCCCAAATATTTTCAGATAAAAATTACACCCCTTCTTAATTCTTATCTTAAAAAAGTCCACTCACCCTCCTGACGAGGCCATAATTTCCTCCTTCGCATACTATCGTTCCCATTTCTTCCCATGTCTTTATCAATATTCAATGGCTGGAGCTCCTCACATCTCTTGTTTCAAAAGATGCTATTTTGACTTGCTGGATGGCTGAGCGACCAGGCTGCCGCGGGATGCTGCCAAAACGGGACTGGGGCTATCATTACTGATCATCTGATCATCTGTGGGCTCATTAATCCAGACAATATTTGTTCCCAGCTCGAGGAAATGTTTCTGCCTCTATTCCTCCTCTCGCTTCAAGAGCCGCCTGCGAAAAATTTGCCTTTATTTATTGGATTCAGTTATAAAACCTGTTAGACTGCCGTTGCTGTGTTACGAAAGGCTTGTTTTGAAATTGTAAACGATCGGTCCCTAAAAACTCATTTTGCAACAACCAAACACGACGAAGAAGAATCGAACAAATATCTCTTCATCATTCTTGTTTATTAATCACCCGAGAGACTTACCCAGGTACGCATCATGAACTTAAGTACAGTAATCAAAGCCCTGGATCATTGTGCGAAGGGAAAACCATATTGCTCTGAAACCTCTTTTAAATCATGCGACTAAATTTAATGTAGATATAGAACTTTCTCGAGATTAAAGCGGTCACTCGTAGAAGACTCAGTTTTCCTTGGCTAACTAGGTAAAAACGGACTCCTCTAACCAGCATAAAGTGTCCTTGGTTCCTTAGCAAAAGGCAATGTATAAAATAAGTCATCATCATTATCATTAATGAAAAAGGCTCCTTTTTGGTCTCAACGGCCGCATTTACCTAAGAAGACGAATAGAGTGTCTCAGACGCACAATGCGTCGAACATCAAGTGCGTCTAGGTAAATACGAGACGCATTAAACTTGTGCGTTGACGAAAAACTTCTTTTGAGAGAAACTGTCGGTAGCTTAATTATAAATTTTAGTTCAGCACCGAGATTCCCAATTCAGGCAAGTCAGTCTGTTTAATGTGTCTAGTATTTAACTAGAACAACTATACGACTGAGTCATATAATGTGTCCATTTTATGCGCCTTTGTTGAGTTCGTCTGACGTTTAATGCGTCGTCAGTTCCGTATTTACTAAACGCATAATACATCTAAGACGCATTATTCACCTTCCCAGGTAAATACGTCCAATGTGCCAATTTCTTTTTGATTTAATCGTATGTATCACGTGTTCCCTTGAAAATCGTATATCCTTCGTAGCAGTGGTTTTCTTATTGAGAGCACGAGCAGCTTCTTGCGCTTCTTGGGCTCTAGGAAAGCAAGCGACTACTTCGCTGACTGAAGCTTACACAAAGCTTAACATTAAACCCGTAAACAGGGAAGTCCTTTATTTAAGTTACATGGGACGTGTCGTTGGATAGCATGTTCGTGTTTTAGTAAATTCTGGAATGCGTGTGTTCAGCGATAGCTGTCACCTTTAACCCTCTTGTTCCATTTTAATCTCAACGTACGTGTTTTGGTACTTTTCCAATTTGTTGTTGTTTGATATAACAGCCCTAAAATAGAACATCTGGCAATCCTTTTACTCTACGCCAGCGGTGCATTTACCAAATTGATTGATGTGTTCATTAAATTCATGATCAAAGAATCTGTTCTTACATTTCAATGCTGGAATATATCTCTGATGCATGCTCAGAAAAAACATAAACTTTAGAGTTCAAACCATCCATAGTGAATTACGTCGTTACCGTAATATCAAACCTTTCCGCTGCTAGTTGTCTCTTAGCAAATTTCTTATGACTGCTGAAAATAAACACTGCGATACTTTTGTGTATTTCTCAGTTGTATACTTTATCTTTGGAATTCAGTTTAAGACACAAGACGTGGTAATACTGTTTGAAAACTATTGTGAGAAATCATTGACTTCTGACCGAGAAGAAATTTTAACCATAGTGAACAATTTAATCTCACTTGGTTTCTTTTAACTGACATTGTATCCCAAAACATCTATTTTCAATTAGTTGTTATGACCCTTACTTAATATTCTCTCTGTTAGACGTTTTGGCTGTTTTCCATTATTCTCTCCGAATCTTCTTTATCCTGTCGCAGAAACAAGAACAAGAGATTACGTCAACTAAGTTAGAAAATTAAGAAATTGGTTCAACTGTTCAGTTGGCTAACGGAAAAAGTAACTGCACGAAGATTTCTGATTCTCAATATCATTTTGCACACCCTTCATTTGAAATAAGTACCCCATTCATGTCCACTACCCGCTTAAAATAATGGTAAAATGATGGAACCTCGCTATGTAGGAAAAAGGATAAAATCTAAAGTACTCTTCTTTTACTGTAACTCTTGAATTACGGAGTACTCAAAGTCCCTCCGAATAGTAATACTCCATTATTAAACACAGTTGTTTAACGGATAAAAATTCCCGATCCTCAATATCATTTTACACACCTTCCATTTAAAATAAGTACTCCATTCATGCCCAAATAAAAATCCATTTCCCGGTTAATTTAATTGTAAAATACAACCTCGTTATGTAGAACAAACGGTAAAATCTACACTACTCTTCTTTTACTGTAACTCTTGAATTACGGAGTAATCAAAGTCCCTCCGAAAGAAGGAGACAGGAGTTAACTCCGCATGCGTGTTGACAGCTAATGTTAGCTCAAGACTAAGCCTGCTGGCGGTTATGTTATTAGAGGTCACCTTATGTCTTACCTCGACGAAAATCTCCTTACCGTGTTATAACCTCTGCTTTAAAAAAAATAGCGTCTTATCTTCGCTGACTGACATTAAACTACATTCCATGACATTAGAAGAGGCGTCTTAATGGCTGAGCACATACCATCACGGAACCAGTTACGAAACGAGCTCATACCACTCAGACGTGCATTTCTACTGTTGTAAAGTGTTGATATTTTTATCTCTTGAAGCATGGCACAGTTTGTGTATTTTGCTGCTTTGTTGGTTTCATGTGGAACTGGGCACTCACTTGAAACCACTAACAGCCCTCAACAACAAAATACCGGCGATACCAAGGACTTATGTGAGGTACAAATTTGAATATCAATTGTCTTTTTTAACGAAAACCAATCTGTTAATCATGAGATGTAAAAATATTTAGAGTATTTCTCATTTCTATTAGCTCAGTAAGGCCTAAGTTTCTAGTCCCAAATGGAGGCTGAACTCTTAGATAAGTTGCAGAAAGCGATATAAGAATGTTCG
>NC_138158.1:14196720-14236720 GCF_964199315.1 Orbicella franksi
CGGTCGCAAAAACCGAGATCTCGGTAACCGGGCCAACCCGGCTTCTCATATGAACACATCGAATTTTTTTACGAAGGAAAGAGTAGCGAGGTGAGATCCCGGAAACCGAGCCAGCCCGGTTGACCGGGCTCATATGAAAAGGCCCTAAGGCTACTGTTATTATCTCCTTAACAGCTCTGAGATGTCCTAAAGATGTTTTTTGGGGGGGCTTCGAAAAATATTCTCTACTCCCATAATCACTCTAAATTTTCAGCGCGGCATGAGAGTACTACAACCAGTGACGTGACTAGGCTGTTTTGGCCCCGCCAAGATGGCCGCCAATTTTGGGCTTAACCAGCCAACTTCGAACGGCTGAAAAAGCAGTTTTCGCTTACCGTATGCGAAAAAAAAGTGTTTCCAAGTAAGATTGAAACTTTATGACAAAGCAAAAATCTCACATACGAAAATTTCGTTTCAGTAGCACTTTAAGATAATGAGAAGTGGAATGGTGACTTGCGTATTGGAGTACTGAGCATCCATTCTCATTTATTCTTTTATCATTACTTAGCAAGACAAGTGTGGCATAACAATCTTTGTTACGTGCACATACCACGTAAGGAAGAATCGTCGAAAACTCAGAAACTTCATACTATTATACTAGATACACAATTCCAGTCCAAAGTTAAGTCGAAGCCCAGGTTTTCTACAATAATAAACCAAAAACATGAGAATCAGTGAAAAGTAGAACCGATAGGTCAAAAATAACACGCACAAAACCCTCACCGACCGTTTCGATTTAAACAGGTAAACAATACGAAAAATTCAACCAAAAGCAAGCTCTCTAACACGTGACCAAGCACGCCGGATGTAGGTCCGCAATGGATGCGCAACGATTGTACCACCTTACAGAGTATAAGTCAATAGATCAGTGGCGAGATCGCCTAACTGGTATCTGGTCGTAGATCATCATCGGGGCTCAGAACTCAAATATCATTTTCTTTGTGAATTCAGCGGGACAAAGTTCTTTATTGCGTTCGAGCGTAGGGAGAACGCAGCCTAATTTTCTGTTGGTGTCCACAAGTTGGGCTTCCTGCGTAATACAGGCGAAATCGATCGAGGTTGCAGTGTTCTTAGCAAATTCAGCCGCCCCGCTGATTTTTGCAGGGGCATGTCACGGCCAGTAAACTGGTACTGTTTAATGCTAGGACAGGTGATAAGACATGTGGCGAACTTGTGAGCACCGATATATGAGCAGGTCATGTGAGCTCGTCTTTCCGCTGGATCTTTCTTTGACTTCTTTCCATTCAGTCGCCGTACGCTTCGCTATTATGTGCTCTCAGCGTTAGATTTTGGTGAATTTAAACGCTTCGACGGTAGCATTTATCGAAATCTGAGGGATTTGTCCTTGTTTATTAACACGACTTGGCTTTGGGATGTTGACCGTGGGAACACCCACATTTTGATTGCATTTGGTGATTAGTTCCAGTCGCGACAGATAGCTCAGTCTTTATCCGGTCGAAATGTTATTGCTTGGAATCGGTGGAAATGTACCTTGAAGGCAAGATCCAAAAGTCTGCTTTATTCATCAGGGGAAATACTCGAATTAGAAGGAGAAGGAGATTTGATTTCACGGACGCTTGATAAGGGCTTTGCATTGAACGGTTTGGGGAGATATCATGGCATTTGGTGAGAGTTGCGAGATTCTCTGGCGGATTTTTCACAGTGATGGCGTTGATTAAGGCAGGGACTAAGAACCAGGGCGCTTATATGTAGTTTTATGCTCTGAGCTGATGGGAAAGGTGAGTTTTTCAAGATCGAAAACAAGACTTCAATTTCGCGCTCTGAATGAATAATAAGACCTGCTCGCGCAAGCTGTAGGCTAACGCGAACGCTTTTGCGTTTGTTCTGGCTTAAGAATATAGCACGAAAACTCTCTCCTCTTGTATCGAGTTAATTTGTGAGTTTCTCAAACAACGCTTAATCATAACCAAAACCTGTTTTTGATGGTTTCTTATTGTTTCTGCTTGTTTGGCGAGTTTGCAAAAGTTTTTGAAAGGAAAGTCTGACGCGCACAAGCAGCTCATTTGCATGGTGCAGCGCGTGCACTTTCAAGTCCGAGTCGTTGTTTTCAATTTGTCAACAAACCTTGACAAAGATTTCTTTCGGTATCTTTTGTGCTAAGATGCTACTAACATCATGTGTGTTTCTTCAACATGGTGAAGTTTTTCTGTGCTATTAACCGTATCATTGAAACAACAAGATACAACAACGATGTAGAGAATAATGCAGTGTGCCGCGGTAACCAACACTATCTTTAATTACAGACTCAAATACAGGCAAATATAACACTTCCCGGGGGTTGGATACCCCAGCTCGTGCAACAAAAAATAATAAAGGCTAGCAAAAACATAGACTAAGAAAAAAAGAAAATCCGTAAATTCAAGCAACATACAAGGCAAGCCGAGCAGGTATCCACCGCAGCGGACACTCGAGGCCAGAAAAAACCTCACCAAGATTGGCGCAGGAAATCTGGTTAGGAACCAAAGTAGGCTACGGCTGCCGGGCCCTCCTACTGGACCCCTAATAACGAACTAAATGTTCATCGACCGAGTAATCTCAATAAGCTCTTCTGGTACAGCTTCAAGGCAACGAAACTTGGACCTCGGATTCTTCCAGCCAACATGCCTGCCTTTCATTGAGGAATCAAGAGACCTGAACCCCGCATCGTTAGCCCCGCCGATTCTAATACTATGTGTACCATACAAACTTGCATCAGAAACAAAGGGCGAAATGTAGGACTTAAAACTAGCATAAGCTGTGGAATAACTTATCCTAAGAGAGTCGTGAAATCGCTCCTTAGAATGCCTAGAATTAACGATCCTGCGAATAATAGGATAGCTAGAACCACTGGAATCAGGCAGCAAAGACAATATCCTCTCAGTTACCCCCACCGGACAGGTAGGTTTCCAAGACCTAGCTTTTACCAAAACGTGCCCATCCTTGTACTGGTCGTTCTTACGCTTAATCAGATAAACCCTCATGAAATCTTCAAAAGTGGAAACATCCCGCACTCTAATACTCAAAACTTCACCAATATGAAAAACACCTGCATATCCTACTAAAAGTGTAAACAAAAAGCGAATATCTGCTAAAGATGCAGATGCAGAGTTCAAGCTTTAGGTAATATCAGCAATAGAGTCATGCGTCAAAGACTGCTTGGGCTGGACGGGCCTCGTTAACTTCTTTCGAGCACCTTCGACAACGCCATTCACTAGAGGGTGGATGGTAGGTTACTCCATCCCTGCTAGGCGGTGATCCCATCGGATACTGTACGAAGCAGATTCTATCACGGAGGCAGAATGTCCCTCAAGTACTGTACGTTCCACGAGCTCGGTCAGATATAAAGCCACTTGTAAAGGAACTGCCGGAAGAACAAATACACACAGCTTAGACTGCGCCTAGGTCCTCCATCTTTGTCACCCGTTGCTGTACTTGTAGGCTGTGTTTGCTGCGCTAGACTGTAACAAAATATCAACCAGATGCAGAACCATTAACTTCAATGACGGATCCTGAAGATTCGCCGTGAAGCCCCCGTCCTGCAAGACATCTTAAAGAAACAAAAATAAGGTTAGCGAGCAAACAACACTGCGCAAAAACAAAAAGGTAAATATAGCCCAGACAGGAGTAGCTATCAACAAACTGCTACATCAGATGCACCCTCTCAAATGTATCAGCCTAAGGTAGGCAGCATGGTGCTTCGGTAAGACCGGCATCGTACACCAAGTGCTTACCAGTGGTACACACCCGTTAGCATGCTCAAAACTCGCATGACTGTAACAACGCACACAAGCCATGCCGCCCGGTAACCGTAGAAAACGCATGCCATATACGGGCCGATTGATCAATTGCAGGAAAATGCTCAACAATACAAGCAAACTGTTAAGTCTACAAAAGGTAGAAACAAAAACGAAGAGACAAACAAAAACTGCCGGGTCGGCAACGCTAACCTGAAATATATACGTAAGGCCAGCATGCTGAATTTGGGCAACCAAAGAAAACCGAGGGCTTGCCGCGATAAAAGGCCTTTTGGCCAGGACCAGGGATAATCATATCAGATCTTCTGGGTAAGCGTACGATATCCACAACAAATGAAGCAAATCTGGAAGGGCGAGACTTCAACAACGGCCAGAAAAAAGCCGACGGCCATTCAGGAAAGATGAGCGTGCGACCGCGCGGCATGCACACGTGTGTCTAATAACATCCACAATAATAGACACTGGTGGACAGAGCCAATTGTTTTCACCATGCCATTCCTGAGACAAACTATCGACTGTACAACAGCCCGGCGACTGAAATCTTGAATTAAATCTCCTCAACTGAGCGTTCTAATAAAAGGCAAATCGATCAACAAAATGCGGACCCCACCTGGAATCCAACTGTTCAAAAATCTCACAAATGCAATTTAAAGTCTTTTTCCACAAAAAGACTTAAAAGATCAGCTCTAACATTAGCATCGCGAGGAATCCACTGTGCATCAATTTGAATATCGTTCACTAGGCACAGTTGAAAAATATCAAGCGCTTAACAATGAAGGCGCTGCTTTGGGCTGCCAACTGAAACAATCCTAGAGGCATTCTCGTTATCCGTAAAAACTTTAACTTTCTTGTGCCTGAGAGATGCAACATGCGCCTTGATAACATGGAATATGGCTTTAAACTCTCTGAAAGTAGAACTCGGCTGACACTCAAAACGGCTAAACATACCACTGACAGGCTGATCATTCAATTTGATCCGAAATCCTCTAAAGGTGTAATCGCTAGCATCGCAAAAAATTACTGCACCTGGAGTAAGCTTAGGCTGAATTCCATATCCGATATTAGTAGACCAGAAACGCAATTCTTCCGATAAAGGCGAAGAAACAGAAAAGGAACAATCCCAGAGCGAACGGGCTTGAATAGTAGCATGCATCTGCCTCGTCAATAACCTAGCAATAGGGCCGACTGCCAAATACAGCGAATTGATGGAGCCGGCCACTCGAGCAAGTTCCCTAAAAGTAGCGCTCCCAGAAGAAATCATGGAATCGAGGTTGCCATTCAGCTTGACAATTTTCTTAGGCGGGACTCGGAACTGCATTTTTAACGTGTCAATTACAAAACCCAGCCATTGACCGACTTGCATTGACTCTAACATAGATTTCTCCCTGTTCAGCTTTAACCCACTCAGTTTCAAATCCACTGATCTGATGCAATAAACTAGCAGCAGACCCAGAAACCCTCTCGGGATGTCTAAATAGCACTTATCCGGAAATCTGACAAATGGTAATCTATAGCCTTCAGAAATCAGGCCTAAAACAAAGTTTGGGAAACAGATGGTGGATTCCCAATAACTGAAACACTGCTTCAGGTGACCTTTTACACCGGAGGAGCCTTTAACAAACTCTACCCCGCTTCCTAAATAATCATCAATCAAAGGGTACTCATCGGTTTCGACAACATCCACATCAACGTCAAAAGCTGACCGTTTAGATTCGGCTAGTCATCCCCGGCTGAGCGGACGGTCCGACGAGGAGGTGTTGACAGAGCTCTAGGGACAATTACGAATTAAATGACCAAATTCCCAACACTGAAATAAAGAAAAATAAAGGAATTTGAATAGAGAAACAAAATTGAAACAGCGCTGGTGACACGCCGAGAGAATGAACCGATACTAAACACTCGCTTAAATACACCTACCACGGAAAACCTAGGGGACTACATGACTACCTGCACATGTACGGATTCCAAACGCACAGGATACAAATATATGCTAAACTGCGTATCGCACATATTATGCTATACCCTGCGAAAATAAAATAGCGTCATCGTAACTTTGCTGATTATTTCTGCTGTATTCGTACATTTTCAGCTAAATTTTTAATATATTCTCAAACATTTATCAACCTTAAACATATTTAAAAACTATAGAGATATTGTATGAGTTCGATGAACGTTTCCACACGAAAGTGCAGACTGAGTCCGATTTGTCATGTTTACCGACAGTACAAAACATGCATCGGCAAGGGCTCTTATCCATCGTCAACAGACAATTTATTGGATTTTTACGCGAACAAAACTGAGCAGTATCTACAGACGTAAACTTATTGGGCCTTGATAAAACATCGCGTGTCGTTTACAATTCAGGCGAAACTCAAACTTGCAATTTTGTCTTACTTTTCGCTCGCGATAGACTCTGGCGAAATCCCCGCAAGCGTCTGGTAAGAGGAGGGAAACTTTGAAGTTATAAAACACCGCTAAATCAAATATATCCAACTAGTTTTCGCTGTGTTATGAAAGAGCTGTTAATCTTCATTATATGTGATTTTAGAGTGGAGTTCTTGTAAAAGAAGCAGCGCTAACCCAACTTGGTTAGTGATACAAAGCGGGACATATCTAAATTCGACACGGTGTTACTTCACTCAGATTGGAACAGCTTACGACGAAAATACTCAAGCAAAATCCCAATACACATAAACGTATTGAGTTGTGGACAAAAAATATCAAAAATTTCGGGCATTTTGGACGCTATTTCCCCCGCGTCAGACCCGCAAAAATCCACGCAGCATGTACGCACGTGTGCCCAACGAGATGGCGCAATTTGTTCCAAAAAATAGAAAAATTTTCCCATTAACAAATTGAATGTGGTTTAGCTTGGTACGAGCCAGACGTTCTTAGCAACCAAAAAACAGACCTGGGATCCCGTGGAGATGTAGAACTTTTAGTCCTACATCTCTACGGGATATCTAGTGGCTTACAACATTCCAGTGTAATCATATCCCTGTCGGTGATCGTTTATGTTCCACAAAACGCGTCAAGTTTTGCACGAATGTGTCATAATCCTAAAGTGTGAAATTATATTTACTGTAACAAAATTCTATCGTGAAATTGAAGAATGATCATCGCAGTAAATTTTCCAATTTAAGCAATTGGAAAGAAGAAGCCTGAAAAAATCAGGGCTTCGGATTCGAACCCGTGACCTCCGCGATACCGGTGCGATGTTCTACCAACTGAGCTACGAAGCCACACATTGGGAGTAAGGTCAATTAATTGGGTTCATATCTTCCCGTGAGGAGTGAAATGATGTGAAGTATATATGAAATAATTCATATTTGAACTGCGGTGTAGATGAAAGTGAAGAATGATCATCGCAGTAAATTTTCCAATGTAAGCAATTGAAAAGAAGCCTGAAAAAATCAGGGCTTCAACGGGATTCGAACACGTGAAAAAAAAATTTGGAAAATTTACTGCGATGATCAGTCTTCACTTTCATCTACACCGCAGTTCAAATGTGAATTATTTCATATATACTTCACATCACAATTCTATCGTGTCAGAAAGATACAAAACATTTTAATAGTCGGCGATTCAGGAAATCGCGCGACTGACGTGAAGAATTTGGATTAAAAGAAAAAATAACGTTGAAACAACGTGTTTTCTAGGTTGGGGCGCAACCGCCAGTTTAAAACTTAGACGCTCTGATACATTTCTTACTCTACAGAGCACGTATATAGATGAAACGTTTTTGCTAATCTCAGTTATCACTGCTATTCAGTAAGCGAAGTGACTATGCCCGGCAGCCCAGAAATGCCCGAGAGTCAGAAATGTTCTCACATTTTCCACGGAAAGCCTGATTCAAACCTGTTTAGGGTATTCTCTGTATACATGTTTGTTGCTTAGCGGTTCCAAAAATAATCTGAATTTTCTAGTAGTCGAATTCGAAGATCATGTGCACCGACACTTTGAAAATCAGTCAATGCTATGGGCAGTCAGGAAATTATCTCAAAAATTATGACAAAGCTCTCAAGAGCGATAGAAATCTCGAGTACATCACCTAATTGTTTACGAGAAATGCCAAGCGATTCTGGAAACAGCACGACGGAAAAATCACTATGACGATTTTGTTACATATCCCGAAGCACTCAGCAACTGTACTGCATGGACTTCATCCTGGATGAACCAGGAAAGGGTATGTTACGACCCCGGTATGTAACATGTTCTCATAATGTCACGCACGACTGAAAAATTAACTATGACGATTTTGTTTCACATCCTGAAACACTCAGCAACTGTACTGCATGGACTTCAGCCTGGATGAACCAGAAAAGGATATGTAACATGTTCCTATAATGTCACGCACGACGGATAAATAACTATGACGATTTTGTTACATATCCCGAAGCACTCAGCAACTGTATCGCATGGACTTCAGCCTGGATGAACCAGAAAGGATATGTAACATGTTCCTATAATGCCACGCACGACTGAAAAATAACTATGACGATTTTGTTACATATCCCGAAGTACTCAGCAACTGTATTGCATGGACTTCAGCCTGGGGGTGAACCAGAAAAGGATATGTGACATGTTCCTATAATGTCACGCACCACGGAAAAATAACTATGACCATTTTGTTACATATTCCGAAGCACTCAGCAACTGTATTGCATGAACTTCAGCCTGAATGAACCAGAAAGGATATGTAATATGTTCCTATAATGTCACGCACGACTGAAAAAATAACTATGGCGATTTTGTTACACATCCCGAAGCACTCAGCAACTGTATTGCATGGACTTCAGCCTGGATGAACCAGAAAGGATATGTAACATGTTCCTATAACGTCACGTACAACGGAAAAATAACTATGGCGATTTTGTTACATACCCGAAGCACTCAGCAACTGTATTGCATGGACTTCAGCCTGGGTGAACCAGAAAGGATATGTAACATGTTCCTATAATGTTACGTACGACGGAAAAATAATATGACGATTTTGTTACATATCCCGAAGCACTCAGCAACTGTATTGCATGGACTTCAGCCTGGGTGAACCAGAAAAGGATATGTGACATGTTCCTATAATGTCACGCACGACTGAAAAAGAACTATGGCGATTTTGTTACATATCCCGAAGCACTCAGCAACTGTATTGCATGGACTTCAGCCTGGATGAACCAGAAAGGATATGTAGCATGTTCCTGTAATGTCACGCATTACTGAAAAATTTTGTGGCTTTTGTAAAATATCCTGTAGCACTCGGCAACGTAGAAATACTACGAGGATAATATGTGGCTATATGATGATTTTTGTCTTTTAGAAAACTAGTGTACAAGGGACTTCAGTCTAAGGTCTAACCCACGAATAAAAATAGTGATTTAACATTTCAGTAGTTATCTAGTCCCCATACAATCTAAAAGCATGACAATACGTGTAAGTTGTCATACAAATAAAGGATTAATCGGATGACTTAACTTGGTGCGTTCGGCTTGTTGAGTTTTGAAGCTGTTGTCTCGATTTGATGTTCTAGGAGGTTGGTCACGGGCAGCGCTAGCTGAAGACACTTTCTCGGTTCTCTCCGTCGTTCTTGGGTGAATGAATTCATGTATAAATCAATCGTGGTTGTCGGTTTCGTTTGGCTTTCAACAACTGTTTTATGGTTTAAGCGACAACTAATCCAAATGAACAGGCAGGGCCGTTTCTTTGTTACCCTTCCCGTGAAAAGAAAACCCGCGCATCTTCTGTAACTCCTCGAGGCAAATTCGATTGGAAACTGGCTCAATTTCGCACAAATGCGTCAGCAGAAATACCATATTTTCTAACTCAGAGACAAATCTCGTTTTGTGTCCGTTTTCAACGGCCGATGACGGGTTCGTACGAAGTCGAAGTCTTTATTAAATATGACCGCGCAATATTCCCGCGTTGTGAAAATTTATTATAAAATATTAATTGTGTGGCCAGATCATATCTGAAAATAACCAGGTTACTTTTGTACACAATTAATTTCTCTCATTGAAAGCAATTATCTCAAAACCACGATAGAACCGCAAAATTCTTGCGATGACAGCAACATAACAGATAAATGACGTCACCACATAGCAACCAGACCTGGCGAATATTTGAGCTTCCGGTTAGCTCTGGCTCAGGCGGTGTTGAACACGACTCGCAAAGCATGCCGGGAGAAATTTTCCCTGGAGCTCATTTTCATCTGATCGCTGAACGGCAAACATCTCCACGCGCTGATGGTGATGTGGAAATATGACTTATAGGAGGTTCGTTCGCATCCGATGCTGAAAGAAATCAGGAATGACATCCATATGAAATGTTCCGCACGCCAAGTAATAGTTGTAGATGACTTCTGCTCGATTTACAAAACCACCATTTTCAGTGCCAAACAGATGATTTTAGGAATCGAAGCTTCGCGGTTCGTCGAATCTCTATGGTTGAAATATAAATTATTTCCGTTTAATTTCTGATCTCTTCGAATTCGATCTTAACTTGCCGGAATTGAACCTACCTTCGGCACTTTCCTTCTTAGATATCTCGACTTGTGTGTGAAGTGTGTCAGTGTATCGCTGGCCAAAAACATGGTTGTTGACAGATATTATGCTTTCGTTCGACGATAAGAGAGCTGAGAAGTAAAACCTACGAAGAAAAGGGTTGAATAATTCGAAATCAAAGCAATGTTTTGTCCTTGAAAACTTGTGTTAAGCTTGATTAATCGAGTTTCGCCCGCTGTATTTCCTTATTAACCAAAAGGAATCATAAACAACTTGCTAATGAGCTATGGCTCTTTCAAAATAACAAAAATAATTTGCAATAAATGGAATTAAAAAACTAGAAGCTTAATGGGAGGAGTAGAGTATGTTTTGCTTCAATGTAAGTGGTAAAAAATAATTGTATTCGTCCCCTGTACCAGGTCACACTTCCAGCAAATTCTTGTTCAACTTACAAATCCAAGATTAAATATGTACTGTGTGGATCTATTTTGTAGACAATGGGATAACACGATTTTGGTCTTGTTCAACTTCCTTGAATGTGTTTAAAGTAAAAGGTCTACAAATGACTTTGCCTGAGACATTGCCACTAGCAATATCAATGTTCAAACTGATGAGAGTTTGAGATTTCTCTTCGCCTAGTGTTTAGGTGGTGGATGTAACTTGTATCTGCTCCAAGTGTCCATTCCTGGGTTGCTCCAAGTGTCCATTCCTGGCTTCCCAGCACATGTGAGGCCATGTAAAGGGGAAATGCAGGCTCAATGGAAAGAAGGCTTGGTTGAGTTACATGGATTGAATGCTTTGGACAAATAATATACCTCATGCTATTTAAAGTTGTTGCCACTAAAATTGCAGATGGGAGATGTGAAAAAAAAAACTGACTTACATTTACTTGCAAATAATAATTCAATTCCAAAGTATGCTTTTTAAACTGAATATTTGCAAAGTACTGACAAGCACAACAAAAAACCAGCAAAATAGCACAAAAACCATATTCCGGAAAGAGCAGCCAACATTAAGTTCACTCATAAATTAGTAAACTGGAAGACTGAATGATAGGCACGGTCAATTAGCAATGACAGAATTGCTCATGGTCCTGTGCCTTCATTGCATGTCCTCATATCACAACTCTGCTGAAGTTTAAGGTTCAATGTAATTTGTGTAAACTAAAGGGAGCTCCTTACTCAGAACAGTGCTATGGAGGTCATTTGAAATATCTATCAGTTTAAAATTTATTATTTACTGCAAGTCCTGTGGCCAACAACACAGTGATCATGTACCGATATCAACATTTCCTACACTGGCTGTTAAATATTTTGCCAAAAACAGTCTCCACCACACTTCCTCGTAATGACTGACTGACCAACTGAATTCAGAATAATCTAGCCTGTAGCTGTATCCTAGATCATCTATAGTGAGATGTTTTGACTGAGATAACTAAATTGTAACAACATTTTAAAATACAAGCAGATGCAGAAGGCCAAAAAAAAAAAAAAAAAAAAAACAGAAGGAAGAAAAGCCGACATGGCAAGGAAATGAACGGTAGAATCCTTGCCCAGAGTGGATTCTTCGGTTCCTTTGACGCACCATGATCCGAAGAGATCTTGGATTAATCTGTTTAGAAAAGAAACGCAAAATCCGTTTTCGGATTTAAGAATCCAATTTTGGATTTTCTTAAAGAAATGCACCCTAGGTTTGGTCGAATGTCAGATAATGATCTGCGAGTGAAGTTGAGCTAGCGATGAATAGATTATAGCCTGCGGTAAATTAAACTGTGCTGGAAAAAGTGTTTTCCAGGAAAGGCATTTGAATGGTTGGCGACACTTAGAACTCAATTAATTTAGATCGCAACACTTGTAACAAATATTTTTTGAGACAATAAAGTTTTGACCAGTTACCCTGCAAGACAGCGCGTCACCAAATGTTTTAAATTTTGTGTTTGTATTTGTTTTCATTGCTCGAATTTTACTGCTTGTGGACTCACGAGGCTCAAAGTGGCTGTGGAACCACGAGTCGCAGGCGAGTGCTTCCGCAGTAAACTTTGAACCGAAGAATCCACTCTGGGCAAGGATTCTACAGTTCCTTTCCTTGCCATGTCGGCTTTTCTTCCTTCTGTTTTTTTTTTTTTTTAACCAAAATAGGCGGGGGGCTGTCCCCTAGATACGCTAGATCCGCCCCTGAATTTACAAGCATTCTAGACACAATGTATTGCAAACGTTAAGCGGGCAACGAAACAACACGAAGGCGTTTGCCCGTTTACCAGCATCATCAAAGACCAGACTGCCAAAGCAAGATCGCTTGGAATCAAGTGTTTGTCCTTTCTAGACATAAACTTTGACGGTTTTTCTTCGGCAAAACTTTGTCAGCAACGGATATCACGCCTGCATGTTTTTATGAAAAAGATTTACAATTTTTTCGGAGAAATCTGAGCTACCAAAGGTCATACTTCGGGTGAAAATTAGTTCGCCTATTTCTGCTGCGGCTTCCGGGGTGGAAATGACAACTTTGCAGAGATCAGAGCAGGCTCACTTTCAGCACTTTCTCGTCTCGCGGCTTCGCTGCTCGCGCTTGTGTTCCAACGTGAGCCTGCTCGCAGGCTAACATGCTCAAAGACTAACATCACGCTTGACACTTTCTCCCACGGAGCCAACAACTGATGATCGGTGTTCAGTTAATCCCAGTTAATGATACAAATCAAGCCAAAATGTGATAAAATTTATTTATATGAGTTCTGACTTATTTCACTTTCGTTTGTTCCAGGACTGCTTGTTTAATAAGTTGCAGTCTGATACAGCGATCAAAGTCTCATTCCAGGGAATAATGAGAGTCCAGGGAACTTCTGAAAAGTGTAACCGTTGGTTCTTCAAGTTTAATGGTAACGAATGCAGTGGACCAATGACAATCGAAGCTGTTGTGTTCAACAGTTGGCCATCATCTGCTGGGAATCCCAATCTTCATCATCATCGATCATTTGAGGGATACTGTGAAAACATCCCACAGGGCACGGTTAGCGTGGAATTATGGGTAGGATCTTGTCCTAGCTATACTTTAGGTAACGCTTACACTGGATACATGTCGGTGTCCCGGATAATGATTAAGGAAGTGTCTAGGTCCCAGTCCTAATTAATCTCTTTTCAATATCGAGATTGTTGCTGCCTAAGCTCATGCTTATTAAAAGTTATTGTAGTCAGAACTGAAGTTTTTGTGCGTTTTTAGTGAAACTGTTTTAGCCGTACAAATGGGTAAAACTAAGGCCATAAATGTGATCAGAGTCGTATAAAAATTTTCTTAATTAGAAACTCAACAAAAATTCACGAAATGCATGTAATCTACTTTGCACATGCACTTTACTTATTAATGATGAGAAACTAATTTTATTACATAGTACTTGCATGTAACGCCAGTCAAATGCTTGTTCCAAAAGCTCGGTGTGATGGCTACTCCACAGATTGTAGTGGCATTGCACTGATGACTAAACAGTGTTTTTTTCTCAATGTTCCAATGTTCCATGTTACCTTCATTTGGCGCGAAAATATGCTCGCATATCTGTCCTTGAACATTATCTATTCCTCAATGCTCACGGTTTTCCTCGAGCTACACTCTCGGAAAACTGTTCCCTTCTCAGAACAGATAATGTCCGCGGACAAAAACCTAGCATATTTCCGCGCAAAATGGAAGCTACTGTTTATTTAGAGCGGTTTTCAATTGAGTGTCGTAAAATCAAAACCAAAGCAATCAAGCTAGCCAATCACAAAGGACACAGACAATACAGTGATCCAATCAAAACTCGAAATTATTACATCGACGCAAAGCGCGGGAAAACCTGTGCGAGTAAGTCACGTTTGGTTTAGACTGTTCACAGTCCCCTATTTTCCCGTGAGATCGTAGATGTCGATCGTTGAGTTCGATGGGCCGCCATCTTGGTCTCTTGATGCGAGAGAAACTGGGGAGAGTACAAAATGTCCGTGGGTAGTGGCGGTGGGGTTAATAGCGTGGGGGTGACGGGGCGGAAAAAATAGGGAGACTGTAACAGCTTCACTCTGTCTGGTGTTCGCTGCGTTAGTTGCTCCAGCAACGGCAACACCTGATTGGTCGAAGGGACAATAGAGTTCATCAGAGCGTAGCAGAGCATTGACAACTTGAGTGACAGAAAGTGACATTCATCACTTCGCGGCTCAGGCCAAATGGCATCGATTTCAAGAGAATTTTCTGGAGAATGTTTTGATTTTAATCGTCTGTCTGCTTCTTGTCTTGGAGGATTGGTATCAAAGCGCGAGCAAAAGGAGGCCGTTTCTCGTTTATTCGAAGGAAAAGATGTTTTGGCGGTTCTTCCGACTGGTTTTGGCAAGAGTTTAATATATCAAAGTTTCGTTTTGGCGAAGGAAATGGCTGAAAGCTCTGTTGGTTGTTCTTATTTCCGACTGAAATTTCATAGTTAATGTCACAAAGACGGCACGCATCTGAATAATTAAAATTCTCTGTGGGCTTTGCCGCTTTTTCTGGAGTCAGAGAAGAGTTCTTCCGTTCCGCATTCATTCGACTCAACTTAGTAAACCTTTAAAATGTTTCGAATTTCACAACACAGTAACATGTATTCATATCATCAGCCCTGATTTGACAGGTTTTTTTCTCAGGGGAGGAGATTATTAATTGATTTGATTAACGGAGGCGCCAAACTGGCGGCCGCGCCCCTTGAACACGAGACAGAGTGAAGCTGTTACAGTCTCCCTATTTTTTCCGCCAGCCGTGCCCTCCACCACCCCTACCCACGGGCATTTTGTACTCTTTCCAGTTTCGCTCGTATCAAGAGATCAAGATGGCGGCCCGTCGAGCTCAACGATCGACATCTACGATCTCAAGGAAATATAGGGGACTGTGAACAGTCTACGTTTGGTTTTGGTTTTACTTCTGATTGGAGGAAAAAATGGCGCGAGTTTTTTAAGCCAATCATGTAGCATGGTAGTGCAAAACTAATTACTTTTCGACACTCAAGTAAAAACCGCTCCATGAAAGCTTTATATAATTTAATTATAGCTTCTTCCACGGATGCATTCAGTTAGTTGGTCTGTAGAGCGAAAATACGGTGGAGCGACGAAAGTAGAGAGAGGCTTGGACCGCGCTTCTCTCCTATTCTTTCGGTTGCGCCCCAACTTACTGTAGCTAATTTAATTGTGACTCTCCCATTGATTTCTATTCGCAGTTAACTAAACACAACTGACTTATTTTATGGGGAATCATTACAATTTTTTTCAGTTTCATTTTGTATGTTGTCATTTCAAAAATCAATTTCGTGTTGTAGCACTAACGAGGTAAATTTTAAAAGAAAATAAAGGTTAAAAGTTTACAAGGTGGTACTCGATGGCTTTAATGAGGTGATCGTGTAAACGAGGGTTTTGTTTCCGAGCGTGGCCATGTTCTTCGGTGGATTAAAACATCAGAGACAGCAACTGGAACTCAACTTTTATTCGTACACGACGAAAACTTCTACATCACAACATGGCCTCGTGTAACAACTCAATATGGTGCAATACATAGCCTCAACCTGGTGTTGAGCTTACAACTACTTCCGGTCTACATAAAACACTTCCGGTTTACATAAGTTGAGTTTGTATCTTAACACCCCCACTCAAACACAACTTAAGTTTACTACATCAAGATAACCCAATAATCTATCAAGTTTAGCTCTGGTTACAGGCTTGGTGAATACATCTGCAACATTATTGTCTGTTGGTATATAGGCCAACTCAAGAACTCCATTCTGGATTTCGAGTCTTACATAATGATATTTCCCATCAATGTGTTTTGATCTTTGGTGATGTATAGGATTATTAGCCAATGCGATTGCTCCCTGGTTGTCTACGCATATACAAATACACTTACAAGGGAGACACATTAGATCACTCGAAAGTTGTCTAAGAAACTTAGCTTCTTGAGTAGCCGTGGCTAATGCCACATACTCCGCTTCACATGTAGACAGTGCTACAATAGTTTGCTGTTTGCTTTTCCATGAGATCAGTGAACTTTCATTACATAACTTGAATGCATAACCACTAATACTGCGCCTATCATTAGATATAGCCCAGTCTGAATCACTGTATCCCACTAGTTTTGGTTGACTTGTCTTAACAAACTTCAAGCACCTGTTTGGAGTTCCCATTAAATACCTTAGCACTTGCTTAGCCATCCCAAAATGTGACTTCTTTGGTTTTGACAAATGCTGGGATAAATATGTTACAACATAACACAAATCAGGTCTAGTGCAAGTCATGAGATAGATTAAACTTCCAACATTTCACGATACAAATTTGTGTTTTCAAGATCACTTTCATGGGTTTCACTGGCTTTGTTTGCACCTGGTTCACATGGGACTGCTTTTGGCTTGCAGTCTGACATTCTGAAGTTTGACAAAATTTTCTCCACATACTGATTTTGGTTCATTTCAATACAATCACCTTTGCACTTGAATTGAATACCCAAAAACCAGGAAAGCACCCCTCGGTCTTTCATTTTGAATCTCACCATCAGGGACTCTTTTGCCTCTTTCAGTATATCCGTGTTGCTACCTGCAATAATAATGTCATCAACCCACACAATTGCAACAACATGACCACTTTCAGTAGTCTTGACATACACACATGGATCAGCTAGAGATTGCACAAAACCATCCTAAGCAAAATGCTCATGTAACATGTTGTTCCAGTTACGACCACTTTGCTTTAGACCATACAATGACTTTCTCAATTTACACACAAGTTTCTCCCCATTGGGACCTTTGCTCTCATAACCTTCGGGTTGTTCCATGTATAACTCACAGTCGATGGGAGCATTCAACTGGGCTGTTTTAACGTCCATCTGATGTACTATCATACCCTTTTGAACAGCTAACTGCATTAGCATGCGAACTGAGGTTCTACGGGCAGTTGGTGAAAAAGTCTCGTAATAATCTACTCCGGGGACTTGGGAGTAACCCTTGGCAACAAAACGTGCCTTGTACTTTTCTTCCCCATTTGGACCTGGTTTTATTGCATAGACCCACTTTCCCCCCACTGAGGTTCGACCTTCTGGTAGAGAGGTGAGCTCAAATGTTTCATTCTCCCATAGTGCATTAAACTCTTCATCCATGGCATCCTTCCAGTTACTGGAATCTGGGGATGAGATTGCATCTTGGTATGACTGGGGAGCATTGACTATTCTGTAGCAAAAATCAATTGTACAATTTGCAGCATCATCAACTGCATCATCCAGATCCTTCCCTGTTACACAATCATCAAGGTATTTTGGTCTGACACGATCTCTGATAGGATAACGCCTTACATTGGTGACCTCATTTTCATGTATTGGCATTTCAGGTTCTGGTTTAGCAGAATCAGGCAACAGTTCAACACTTTCACCAACATGGTCAAGCCACTCAGTGACCTTGACACATCGGATTTTCTTGATAGTATTTTGATGTGGGTAATACACAAGAAATGAAGGGCTGGACCTGTCATAGCCCACAAAAATACCTTTCTCAGCTCGAGCATCCAATTTGGTTTTGTTCTGTACATATGCATAACACACTGTACCAAATACATGCATGTTGGACAAATTGGGTTTCATACCTGTCAAACACTCATAAGGAGTTTTACCTGTTCTATGGTTGTAGCATCTGTTGCGTATATGTGCTGACGTCAGAAATGCATACGTCCACAACTGTTTAGGCAACTCTGCTCCAATTAACAAACATCTAGCCATATCAAAGAGGGACCTCCAGGTTCTCTCCGCTGTTCCATTCTGATGGGGTGAATAGGGGGCTGATTGCTCATGTTTAATTTGATTCTTAAACATGAGGGATCTGAACTCTTCATTAATGTATTCACCCCCATTATCAGATCGTAATCGTTTCACTTTGCCATAGGGTGAAGTATCAGCTAAGAATTGCTGAGTTGCCCTAGTGGCATCACTTTTGTTCTCAAGGAAATATACTCCCAAAGCACCTGAATAGTCATCAACAAATACCATTGCATACTGGTGACCTTCCTTTGATTCTGGGGTAATAGGGCCTGCTAGGTCACTGTGGACTAACTGGAGGGGAGCAGTTGCACGACGATCTGACTTTCTGCGTGGCTTCATAGCTCAGTTGGTAGAGCATCGCACCGGTATCGCGGAGGTCACGGGTTCGAATCCCGTTGAAGCCCTGATTTTTTCAGGCTTCTTCTTTCCAATTGCTTAAAATTGGAAAATTTACTGCGATGATCATTCCTCACTATGTTTTGATATTGTGACATTTTTCCTTGAACACAGGTGTCACATTCAGGCTTACCTTTTGTTGTTATTTTCATCCCTTCGACTACACCTCTAGTTTGAACACATCATTCATGTTGCAGTGCCCTAGAATTTGGTGCCAGGTCTCAGCAGTGTGTGCTCCACAACTAGGTACTGTGTTATTTAGGTAATAAAGTTTGCCATGTTTCTCTATGGCAAATTTTGTCCCATCTGGTGCATTCAGCTCAGCAGAATTTGGTGTCAAATTTACTGCGCCACCTCTATCGATTGCTGCTTGAACAGAAAATATTTTTTGCTTATAGCTAGGTACGTACAAAGCATCCTCAAGAAAAACTTTGTGAACATTGCCCTCTACATCATGTAGGATAACTTGTGCTCTGCCTTTAGCAGACACAACACCACTAGCTCTACTACCATCTGCTAACTCTATGTAATGATTCTCAGGTTTAAACTCATCATCAAATTTTAGAAACTTGGATTTGTCATTGAGAATGTGAGCAGTAGCTCCAGTATCAACTAATAAAGAGTTTTCTCTAGTGGAATTAAAATTGTCCACAGTTACTTTGAATGCAAATGAAGCATCCTTCTCATCACACTGACTATCACTAACAGTATTAACAGAGTCTTTCTTACGACATACGTCTGTGTTATGCGCCTTCGACTTGCAGTGGCTGCACCATCGGTGTCCTTTCTTCTTCTTGTTTTTGGAATGACATGCTGGCGACTTGTGTCCAGGTTGACCACAGGAATAACATGTTATGGAGCTGTCTGCCGGTGGGGTTTTCTGTCACGGTTTACAGTTCATAACGCTGTCTCCATCAGTTTGTGGTGGAGTGCAGGATTTCTCCGTCTCCTCGTAACTCCTGAGTGCGGTCTTAAACTCGTGGAACTTCATCTTGTCGTCCTTCTCGTCGCGCTGCGAAACAATGGCTGAAAAAGTTTTGCATTCCGCAGGAAGACCTTTCAGCACCATGGCTACCAAAAGACTATCACTGACTGGCTCTCCGGCGGATTTCAGCGATGCAGCAAAGGTCTCGGCGCGTAGAACATAATCTGTAATGGACTCATCGTGCCTCTTCTGTAGCGAGGTAAGTTCAGTGTACAGGGCAAGAACACGTGGCTTACTTTTGCCCATGTAATGATTCCTCAGTATTTGCAAAGCTTTCCTGCCATCGTCCCTGGCATCTCTCATAACTAAGGACAGGCTCCGATCATCTAAACACTGAATAAGTTGAGCAAAAGCGTCGATGTTCTTGCTTACATTGTCTTCTTCTGGCTCGTTCTCCGCCAGGATAACATCGTGGAGTTTGTGAAGTCTCACATATCCAAGGAACTTTATCTCCCACAGCTCATATTTGGCTTGATCACCATCGAACAACAGCCTTCGACTGGGCCCATAACCTGTTGCGAGCGTGGCCACGTTCTTCGGTGGCATAAAACATCAGAGACAGCAATTGGAACTCAACTTTTATTCGTACAAGACGAAAACTTCTACATCACAACATGGACTCGTGTAACAACTCAATATTGTGCAACACATAGCCTCAACCTGGTGTCGAGCTTACAACTACTTCCGCTCTACATAAAACACTTCCGGTTTACATAAGTTGAGTTTGTATCTTAACACGTTTTAGACATGAAATTAATTGAGCTTTTGTTAGGGACCAATGTGTTGTTGGTGTAAGCGGGCGGTAATGTTCAAAAGGCGAGATTAAGAGCAGCTTCGCCTAAATATCAACTAGACTTGGAAATAGTGAAAAAATCGAATTTCTTCAAACTCGCCCAGAATGAAGCCCTACGGGCACTAGTTACAAAAATATTGTTTTAAGTTCGATAAATCAAAAATTATTTTTCTGCGCAATTTTTTCGTTTCGATGCCCCAAATCGGCCAAAATCGATCGAAAATGAGCGGCATATTCAGAGGCTCGTAAACTCAAAAGTAAAAATCTTCATAACAAACTGATTGCACGTTGTATTTGTACTTCCTTTCTTGTATATTTAGAGCTAAACAGATCGCGATTTGATTAGAACTAAAATATTTCACGATTTTTCTAAATTAACGACCCACGACAGCTAAACGAGAGGTCTACATTTAGCCTATTTTCAAATGCTAAAAAGGCGTTCTGGTACACAGCTTTTCCCAAAACGACTAGTTTGGTCTGAAAGAGCATTGTTTCTTCTTCAAATTAGTGAAATAAAATTTTTGGGTAAATAAAATCGCGAGCGCTGAGATAGCGAACTAAATGCAGCACTTCTTCCTGAAAACGTGACCTCTGACCCAAGCGTAACGAAACCGAATACTGCAAGAAAACCCGGAAGAAAAGCAAACGCTTCGTTATTTTGAAACATTTTCTGGTGGTATCTCTCCGAAACCATTATTGCAAGAAACTATTTCCAGATATGAAATCTTACAGGGTCAAAGAAGGAGCTAAAGGGCGCATTTCAAGGGCTTTGTTTGCTGAGAATTGAAGTCAATGACCATTATCGAATTCCAGTGAAATTTGCGAACTTGAAGTATGTTAGCCGATACTTACTTGAATATTTATACTGATTTATAGAAGAGTCGTCTTCTTGGATTAACCTTCAAAAGAAGCTGGATCCACATTTGGAAACAAATGTTTAATGTTCCTTGACGTGCCCGATGCTGTAAATTCCATGCACATGCCGACCGCATGTTTGTCGTAAAACTAACTGAACTCCACTGACAGTTTTCATCGGCAACCCCAAAATAAACAATCCCGCAAAATGTAAAGTGAAATTGGCTGTCTTCGGGAACAGTTAGAAGCTAGAGTCAAGATCCATTACCTTTAAAAAGTGCTTGATTTCAGTTATTTGTCTGCGTCGACTTTGTTCACGCAGTATTTCTTACTGTCACGTTCGAATACCGCGAATCGGTCACGCCAAAATACTGCAGACCGTGCAGACTTGTTTGGGCCTTTAATTTTGACTCATTTTTTTTGGCGCTAGTTACAAAATGGTGTTCAATATATCTGAAAGTTTGTCATTTATCCACAGGCAGCACAAGCGCAGTATGTGACTTTTGATTGAATAGACAAACGCGTAAAAGACTTTGTATGGGAAACTTACTCAGTCTGCACGGTCTGCAGTGTTTTGGCGTGTCTGATGCACAGTATTCGAACGTGACAGTAACTACTGACTGAAAGAAGTAAAATCAAGCACTTTTTAAAGGCAATGGAACTTGATTCTAGCTTCTAACTGTTCCCGAAGACAGCCAATTTCACTTTACATTTTGTGGGATTGTTTATTTTGGGGTTGCCAATGGAAACTGTCAGTGGAGTTCAGTTAGTTTTACGACAAACATGCGGTCGGCATGTGTATGGAACTTATAGCAGCGGGCAGGTCACGGAACATTAACCATTTCTTCTTATAGAGGTTTCCAAAGCTGGATCCAGCATCTTTTGAAGGCTAATCCAAGAAGACGATTCTGCTATAAATATAAATATTCAGGTAAGTATCGGCTAACATACTTGAAGTTCGCAAATTTGACTGGAATTCGTTAACGGTCATTGACTTCAATTCTCAGCAAACAAAGTTATTGTGTCAAAATGCGTCCTTTAGCTCCTTCTTTGACCCTGTAAGATTTCATATCTCGAAATAGTTTTTTGCAATTATGGTTTCGGCGAGAAATCACTTGAAAATGTTTCAAAATAACGAAGCGTTTGCTTTTCTTCCGGGTTTTCTTGCAGTAATCGGTTTCCGTTACGCTTGGGTCAAAGGTCACGTTTTCAGGAAGAAGTGCTGCATTTAGTTCGCTATCTCAGCGCTCGCGATTTTATTTACCCAAAAATTATATTTCACTAATTTGAAGAAGAAACAATGCTCTTTCAGACCAATTTAGTCCTTTTGGGAAAAGCCGTGTACCAGAACGCCTTTTTAGCATTTGAAAATAGGCTAAATGTAGACCTCTTGTTAAGCTCTTTTGGGTTGTTAACTTTGAAAATTCGTCAAATATTTTAGTTCTAATCAAATCGCGATCTGTTTAGCTCCAAATATACAAGAAAGGAAGTACAAATACAACGTGCAATCAGTTTGTTATGAAGATTTTTACTTTTGAGTTTACGAACCTCTAAATATGCCGCTCATTTTCGATCGATTTTGGCCGATTTGGGGCATCGAACGAAAAAATTGCGTTAAAAAAAAAAAAAAAAAATTGATTTATCGAACTTAAAACAATATTTTTGTAACTAGTGTCCGTAGGGCTTCATTCTGGGCAAGTTTGAAGAAATTCGATTTTTTTCACTATTTCCAAGTCTAGTTGATATTTAGGCGAAGCTGCTCTTAAGTGGTAGTCCCGCTAAAAGCGGTCCACTCGACTTCGGGACCAAAAATACTTTTCCTTCATTTTTTTGTCAGTGAAAAGGGTTTGACCCATTTATATAAAAAAAGCAATTTATTATTTTCCAATTCCTTATTTTTGCTTTGCTACGAGCCAAAATTGAATTTTGGCCGAACTGAGGTTGCCGACCGTGATCAAAAAGGTAAAATTCACCGATTTTGTGAAGCGTCCTACGTCGCCTAAAATGCAGCTCACGGAATTTCGTTTCCATGCGAATTTTAAGTCACATTCATTACTTTGACTGACGAAATATGGAAAATTTTGGAAAAATTCTAAGCTCACCAGCGAGGCTGGAAGACACCCTACTCCGAGGCCTTTGATCACCTACTAAAATTTAGCCAAACTTGAAATTTGACGGGGAAAATCTCAAAAGTTGGGTCTAAATGAAGTCTAGAAAGCACATCACAGTAAATTTCATACCTTAATAAACCGTTCTATAAGTTCAAACCGGTGGGTATCTCCTTGGATTGCACGCGAGAACAGATTAAAATCCCCGGGGGGGGGACTCCCATATGGAGTGGACGGGGATGCTCGTCGGAAATTTTGAATTTAACCCCTAAAGGAGACCAATCTGGGCGTGGCCGAACCTTATGCAGACCTCTAAAAGAGACCAGTTTATAAAACAGACAAATAAAAAGTACAGTGACTTTTAATGATGGCGAATTTGTTTATATGAATTGACTAAATATAAAGAATCAAGATTCTTTCTGTTTTGTTATTTCTTCGCGTGCAACCCTTAACGAGACCTTGACGGCTAAAAATAATGACATTTTGCCCAGAACACCCTAAGCGAGACCAAAGTCCGAAATTTACACCCCTAAGCGAGACGACGAGCATCCCCGTCCATTCCATATGGGAGTCCCCCCCCCCCCCGGGTTAAAATCTGCCACAGTCAGTGTGTTTACATAGCTAGGGCTCGTGCCAAAGCTCATTTGCATAACCCTAGCACCCGGTGAAAATACATCTTCTTCCGTTCAGGTTCGTTTGTTGACCTTCTGAGTAGTGGCAAATAGCTTCCTTTACTACTTGTGTACACTCTAGATCCAGTTTTGAGGTGAAGGTTGCGTTAAAGTTGATCAATTCTCAAGACTTGCGAGACTCCAAAGGTAAATAATGGCGCCGGTCTGCAGAAATTAGCCGTAGCCGTCGTCCTGACCCTTCAATAAATTCTGCCGCAGAGGTAGCACTAGGAGAAGAAGAAAATCGTAAGTTTTCATTTACCGTTTAATGGCAACTGAATCCTGTACTACTGCCAAGACTACTGGAAGCTTGAGGGCTATATGCCCGAATTTGGAAAACAACAACAACGAACACTTGCCGGTTGCATCGCTGGGAAATGAACTGAATAAACACGACACGCTTGAATGGAACTATGTTTTGCGATGAATGATGGGCTTTACTTCTGTTTTATGCTTGATGCTTGTCTTTTAGTATCTTGCACAGCGCATAAAATAAACTTCGGGATTCGTTTATCGGGCCGTTTATACAACGAAAGCTGCACCAGCTTCGTCAAAATGTCACACAAGTCGTAACGTGACCAATTACTTGGGAGGGGAGTACTCCCTTATATGGGCTATATAGGTGTCTGTATGTCAGGCCCCAAAGGGTAGGGTTTTTCAGCCGTTTGGGTCATAAATAGGGTATCGATTTTGGCCGTTTTGGTTATAAATTGGGTATGGTTTTAGCACTGTAGTCTTGAATTGGGTATGTTTCTTAGCAGAAGCTACTTTTTCATCATTATCAATAAGACCTTCAACAAAAGCCCCTCATAACGTATGTTTAGGGCAACTGTGTCAGCCGCAACGGTCATAAATAGGCTATCGAATTTTTGGTCAGGTCATAAATAGGGTAGCAAAAAAACGCAGATTTTGGTCATAAAGAGGGTAAGGGTTTTGGGAAGTGGGGCCGCACACTCCCACTCAACTTTTCTAGAATCGAAGTACCCCCCCTGGGGCCCCCTGGGCCAATTACCAGGGGCTGAGGACAAATCCCCTACACCGCGTGCGCCGATCATTAGATTTGGTAAGATTTTCTCATTTCAATATTGACAATGAAAAAGCCACCCATTAATTTTTTGGACTAGTGCAATCTTTTCAGTATGACCGACCGACGACAATCATGGCACCTTTTCAATTTTTATCTACCTTTCCTCGGAAAATATAAGGAGTTGCTAATACATGAGGGCGGAGGAAGCAGAGATGGACCTAAAATTCAGTTTTCCTTTCCCATTATCAGCCTTTCGTTTTTCATAGAAAACACAATGGAAGAAAAACAAAAGATGGGACCAAGAAACCTTCCAAAAAACGTCCATATCGAAGCGCGTGCTGATGTTGAGAGGGCGATTTCTCACTTTGTGTTTTTGGACCACTATCCTTCCCATTTTTTCTGACGACACCAGAATTATTGGCCATAAAAATAGTTTGTCTTTGATTTCTCCGCCTCGACATTGTTTTGTGTTCTGGGACAAAAGGGAGAGAAAGGAAATGAAGGGCCTCGTGGGAAGAGCGGACCGCCAGGAATGATGGGAATAAAAGGAGCACGCGGAACTGTGGGCGATCAAGGAATAAAAGGCGATAAGGGAGAGAAAGGAGAAAGCGTGACAAGTCCTTCTAGTGCAATGCCACAAACCAACTGGAAACAATGTGTGTGGAAAAATCTGAATGATGGTCGAGATAGCTGTAAGATCAAGGTAAGAGTGAAATGTTCGGATTACCAATGGTTATGGGCAAAATTACTGTTATCACCTAATGTAAGTTAAAATTCAGATTCAGAATTCGACAACCATTTATATGAGAGAGAATCATGCTGTTATTAACCGAAGTATTTTTTCAGCTGGTTTCATGTCCTGGTGACGAAACTGATGTTACATCTTTAAGATAATGAGAAGTGGAATGGTGACTTGCGTATTGGAGTACTGAGCATCCATTCTCATTTATTCTTTTATCATTACTTAGCAAGACAAGTGTGACATAAGAATCTTTGTTACGTCCACATACTACGTAAGGAAGAATCTTCGAAAACTCAGAAACGTCACACTATCACACTAGATACACAATTCCAGTCCAAAATTAAGTCGAAGCTCAGGTTTTCTACAATAATAAACCAAAAGCCTGAGAATCAGTGAAAAATAGAACCAATAGGTCAAAAATAACACGCACAAAACCCTTACCTACTGTTCCGATTTAAACAGGTAAACAATACGACATGATAAAAAACAGCTACGTCTACTTCTTTAGTTCAGCTATTTGGTGTTCAAACATGGCGACACGAAAATTCAAGCAGGAGTAAGCTTTATAACACGTGACCAAGCACGCCGGATGGGAGTACGCATTTTGGGTCAATAGATCAGTGGCCAGATCGTCCAACTTGTATCTGGTCCTAGATCATCGATTCAACTTTCTTGGGGACTCAGAACTCAAATATCATTTTCTGTGTGAATTCAGCGAGGCAAGGTTCTTCATTATTATATTTTGTTGGCCCCTTCTATTACATATTTAGTTGGGTGTGGACTGTTGACAATTGAAAACACCGATTCGGACTTGAAAGTGCACGCGCTGCACTATGCAGATAAGCTAGTTGCACGCGTCAGACTTTCCTTTCAAAAACTTTTGCAAACACGCCCAACATGCAGAAATAATAAGAAAAAAATGTTTAGGAAAAGAGTAATGACGCGTACTCGTTGTCGATAAGAGTACAGACCACGTTAAACCACATTTCGATATGGTTTTTACCACAACATCAACGTCAAAGGTTTTTTTTTTCAAAGCGCGAGCTGAAAATGCATGGCACGACACATTGACGCGAGCAGCGTGGTATGGACTCTTATCGACAACGGCAAATTAGCCAATCAGATTGCGAGATTAGCAGCAATTATGGTAAAATGTCATATGTGAAATTTACAGTGGAGTAATGTACAGCTCATGTAAAAGAAGCATCAGAACACAACTTGGTTAGGGATGTGTATAAGCTTAAAGCAGAACATACCTAAATTCGACACTGTCTTACTTCACTCTAACTGTAGCAGATTACGACGAAAATATTTAAGCAAAATTCCGACAGACGTGAACGCGTTGAGTTGTGGGCAAAAAACATGAAAAAGTTCGGGAATTTCGGACGCCATTTCCCCCGCGCGACATCCGCAAAAATCCTCGCAGCGTGTACGCGCGTGTGTCGCGGGCGATGGCGCAATTTGTTCTAAAAATAGAAAAATTGTCCCACATCATGGGGACAGTCCCAATACTAGAAATGGTGCGCGCTTACGGTGTCCGTCCCCGATTATGGCTCCTGATACATAATATGATCACTGTAAAATAGTTTGAGGCAATGCAATCTACACCTTATGTAAAATAAAACACCATAATTATAGTAACTGTGGTCTTGCTGTTGATATTTTAGTGTAACGGATTGTACTGCAATATGGAAAATTCGAGCAATGTGAACAAATAAAACCACAAATTTTAAAAACACTTGGCGACGCGCTGTCTTGCAGGGTAACTGGTCAAAACTTTATTGTCTTAAGAAATATTTGTAACAAGTGTTGGTGATCTGAAATTGAGTTCTAAGTGTCGCCAACCGTCCAAATGCCTTTCCTGGAAATTATTTTGTCCAGTACAATTAATTTACCGCAGGCTATAATCTATTCATCGCTAGTTCCACTTCAGTCGCAGATCGTTATCTGTCATTCGATCAAACTTAGGGTGCGTTCCTTTAAGAAAATCCAAGATTGGATTCTTAAATCCGAAAACGGATTTCGCGTTTCTATTCCAAACATATTAATCCAAGATCTCTCGGATCATGGTGCGCTCTGGGCAAGGATTCTACAGTTCCTCTCCTTGCCCTGCCGGCCTTTCTTCATTCTGTGATTTTTTTTTTTTTTTTTACCCAAGATAGGGAGAAAGGGAGGGGTGCCGGCCCCCGGGCCCCTCCCCTAGATCCGTCACTGAATTTACAAACTTTCTAGACGCAATGTATTGCAAACATACCAGATGGTAAGCGGGCAACGAAACAACACGAAGGCGTTTGCCCGTTTACAAGCATCATCAAAGACCAGATCATTTGAAATCAAGTGTTTGTCCTTGCTAGGAACTTTGACGGTTTTTCTTCAGCAAAACTTTGTCAGCAACGGATATCACGCCTGAATGTTGTCATGAAAGAGATTTACAATTTTCCCGAGAAATCTGAGCTGCCAAAGTTCATACCTCCGGTGAAAATTAGTTGGCTTATTTTTTTCTGCGGTTTCCGGGGCGGAAATGAAAACTTTGTAGAGATCAGAGCAGGCTCACTTTTCTCGCGGCCTCGCCCCTCGCGCTTGTGGCTAACACCACGCTTGACACTTTCTCCCACGGAGCTAAGAACTGATGTTCAGTTAATCCCAGTTAAGGATACAAATCAAGAAATCAAGCCAAAATGCGATAAAATTTTTTGATATGAGTCCTGACTTGTTTTACTTTCGTTTGTTCTAGGACTGCTCGTTCAATAAGTTGCAGTCTGATACTGCAATCAAAGTCTCATTCCAGGGAAATATGAGAGTCCATGGTTCTTCTAGTAAGTGCAACCGGTGGTTTTTCAAGTTTAATGGTAACGAATGCATTGGACCAATGACAATCGAAGCTGTTGTGTACAATGGTTGGCCATCATCTGCTGGGAATTCCGATCTGCTTCATCATCGATCATTTGAGGGATACTGTGAAAACATCCCAAAGGGCATGGTTAGAGTGGAATTATGGGTAGGATCTTGCCCTAGTGGGACTACTTTGGGCGACGCTTACACTGGATGGCATTCAGTGTCCCGGATAATGATCGAGGAAGTGTCTAGGCCCCAGTCCTGATTAATAAGTTCTCATTATCCAGATTATCGCTTAGCTTATGGTTTTTAAAAGGTATTGTAGTGAGAACTGACATTTTTGTGTGCTTTTAGTGAAACTGATTTAGCAGTACGAGTTTGTAAAAATAAGGCCATAAATGTGATCAGTCTAACATAAACATTTTCTAAAAATAGAAAATCAGGAACATTCCCGAAACGTAATCTACGTTGCACGTGCACTTTATTTAATTAATGATTGAAAAGTAATTTTATTGCATAGTACTTGCATGTAATACATTAGATTAGATTCAAGTCAAATGCATGTTCCAACAGCTCGGTGTGATGACTACTCTACAGATTGCAGTTGCATTGCACTGATGACTAATGACCTATCCAGGGAATTCGATGTCCTAAATTGAATTCGATGTCCTAAATGACTTTGCTGAGAGACAATTATCACATTTCTAATCGAAAGTTGTTTATTAGTAGCTCCTTTGTTTTATATTTACTGTTGCGGCGGGGGCAATGTTGTAATTGTCAACCAAATAAAAAGAGGATGAAAACAATATTATTATTCTACATGTTCACCGTGCCTGAGAAAATGTTTATCGTCCTTTAATTGTAGAATGTTTTCGCTCACAGAGTCAGCAGCCATGCAAATTTGTTGGAACAAAAGAAAGTGTTTACATAACAAAAGAGTTGAACTCCCATGCACAGGATTGGTTTGGTACACCAACATGGCCGCCGTTTCATTGTTTTAAAATACCAGTATAGCTGTCGTGAAAACGCTCTACTCGTGGATCTGTTTGAGGAAACTGGGTTTCAAATGAGTTGCGGTTACACGAAGCCATTCTACTAAGGAGGAGCTAGTGGAATGCAAGGTTTTCCTTGGGTTTAACACGTAGAAGATAATTTTTCTGCCTATGACTTTAAAAGTAATTCTCAAAGAGACATTCCGTTATTTCTTATATGTAGCCAGTTTTGCATTGGGAAAGTTTCCCCGGGAAAATCTACACAGTTCATTTTCTCACATCCTAAGCACTATAAATATGCCTTACCGTTATTTTTAATTCATTCATTAGACAATGATGACATCAAGTCGTCGAAACGTCATGTAACTTTACTTACGTTTATTTCCCTGCTTAAATGTTTTCGAGATCGTTTTTTATAAGAAGACGAATAACGTGTCTCTAATTTTGCGCGTCTTGGTAAATATGAGACCCATTAAACTTGTGGTTTTTATTACTTGGCTTCACGCTAGAAGCTGAGTTAGTCTCAAGTAAGCACTTAACTCAAGTGCACTTGAAAATCTCAAGTCGCAATTTAGAAAACTTGGCCTCAAACCTGATGTCAAAGTATATTACTTGAAGCATTTTTGTAGTAAAACCAGTCATACATATCACAAATGCGATTGTTCGGCAGTAAAATTGAAAAGAAATGCGTATAGTTGCTTTGTTGCTAAAGAGTAACACAGCAACACAGCAATAGCAGCAACACAAAGGAACAAACGGCATCTTCTATATTTCTTTAGAATAGCTCAACAACGTGGTTTTCGGCGAAGAAATTGCTGTAGGGCTTTAGCTAACCGAGAAAATGCATTTCCGTGTGACTCGTCCAAAGTTCAACACCGTTGTTCGGGTGCAAAGAAATGGCCTGGTTGAAACTTGAAAAAGCAGCTGTTTAGTAATTTGCAGAAATGCATTTGGTGTCGGACGAAAAGCGATGGTTTTGGCTGTCTATGAAAATGAAATTCAAGCAAGTTGTTTACTGGTATCGGTACGTTCATCAGAGTTGTAGCAACGCTGCACATCCCTTTCAGTTGCTTGCATTTCCTATTGGTCAAGTGTGTTCGCAAGTGTGATGTAGACCATACTTGGCAGCGCACTTCGGCTTCTTTGATCTACGAAAGTTTCCATGGTCACTAAGTAAAGTCCAACTAGTAAGTACATTTTACCCCTTCACACTCAAAGTAGTCCAAGTGCACTTAGATTATACTTACAAGCTCTAGTGTGAAGCCAAATATTTCTTCACAAATAAAGTTCTTGTGAGAGAGAGTGTTGGTCGCTTAATGACAAATTGAGCAGATTCCCATTTTAGGGAAGAGTGTCTTTTTTGTATCTCATATTTAACTTGAAGAATCATACTTCTGAGAAGTTAAATGCACCATTTTCATAAAATTGTTGAGTTCGTGTGAAGTTTAATGCGTCCTATGTCCCGTTTTTGCTAGACAAATAATATGTCTGAGGCGCATTATTCGTCTTCCTAAGTAAATAACACCAATGCGCGTTTTTTTTTTTAATTCAATTTAATCGCATGTATCACGTGTTTTTCAAAAATCGTATAGCATTCGTAGCAGTGATTTCCTTTTCAAGAGCACACGCAGCTTGTGATCGATTGGAGCGCGATGCGGAGGAGAAACGTTGCGGCGAGTTTTTCGTTCCCTCTCTAATCCATTCTACTTCGATTCCCAGAACCTTCTCTCCTTCGCATATTATCGTTCCCATATCTTCGCATGATTTCTTCATCCATATCCATCACCTGAAGTTCTTCACAATCTCTTGTTCCAAAGGATACCATTTTTACTTGCTGGATTGCTGAGCGACCAGCCTGCAGTGGGCTGCCGCGAAAACGGGATTGGAGCTGTCATTACTGGTCATCTGATCAGTGGGCTCATTAAAGGGGATTTTACCTAAAATTCTGTAGAAGTATGGAATTTTTTGTTTTTACCGGAATTTGAATCTTAAGGTATTGAAGTTTTATTTCGAGAAGCATCTCTCACTGTAAGTTTAAAGCTCGTTTCCTCAAAACGAGTTATTTTTGCCTTTGAGAAAAGATATCTCAAGCTGGATTTAAGCTTTTGACCTCAAATTTTCAGGATTGCCAGATTTCACTGGGCTAATTGATATTAATAAAGGAATTTGCGCTAGAATTCTTAGGATAGCATTTATTGCGTGCAATATCGTCGTAATCTGCGTTTATTTGGCGCGCAACGTATGTTACTCGTATGTATTCGTATGTTACTCGTATGTACTCGTATGTACTCGTATGTAATCGTATGTACTCGTATGTTACCCGAATGTACTCGTATGTTACTCGTATGTACTCGTATGTTACCCGAATGTACTCGTATGTTACTGGTATGAACTCGTATACATACATACATACTTCATTGTTACCTCCCCAATGGGGCTTTTCAGGAACAATTACTTAAATTACTAAGTTACTAATAACTACACAATGTATGTTACTCGTATGTACTCATGTGTTGTTTTAATCGCGATCAACAACAGCTATCAAATGGCAGAGATTCCTGAGAGGTTCGCAACACCTCACACTTGTTGGGTTTTCAGTTTTCAAATAATCTTCAGTGTTACTGATTTATTTGAGAAAAAGATCGCGTTTTATGAATTCATAATATATTGAAATGTCCAATAGCATGGTGATTCGGGTCAAAAGAAAATTATAATGAAGACAACAAACAAAATCAGAGAAAATCAATGCAACATTTTTCTGAGTTGAGGCCGAAAATCACCGGCCTAAAAATGTTTCAATAATTTGAAACTCCGGGATTACGTTGAATATGAATTAATTTCATTGAGGGCCAAGTCTAAAAATTCATTGAGAGTATTTTAATTCCGGCTCAACTTAATAACTGTTTGGGCAAGTTTTGTTAAAAAGCAAAACAACATCCCACACCAGATGATATTCAAGCCAATGTTTCTCAAAATCAAATGGGGCGATTTCGCCGATTTTTTTCACCCGAGGTTATTAGATGTTGTACGACTCATTCAAGACCAGTATACCATTTTATCAAGTCTTGTGAACATAGTTTGCAATAACATTTTAAAACAGCAATTGTTGTATTTTGACACCTTGAAACTTCACTCGCAATTTTCTTGAAAAATTTTCCCATCTTTCAGACAACTATGCCAGCTCTTAGATCCGGACGTCGTATTTCCAAAATTATCATTTGATGATGTTATTCAGTCTCATGTTAAATGGGATATGACGTCATGACGTTGCCATGGTAGCTCGGATCTTGCCAGGTAAAGCTAACCTCATTTGAAACTTTCATCCTTCTCTAGTACACCAATAACGTGTGATTTTCTGATGGATTGATTATAGTGGTGCGCCAGTCGCTCAAAGCTGAACAGTACCGTTACTCAAAAATCCGACCGAGGCGCCTTAAAGGCAACCCTAATTACTCAACTCTAGAAGATAAATACATCAGCTGGGATGACGGTGATATGACGGGTGCACGCCCAATCCCAAAGGAAGCATGTACTCTGATCAAGTCATTTGCTAACCCCAAGAAGGAAACTGGAATGTCAGGACAATGTACAGCGTGGGAAAGACAGCACAAGTGACTAAAGAGAGGAAGGCCCTATTTCCTCTGTAAGGAAAAGGACATGATAAATTTTAAAATAAGCAAGGGTCTTCATTGGTTTAGGCAACCCAGGCTAGACCTATCCAGAGAATCGAAATTGGTAAATATTCTGCCTAAATGAAGTTCCTGAATTTTTGGTTGAATGGATCGCTTTTCGGAATTTAACATTTCCCGTATTTTCTGGAAACTTTCCCAAGAAATACCTTACCATTTGTCCCTGTTTCCAAAATTTCCACAAAGTGCCCCTAGTTTACTCAAATGAAGCGAACAATGAAAAGCAAGATGATCTGCTAATTAACGGACCTTTGTTCAGACGTACTGTGCTTGTATAGAAGTTCGGTGAACAAGGCTTCTTTTGGAATAGAGTATTTGAACTTTCCCAGCTCTTGTCGAAAATTGTGATTTTTCAATGATTCGTATAAATTCTCGCAATTCATAAAAAATTCTGAGCCCCCTCCCTCCCCCTTAGAAAAAAATGACGTGAGAGAGAATCAGTTATCATCCTTGTTATTCAACATAATTGAAGCTACGCGTCAAGGCAAAAATAACGACGAGGAAGCAAAGCGCGAGTATCTCTGCGTCATTCTTGTTTATTAATCATCCGCGAGACTTAGGGCCTGTTTACAAGGAGGAAGGGTTACCTTAGCAAGCGGGTTAACCATAGCTTGAGGACAAAAGATAGCGCTGTGGTTTACAAGCAAAATTTCACAAGTAGGGGAACCCTACAACCGGGGACAACTTAATGCGCAGTTACACTCAAAGGGTCTGGAAACAAGTAGAAAGTTAACCTGCGTAGGCGGGTAACCCCACCTGGAGTGTCTACAAGGGAAAAAATTACGTACCCGCCTGCCAGGGTAACCCTAGCACTCAGATAGGGTAAACCGCCTACCCGTGTAACACTGGCTGCCTTCTAAACACGACGAAGAAAAAATAGGAAACGTTTGAGTGCTAAGGTAACCCGCTCACCAGGGTAACCCTCTCTCCTTGTAAAGAGGCCTTTACCCAGGTACGCATCATAAACTTTAATTACAGTAATCAAAGCGTTAGATCATTGTACGAAGTGAAAACCACGACATTGCTCTGAAACCCCTTTTAAACCTTGAGATTTTTACCGACTAAATTAAATGTAGATGTAGAAGTTTCCCGAGATAAAATCGGTCACTCGTGAAAAACTCAGTTTTCCGAGGCTAACTAGGTAAAAAGGGACTCCTCTAACCTCGGCTGCTAATATTAGGTGTCCGTGGTTCCTTAGCAAAAGGCGATGTATAAAATAAATCATCATCTTTATCATTCATGACGAAGAGTCCTTTGCGTTCTCAACGGCCGCAATGTGACTCAACTGCGTTCAGGGATAAGAGAGCCATTCAACTTGTGTTTTGACAAAAAGAATTCTTGCGAGAGAAACTGTTGGTAGCTTGATTATAAATTTCAGTTCGCCACTGAGATTCCCAATTCAGGCAAGTTGGTCTGTTTATGTGTCTAGTATTTAACTACAAAAACTATACGACTGAGTCATATAATGTGTCCGTTTAATGCACCTTTGTTGAGTTGTCTGACCTTTAATACGTCGTCAGTTCCGTATTTACTAAACGCATAATACGTCTGAGACGCATTATTCGTCTTCTAGATAAATACGGCCAATGCGCCGATTCTCTTAATTTAAATTTATCTCATGTATCACGTGTTCCCCTGAAAATCGTATATTTTTCGTAGCAGTGGTTTGCTTATCGAGGGCACGAGCAGCTTCTTGCACTCTAGGAAAGCAAGCGACTGCTTTGCTGACTAAAGCTCACACAAAGCTTAACATTAAACCCTTACACAGGGCAGTCCTTTATTTGAGTTTAACGGGAGGTGTCGTTGCATGGATGGCATGTTCGTGTTTTAGAAGTTTTAGAAAATTCTAGAACGCGTGTGTTCAACGATAGCTGTCACCTTTAGCCGTCTCGTTCTATTTTCATCTCAACGTACGAGATAGCAGCACTAAAATAGAACATCTGGCAATGCTTTTACTCTACGCTAGGGTTGCATTTACTAAATTGATTGATGTGTTTATCAAATTCATTATCAGAGAATCTGTTTTTTTTTTACATTTCAATGCTGAAATATATATATGATGCATGGTCAGAAAAAACATAAACATTAGGGTTGAAACCCATCTATAGTGAATTATGTCATTACGGTAATATCAATGCGTTCCCCTGCTAATTGTCTCCAAATAAAGTTATTATCACTGCTGAAAACACTGCAAAGCTTTTGTGTATTTCTAAGTTCTTTACTTTATCTTTGGAATTCAGTTTAAAACACAGCCCTGGGTAAAACTGTTTGAAGACTATTGTGAAAAATCCTTGACTTTTAACAGAAGAGCAATTTTAACCATAGTGGACAATTCAATCTTACCTGGTTTGCTTTAACTGACATTGTGTCCCAAAATATCTTTTTTCAATTAGTTCTTATCACCCTCACTTGATATACTCTCTGTTTGACGCTTTGGCTGTTCTCCATTATTATCTCTTAGTATTCTTTATCCTGTCGCAGAAACAAGAACAACTAAGTTAGGAAATTAAGAGATTTCTTTAACTGTTCAGTTGGTTATCGGAAAAAGCAACTGCCGACGAAGATTCCTGATTCTCAATATCATTTTACATACCCTCCATTTGAAATAAGTACCCCATTCATGCCCAAATAACGTACCACTACCCGCTTAAAATAATTGTAAAATGATGCAACCTTGTAAAATGATGTAACTCTTGAATTACGGAGTAATCAAGGAGACAGGAGGTAACTCCGCATGCGTGTTGACAGCAAATGTTAACTCAAGACTAAGCCTGTTGGTGGTTATGTTATAAGAGGTCTCCTTATGTCTTACCTTGATTAAAATCTTTTTACCGGGTTATAACCTCTGTTTTGAAAAATAGCGTCTGATCTACGCTGACTGGCATTAAATTACATTCCATGACATTAGAAGAAGCGTCTTAAAGGTTGAGCACATACCATCACAAAACCAGTTACGAAACGAGTTCATACCACACAGACTTGAAGTTCTACTTTTATAAAGTGTTGATATTTTTTATCTCCTGGAGCATGGCACAGTTTGTGTATTTTACTGCTTTGTTGGTGTTGTGTGGAACAGGGGACTCTCTGGAAACCACTGCCAGCCCTCAACAACAAAATACTGGCGATACCAAGGACTTATGTGAGGTAGAAAGTTGAATATCAATTGCCTTTTTTAACGAAAATCAATCAGTTGTAGATGAGATGTAAAGATGTTTGGCATGATTGTACAGAATTTTTCATATGTGGCAGTTCAGTATCTGTTTGAAACATAAAAGGCATATGTCTGTCTGGTCCCAAATCGAGGCTGATTGCTAAAATAAAATGTTAGAGAAAGCGATATAAGAATGTTTGCTTCCTAAGTCATAGTAAATTCGCTCAAGGAATGTTAATGATGGTCATGTTGCTCCCAGTAAGAGTCGGCTTCACAAACGAACAGACATCATGTAAGGGTTAGAGGAACATATTTGACCTGATTAGGAGAGGTGCAAGGTGACACTCAATATGTCTGATGTAGATATCAAGAACGTGACTATTGTCTCTAAATTAAAGGGGATTTGTTTTTGTCAAAGTAGACCTACAAAGCGACCATTCAAATGACAGGACGCTGACACTGAATAGCAAGTGACTGATACCGCTGAAGCAGTAAGAGACAAAAATGCGGATTGGTTTTCATGCTGCAATATATATGGACATATATAAGAAACATTTTGTTCTCGTGTTGTCAAAGTTTATATTCTGCTCCAAAGGGGTTTTTTGAACAAGAACTGTGCATGTTTTGCTTTCTTCTTAGAAATAATTCATAGACAATTCTTCAAAGAAATGTCCATGCTGCCCCCAGTAAGAGTTGGCTTCACAAACGAATAAACATCATTTTTATGTAAGAATTAGAGGAACATATTTGACCTGATTAAAAAATATATATCAAGAACGTGGCAATTGTCTCAAAATTGATCATGACAGGATTTTTTTCTCGTCAAAGCAGGCCCACAAGGTCACATGTCTAATGACAGACCCGCTGACACTAACATTATTCTTAAAACAAGTCACTGATATCGCGAAAGCGTTAAGAAACAAAAAATGCAGATTGTTTTTTTATGCCACTATATCTATCAACATAAGAAAGAAAAAACATTTTGTTCTCGTGTTGTTTAAGTTCCACATTGTGGTTCTTAGTACAATGAATGCATTTGTTGCTTTCTTCTTAGAAATCCATATCTACCCATGGATTTCCGGGTATTCCAGGATCCAATGGTATGCCGGGAATGCCTGGCATTCCGGGGCCCCAAGGACCGCAGGGAAGAGATGGAGTTAAAGGACAGACTGGTGATAAGGGATCGCATGGAATGCTAGGACAAAAGGGAGAGAAAGGAAATGAAGGGCCTCGTGGAAAGAGCGGACCGCCAGGAATAATGGGAATAAAAGGAGCGCGAGGAACTGTGGGAGATCAAGGAATAAAAGGCGATAAGGGAGAGAAAGGAGAAAGCGTGACAAGTCCTTCTAGTGCAGTGCCACAAACCAACTGGAAACAATGTGTGTGGAAGACTAATGATGGTCGAGATAGCGGTAAGATTAAGGTGAGAGTAAAACGTTCTGATTAAGAATGGTTATGAGCAAAATTACTGTTATCACCTAATGTAAGTTAAAACTTGGATTCAGAATTCGACAAGGATTTAATTGAGAGCAGAAGCATATCACCAAGATTCCACTGAAATAGAAGCTGCACTGAGATTTTTGTGAAACTTTGCCTATTGATTGTTCATATTATAGGAACTTAAATTTTGAAATAAAAATGAGGGGTCCCCATGTTCGTTTAGGAGCAACAGAACCTTGTTTATACCCTATAAATCCTTATAATAGCACCATGATTGTAGCTACGATTGCTTGCTAAATTCACGTGTCCGACGATTGCTTTTTGTTCTACACTGAGAATTGGTCCATATTTATTTTACACAGAGAAATTTGTTACTCAATTCAAAACAACAGAAAAAATGATCGGTCACCATACTCGTTTTCGAGAAAATGACGATTTACCTCTATGGCGAGGTCCAGCCGTAAAGAAAAAGCCGCCATTTTTTCATGCGCGCGCGCTAATCACGCGTGAAATTATGCGCAGTAGGGATGCGCAATGCAATACTGGGGAATGACCTTAAACGCTTCTAGGTGATATGCTTCTGTTGAGAGAGAATCATGCTGTTATTAATCGAAGTATTTTTTCAGCTGGCTTCATATCATGGTGACGAATCTGATATTACATTTTTAAGATAATGAGAAGTGGAATTGTGACTTGCGTGTTGGAGTACTGAGCATCCATTCTCATTTATTCTTTTATCATTACTTAGCAAGACAAGTGTGACATAAGAATCTTTGTTACGTCCACATACTACATAAGGGCAGGAGCCATAATCGGGGACGGAGACCGTAAGCGCGCGCCATTTCTAGTATTGGGGCTGTCCCTATGATATGGGACAATTTTTTTTATTTTTAGAACAAATTGCGCCATCGCCTGCGGCACACGCGCGTACATGCTGCGAGGATTTTTGCGGATGTAGCGCGGGCAAATGGCGTCCGAAATTTCCGAAATGTTTGATGCTTTTGGCCCACAACTCAATACGTTCATGTCTGTTGGAATTTGACTTCAGTGTTTTCGTCGTAAGCTGCTCCAGTTTGAGTGAACATAATTAACTTTGGAGTGAAGTAAGACAGTGTCGAAGTTAGTTATGTTCCACTTTATATCAGTGACCAAGTTGTGTTCCGCTCCTTCTTTTACAAGAGCTCCACATTACTCCAAGCTCTAAGTTTCACATATGTTGAAGATTAACAGCTTTTCCTTAACACAGCGAAAAAACCAGTTGGATATATTTGGATATAGCACCGTTTCAGGACTTCAAAGTTTCCCTCCCTTGCGACGATTTCGCCAGTCTATCTCGACCGAAAAGTAAAAAAAGAATAGTTGCAAGTTTGATATTCGCCTGAATTGTAAGCAACGCTTGATGTTTTATCAAGGCCCAATAAGTGACAATAAGGTTTATGTCTATAGATGCTGCTCAGTTTTGTTTGTGTATAAGTCCAATAAATTGTCTGTTGTCGATGAATAAAAGCGCCCGCCGATGCGTGTTTTGTACAGTCAGTAAAACACGACAAATTGGACTTCCGCGCTTTCGTGTGAAAACGTACATCGAACTCATATAATATCTCTAGTTTTTAAATATGTTTAAGGTTGATAAATGTTTGAGAACATATTAAAAGCTTAGTTGAAAATATGTGAATACAGCAGAAATAATCAGCAAAGTTACGATGACGCTTTCTTTAATCAACTCGAATAACGATTTCGATTTCGTTGGTTGAGTTATCAAAACTCCTTGTCTATTTTATTTTCGCAGTGTTTATTTTTCACTATTTTAAAGAAATACACATGATGTTAGTAGCTTTTGGCGTTGGTGAAAATTGTTGCAGCATCTCAGCACAAAAGACAACGAAAGAAATCTTTGTACGCGTCAGACGTTTTTGCAAACTCGCCAAACAAACAGAAGCAATAAGCCTATCAAAAACAGGGTTTGGTTATGATTAAGCATTGTTTGGGAAACTCACAAATTAACTCGATACCAGGCTAAAGAGTTTTCTGGCATAACTTTGCTTTACAGGACAAACGCAAAAACTTACTCGTACAGCTAGCGCGAGCAGATATTATTCATTCGCAGCGCGAAATTGAAGTCTTGTTTTCGAGCCCGAAAAACTTACCTTTTTCCATTAGCTCGGAGAATAAAACTAAATACAAGAGCCCTGGATCCTATTCCCTGCCTTATTCCCTGCCATCACTGTGAAAAATCTGCAAGAGAATCTCGCAAC
>NC_138158.1:14241720-14384220 GCF_964199315.1 Orbicella franksi
CGTTCTCCAAAGACAATGAAAAGTCTCAGCCTCAACCACAGGAGAAAGAAAGACCTTCCATCATTGATTCAGGCGACGAGAATTGAACTTTTATACCTGAAAGCAGACTATTTTCGTTCTGACTTCAAAACCGCTTGCTTCTTTGTCATGCGCGGATGAGTTTTCGTCACATGACATCATTTTGCATACTAAATGAGACGTAAAGGCGTTTCCGGTTCCCCTTTTTTTTTTAACAAACCGGCTACTGGAACAATACACCAAAAGTCTAAAAATTAAGGCGATAAAATTGTGCGATTTCAAAATGGATCTAATAAAGTGGCAATTGAACTGAGTGGAGTGCAATTTTGGTCTGAAATCATACTTGTGATTTCAAATCGAACTCGCGCTACGCGCTCGTTCGATTTTGAAATCACGCGTATGATTTCAGACCAAATTGCACTCCACTCAGTTCAATTACCATTATAAAACGTAAATTCTTAAAACGAGTCAATGAACCGCAAACTATGATAAGTCAATTAAAATGTGTCAACCTTTGAGTTGAGCAGTAACAATTTTCGCGGCAACTGGTCTCATCCGCGGAGTCGTATTTCGCTTCTTTTGTTTACGTCTTGCAATTTCTCACAGAGAAATCTTCGCTTTTGTTGATTGTTTTCGTCTCTTAAGATAGAGTAGGCGCTTCGCATTCCCACATTTAAACGCAAGCGCAAATCGCAGGCGAATGTTTCGTCGATGCCCTGCTCTAGCTTCATCTGGCACAAAAGTTGATTGCCGCGGAATTACCGACGAATTTAATCGCTGATATCTGACAAGGCAGCTTCTCCAAACGCTCCTTTCCCCAGCTTTATAGAGTGTTTTTCCATATTCTACTAAAACAAACAGGCCGATGAATTGCGCGTTTAGTTTTTTTTCGTAAATATGTAAATATCCGCACTCGACTCGGCTCGCCGGGTAGGCCTGTTCAAGGCTATTCCGCTAGCATTCCTCTTTTTTTCCCTTTTCCTTCTTTACCATTTATCTACTGATTCGGTTTAGATGCTACATGTTTCACGGCAGACGATGTAAGATATGAAGATATACTGTAAATGTAAACATTGCATATTTATTCCCGGGAAGCCTTACTGTAGCCTGCTGGGAAGTTTAAAGCTGCGTTTCATTGGTTGGCGGCATGGCAAACCGTGAATTTCTTTTGAGGCCGAAAACTTAGGTTTATTTTTGCGTGAATTACCTCTATTCAAATGAATTAATAGGGCATGTAGATTTATCGGATTTCAACGAAACTTGGCCAAAATGTTCGTCAGATATTAGCGCACCAAAGAGTGCGAGGCTTTTGCGAAAATCAACATATTTTTCCTGTGACGTCCCATTGAGTAACAGCAGTTAGAAAATTTTCTATTGTCCAACTTTAAAAGAGATTTTCTAAGCAACCAATAGAAATATCGAAAAAGCCTCACACTCTTTGTTAGCCCATCAACTCCTGATTGATAATGCCCAGTCAGTTTAGATATCCGCAGTAACACAAAGGCTGGTAATTCAGTTTAGCAAGTACGGTCATTTTTGCGATTTTAGGTTTGTGCGTGCCTATTAAAACAAAAATAGCAAAATATTTGTTATTTTCGGATTCTACAGTTTATTAGCTTTACATTGATATATAGTTTGCCGTGGTTTTCTTTAAAGCAGCGCGTAAAGAAAGCATTTTCCGGAAGCTAAGGCACCCCTCAAGGTCTACAGTAACCTTAACTGAGTTCATCATTTCACCGGAAGAAGTGATGGGCTCCTAGTGTGAGTTAAGCCATTTTTTTCCTTACCGATGCGCGCTCATTTAGACTGGAACCGACTTACATCGTGGGAAAAGCAGTCTAAAAATAGAGCGGTCTGTAAAAATACCGTTACATAGGTTTAGTGTGGGAGTTGCACGCTCCTAGTGATGGGCTCCTGGTTACGTGTTCCACCGAAAATCGTATAGCCTTTGTAGCAAGGGTTTCTGTGAAAACGATTCGGGCACGAGGAGGCGCGCGGAGAACATTATGGGGAGTGGTGTAATGTTCTGACTAAACTAGTTTCCTGAGTTGTTTGGTTGAATAAGTGAGAACAATAAACTTCCGGTTTGCATTTTGGAGAATTTCCAGTAGCGAATAGAACTGCATTTTCTGGAATTTCAGGAAAAGAAGACAACCTTGCGAGGTATACCGAAATTTTCGGAAATTTTTCACTAGGAATTTCAAGAGTTTTCGGTTGAATAGAAAGCGCCCCTAGTTTACCCGAATGAACCGACCATTGAAAAGAAAGATGATCTGCTAATTGACAGACCTTTCTTGAGACGTTCTGTGCTTGCGTAGAGGTATATTGGGAATGCCTTCTTTCGACCATTGCTTGCGAGTACCTGGACTTTCACAGTGCGTGTCGCAAAAGGTGATTTTGCATTGATTATTTTAGTCTTCCATGTTATAATAATTGTGACCCCCTAAAAATTGATCTGAAAGCGAGTCAGTTATCATCCTTGTCATTACAGATATTTAAAGCTAAACGTCGAAGCAAAAGTAATGACGAGGAAGCAACGCGCAAATATCTCTTCATTATTCTTGTTTTTTAACCATGCAAGAGGGAGACCTGGCCTACCCATGTACGCATCATCGTAAACGTTTATTACAAGACGTAAAGCTATGGATCATTATACGAAGTGAAAAACATGTTGTTCACTTACCTCTGAAAACTCAGAGAAACTCGGGTTTCTGAGGCCAGTTTTGTATTTCCCTTGGTAAAATGACCCCCTCCAGCTAACATAAAGCAAAAGGCGATGTATAAAATAAATCAGCATCATTATCATTAATGTTCTCAACGGCTGCATTTACCAAGAAGGCGAATAATGTGTCTCGGATGCATAATGCGTCGAACATTATAAGTGGGTTTAGGTAAATATGGAACGCATTAAACTCCTGTGTTTTTTCACAGACAAAGTTCTTGCCAGAGAGACTGTTGGTCGCTTATTTACAGATTGAGCAGATTCTCAGTTCAGGGAAATGTGTAATATTTGTCTCGTATTTAACTCGAACAACTATACATCTGAGACGCTAAAAGCGTCCGTTTCGTAAAATTGTGAAGTTCGTCTGACGTTTAATGCGTCGGATTTCCCGTATTTACTAGATGGATAATACGTGTGAGACGTATTATTCGTGTTCCTAGGTAAATACGGCCAATACGCCTAATAATTTTTTTAAAATTTGATTTAATGGCTGTAGCCAACGCACCAGCAATAATTCAGGCCGTAAAGAAATTTAATACAATTGCGAACAACTCGAACTCTTAACGTAATTGCACATGAAGTGGTTTCTAGGATAAAGGTAACAAGCACAATACATTAAGAAGGAGCAACTAATTACAACAATGGAAATAACACAGGAAATACGAGACAAACGAAGAAAGAGGACATTACCCGACCATTTGGGAATAAGGCGATCGAAATAGTATAAAGAACGTAACGTTGTTATAGCTTGTGACCTCGAGCGAAATACTTTGCGATTTACATAACCCGCGCGAAGGTAGAACTATTTATGCATAGCTGTGCGGACTGGGACTAGGCGGGGGATTGGTTTCTACAATGGCATTTTTTCACGTGTTCCGTCGAAAATCGTATGGTCTTTGAAGCATTGGTCTCCTTGAAAACGATAGGGGAACGAGACGAAGAAGAAACTTTGTGGGGAGTTTGTAGGGGGCGACAGCGCTCTCTTCCTCCGGCCTCTCTAACCCATTCTTTTCCCCAGGTCCTCTCACTATAAGATTCTACGCGTCACCTTCGTCCTAAGAAAGCAAGCCACTGTTCCGCTGGCTAAAACTCAGACAAAACTAAACAATAAACCCTTACACAGGGAAGTACTTTGTTTGAGTTAAACGGAACGTGTCGTTGGATAGCATGTTCGTGTTTTAGTAAATTTTGGAATGCGTGTGTTCAACGATAGCTGTCACCTTTAACCCTCTCGTTCTATTTTCATCTCAACGTACGTGTTTTGGTATTTTTCCAGTTTTGTTGTTGCTTGAGATGACAGCCCTAAAATAGAACATCTGGCAATGCTTTTACTCCACGCCAGCGGAGCATTTACTAAATTAATTGATTTGTTCATTAAATTCAAGAAAAAGAATCCGTTCTTTACATTTCAATGCTGGAATTTATATCATATGTATGTTCACAAACAAACATAAACATTAGGGTTGAAACATCCATGGTGAATTAACTCGTTACGGTAATATCAAAGCGGTCTGCTGCTAGTTATCTTTCAACAAAGTTCTTTTCACTGCTGAAAACATTGCAAACTTTTTGTGTATTTCTCAGTTCTGTACCTTTTCTTTGAAATTCAGTTTAATACATAAAACGTGGTACTACTGTTTGAAAGCTATTGGAAATCACTGACTTCTGACAGCTATGCAGAAAAGAAATTTTAACCATAGTGAACAATTCAATCTCACCTGGTTTCTTTGAACTGACATTGTATCCCAGGACATCTTTTTTAAATTAGTTCGTATGACCCCTACTTAATATACTCTCTGTTTGACGTTTTGGCTGGTCTCCAATTCTCTCCGAGTCTTCTTAATCCTGTCGATCATATCAGCCAAGCTGGAAATTTAAGAAAATGGTTTACATGTTCGGCTGAATAGTGATACTCTTTTATCAAACAGAGTTGTTTAGCACAAAAAGCCACTGCATAAAAATTCCTGATTCTCAATATCATTTTACACACCCTCCATTTGAAGTACCCCATTCATGCCCAAATAAAGATCTACTACCCGCTTAAAACAATGATAAAACGATGCAACCTCGTTATGTAGAACAAACGGTAAAATCTAAACTTCTCTTCTTTTACTGAAACTCTTGAATTACGGAGTAATCAAAGTCCCTCCGAAAAAGGAGACAGGAGGTAACTCCGCATGCGTGTTGGCAGCAAATGTTAGCTAAAGACAAAGCCTGCTGGCGGTTATGTTATAAGAGGTCTCCTTATGTCTTACCTTGATATAGATTAAAATCTCTTTACCGGGTTATAACCTCTGTTTAGAAAAATAGCGTCTTATCTATGCTGACTGGCATTAGAAAAAGCGTCTTAAAGGCTGAGCACATGCCATCACGAAACCAGTTACGAAACGGGTTCATACCACACAGACGTGAAGTTCTACTGTTATAAAGTGTTGATCGCTTTAAGTCTTCAAGCATGGCACAGTTTGTGTATTTTGCTGCTTTCTTGGTGTTGTGTGGAACAGGGGACTCACTGGAAACCACTACCAGCCCTCAACAACAAAATACTGGCGATACCAAGGACTTATGTGAGGTAGAAAGTTGAATATTAATTGCCTTTTTTAACGAAAATCAATCAGTTGTATATGAGATGTAAAAATATTTTGCATGATTTACAGTGTTTCTTATTTGTGGCAGTTCAGTATCTGATTGAAAAATAAAAGGCATATGTTTCTGGTCCCAAATCGAGGCTGATATACTCAAATAAAAAGTTAGGCGAAGCGATATAAGAATGTTTACTTCCCAAGTCATAGTAAATTCTCGCAAGGAATGTTAATGATGGCCATGTTACTTCCAGTAACAATCGGCTTCACAAACGAAGAAAACATTGTTATGCAAGAATTAGAGGAACATATTTGACCTGATTAAATGTAGATATCAAGAACGTGACTATTGTCTAAAAATTGACAGGATTTTATCTTGTCAAAGCAGACCCGCAATGCCACAAGTCCACTAGCAGACACGCTGACACTAACAGTACTGTAAAAACAAGTAACTGCTATCGCTAAAGCAGTAAGAGACAAAAATGCAGATCGTTTTTCATGCCACAATATCTATCGACATAAGAAACATCTTGTTCTCGTGTTGTTTAAGTTTCACACTGTGTTTCTTAGTCCAGTGAATGCATTTGCTACTTTCTTCTTAGAAATCCATATCTACCCATGGATTTCCGGGTATTCCAGGATCCAATGGTATGCCGGGAATGCCTGGCATTCCGGGGCCACAAGGACCGCAGGGAAGAGATGGAGTTAAAGGACAGACTGGTGACAAGGGATCGCAAGGAATGCTGGGACAAAAGGGAGAGAAAGGAAATGAAGGGCCTCGTGGGAAGAGCGGACCGCCAGGAATGATGGGAATAAAAGGAGCGCGTGGAACTGTGGGCGATCAAGGAAAAAAAGGCGATAAGGGAGAGAAAGGAGAAAGCGTGGCAAGTCCTTCTAGTGCAGTGCCACAAAACAACTGGAAACAATGTGTGTGGAAAAATCTGAATGATGATCGAGATAGCGGTAAGATCAAGGTAAGAGTGAAATGTTCGGATCGCCAATAGTTATGGGCAAAATAACTTTTATCACCTAATGTAAGTTAAAATTCAGATTCAGAATTCGACAACGATTTATATGAGAGAGAATCATGCTGTTATTAACCGAAGTGTTTTTTCAGCTGGTTTCATATCACGGTGACGAAACTGATATTACATCTTTAAAGTGCTACTGGAACGAAATTTTCGTACACTCTTTTTTTAGCCCAATCTATAGTTTCAACCGTGCTTAAAATAGTATTGAACTTTATTTCTGTCAAATCCTACCGGAAAGTGCTTTTTTAGCTGCCGAAATCGACTTTTTGGAGCAAGACTGTGTCCGGGCTCTGGAACCAAGTTTAAGGACCTTGTGACGTCACGGGATGTATTCACGCAGGAAGCGCTATAGATTCTCTCTTGTTTTCACTTGATTTATTCAAGTTTATTCTTCATATTGTCGATACCTACTAGTTTTCTACCTTGTAATTTCTGTCCAGCCTTGACAGGAAATACACATCATAAACGCTGGAGGGCGCCAAAGAGTAGAGTAACCAAAATGAATGCTACAGATTAGAACAGCTCAGTATACTTTTCGAACATCTTGAGTACTCGATTGGAGACTTCGAAGACGAGTGTGGCAACTTTTATATCACGTCCTGAAACCTAAACACGATATATCGTCGTCAGTTTTCGTCCTGGTTCTGAAATTTGGACTGTCACGTATATCTTATGTCTATTGACAAGGTTATTGCATCAAAAACGGTAAGCGCATCAGCCATCCGCACAATCACGAAGTTATTCACGGTCTACAAGCTTTGAGTTGAGTACTTCTTTGTACACAGAGGGCATCATTTTATGATACTAATTAACAATTAGATTATGAGCTCGAGGTTTCTATGAGGTTATAGTTGATGGGGCCCAAGGCCTCATAGAAATCGAGAGCGAATAACCTAATTGTTTTAGTAGAATTCTAACTGAAATTTACTTCAAATAGCGGTTTCCAAGTACTTCTCGAAGTATTATTAAACTTTGCGCCTTTGAAAGATCGCTCGGATTGAATTGTCATTTGGAATTGAAGTTGTGTGCGCGCGCTCATCACTTTTTCAATAATTTCAAGATTTTTAATGTCAAGAAACCGTTAATATCTTTCTTTTAGTCTTCTCAGGAATTAATTTATCCATTTGCATCAAAATATTACTTCAGAACTTTGTTAAAACGAAGCCAACGTCGCCATTTCGTAGACGACCCCCGGCCACTGCACTCTAGTAGGTGATAGTATACGAGTAGCCCAGCCAATCAGATTGCAGCATTTGCATAAGTACACTAGTAGAATTCTACTAATAAGTGATAGTTGTTTTGGTAGACAAAGAGTATCTTTGAAAATTGTGATCCACAGCAGGCCTAGGGTTTGCTTTATCGCCGCATACGTATCAGTGTAAACAAAGCGGGAATTTCGCTTCTCTTTTACACGTATCTCCCAATTGCAATATTTCACGGCCGATGGATTACTTTGAGTTCTTTAGCGCATACTTATGTCCCTGATCTTCATGTAATAGTATCCAAGTTCAAAACAATTCGTTGAAACGTCACTAGTTTACACTCCTTTCGAAGGTTTATTAAACAGAATTTGAACTAATTCGCATATATGACCTTTCGCCGCCGACATTGTCACGCTCTCTGTGTCGTTTGCTGAACACATACCTGTAGGGTCATGGCGGCTTACCTTTATAGTTTTAAATTCGCTTCCCCGATATAAAAGAAGAGGGTTTCTTAAATTGTTGCTGTTGTGATAACGTAGGATTTGGCAGATACAACTGGACTAAAGGTCACTGTAGCACAATCTCGTCCGCGGTGAAACTCACAAAGCGAGCGGTTTCCTCGAAGTGAAGTTACTCGAAAACTCAAAGCGTTGTTGCTGCGATTCGTGTAGCAGCACTCCGGATAATATTTTCAATAGCCGCTTTCTCTTGTTTTCATGTCTTTTTTACTTTCTGAGTGTAGATATTGTTTAATTGAGTGCTGGCCATTTGACCAAACTCGCACTCGTTTGTTTGCCTACATAAAATATCCTGGAAATATCCAATTAAGTAGACTGAAAAGCCCTGTTGGTGTCCACATGTTGGGCTTCCTGCGTAATACAGGCGAAATCGATCGAGGTTGCAGTAGTCTTAGCAAATTCAGCCGCCCCGCTTGATTTTTGCAGGGGCATGTCACGGCCAGTAGACTGGTACCGTTTAAGGCGAAGACATGTGATAAGACATGTGGCGAACATGTGAGTACCGGTATGTGAGCGGGCCATGTGAGGTCGTCTTTTCGCTGGATCTTTCGTTGACTTCTTTTCATTTAGTCGCCGTACGCTTCGCTATTATGTGCTCTCAGCGTTAGATTTTGGTGAATTTAAACGCTTCTTCGGCAGCATTTACCGAACTCTGCGGGAATTGTCCTGGTTTATTAACACGACTTGGCCTCGGGGGGGGGGGGGTACTTTGGGAATTTCTGGGTGGGGATGTGTCGCTGGGACCCTGGAACCCTTAGCCTATACCAGAGCTAGTTCAGCTGAATTTTGCTAATCTATACTAGAGTAAACTTCCAAAATCCTCCCATCTATCGACACTGTCGACACTTGTTGCGTAAATTTAAACTTACCAATTTAATTGTTTTTATATTTTTGAGTGGCAATCCCTGGTTACCTTACTCTAGATAAAATCTTCAACCAACTAGTCAGTTTTGTGGAAAATGATACCCTATTCTAGACCCAAACGCTCTGATTTATATATCCTATCCTAGAGTAAACTGCTTGAAAACCATACCCTTCACAGCGGCACATACCTATATAGCCCATATATGGCAGTGCCCCCCCCCCCGGGGACTCGGCTTTGGGATGTTATCTGTGGGAACACCTACATTTTTGATTGCACATACTGATTAGTTCCAGTCGCGACAGATGGCACAGTCTTTATCCGGTCGAAATTTTACTGCTTGGAATCGGTGGAAAAGTACTCTGAAGGCAAGATCCAAAAGTCTGCTTTATTCATCAGGGGAAATACTCGAATCAGTCGCACGGAGTTTGTTAACGATAAACGAGCACGCGATTGCAAATGCTAGCTTAAATTTGTGCTTCCAGCTTAGAATAATGTACGTAATTTAATATTCTATGAAACTTGTGAGTCTACAGAAAGTGGCGGCGTCACGCAACGTATAAACAAATCGTGACCTCGTCACTAGCATGGACATTGACATTATGCATATCTGACTTTAAAACCTCGGTTGCTGCTGAAAAATGTTGATATTAGCAACAGACAAAGGTTGAAAGTCAGCTGGTGAAATCATTTGTTTAAGGTATACATATTAAAGTGAGGGCGTCGAACGCACTCTCATAATCTCTGATTACTATTAGTTATTAAATTTTATTGGCCCTTCTATTATTTAGTTGGGTGTGGACTGAGTACTAGGTATTATTAGACGGCGCTTGGCGTGTTTTTGTTGGAAGGAAGGAGAAGGAGATTTAATTTCACGGACGCTTGGTAAAGGTTTTGCATTGAACGGAGTTTGAAGAAACTATAGTGTTGGGGTGACTGAGATTTGTGTTTGGCCTAATTTTTTTTTTATTATTGCTAAACGCATAATTACTTACATTGCTTTACTCTACTTACAACACGACACACTACTTAACCTATTTACAATACACTGTATTATCATTATCATTATCACTATCACTATCACTATCACTATCACTATCACTATCACTATCACTATCACTATCACTATCATTACCATTATCATTATTATTATTATTATCACTATTTCTAACGCTTTTACTGTCTTACAAACGTCACTTACAATACATCAAAAAAATAAAAACCTATTTACAATACTTGGTATTACCTTACTTACTTACAATACGCGATAATTACTTATTATGACTTACACATTACGTTACTTAAGGAGTTACAATACAATGTAATTACTTAATTATAGGAAAAAAAAAAGAAACAACAAACAAACTAAAAAAAAAAAAGACCTCGCAAAAAATTACTAAGGGAAACGCCTTAAATGGTGAGAAAGAATTTCTACTTCTGTTGAAATTCCCTTTCATCATTCAACGTGGCAGCAATATATTTTATGATGTCGATTTTATCTTGCACTAATGAGATGAAGTCGCTGAAAACGAACATGTATTATTTAGAGCGTTGATATAAAGAAAGTATTTGCCTAGCATTATGAGGTGGTTGAGGGTCAAATGGTGAGTACAGGGACGAGTAATTCCAAATAATACATTTGGCACGGAGAGAAGTAAACTCGCGTAACTTACGGTAGAATACCAACTTTGGAACTTATACCAAAAGGAAGACGCTTGCGGGCAGCTAATAAACAAATGACGTATGTTTTGACTATCAGAGGGACAGAAAGGGCAGGATGGGGAGGCAACCTTGTTCATTTGTATAATATACTGTTCGTGGCTAAAATGTTGTGTATAATTTTGTGCTGAAACATTACCAATTTAACTTCTTTTGTGGCTTTGAACGGCAGAAGATAAATTTTATTTAGATTCTCTTTTGCGATTCCGTAAGATAAGAGTTTTTTTTCTGAAGTGGGAGGAAGAAGATTTTCTAAGGTTAACAGTTTGTCGTATAACATCTTGCACGTTATAGTACAGATTGGCGGCGGGGGTGTAGTAGAGTCGCCAGAATTAACGTGAAGGAGCTTCTTCCAACTTTGAGGGATCGCAGATAAAAGACTATGATATTGTAAAAAGTTGCAATTTAGCGTGTATTCATTGCGCAAGGAAAGGAAAGGCAGGAAGCAATTTTCATGCTCGTCGAAAAGGTCTGAAATTTGCTTTATACCTGCTCGGTGCCAATGAGGCAGATATACCATTTTTTTGGTAATCGTAATGAATTTGTTGTTCCAGATTGTCTGAGACAGTAGAGTCGGTTTTGCTGTAAGGTGTCGTAGACACGATTTCTTGCCAATGATGAATAATTTGTTTGTAAAATTCAGGAAGATGGCCATTAAGATCAAGAAAGTTGTAGTCATAATTACGTTGAAAGAGCTCAGTGCCCCCGAGAGTAGAGAGAAACGATTTTGGAATATACTTCAACGGTGCATCTGAGTCGGAGCACAGCCGTTTTACCCAAGTTAGCTTCAAAGCTTTATCGAAAAGAACAAAATCTTTCATGCCAAGACCGCCATCCGATTTCTTCTTAATGAGGGTTGTCTTTTTATTTTAGCGGGTTTTTGCTTCTAGATAAAATCGAACACTATTTTATTGACCTCTGTTGCAAATTTTTTGGGAGTCTCCATAACACTGGAGATGAATACAAGTTTGGAGAGGGTTAACGTTTTAACAATATTTATTCTACCGTATATAGATAAGTCTCTTCGGGACCAGATACTTAAGGTTTTCTTTAAGGATCCTAATTTTTCAAAGAAATTTTTCTTATGAGAGAATTCAATATTGTAAGTGTTTGGCCTGATTAACTTCGGGAACGGTGTTGAAGGTCCCTTTGGGAGAGATATCATGGCATTTGCTACCGTCTTTTTTCTTTTGGTATGAGATAATAAACACATGCAGATGGTAAAGGTACTATTTTTCGTTATCTCACGGAGGTGTCAAAACTATTGTCTGCTAAGCTTCTTCCTTTTAGATACATACAGGAGCCATAATCGGGGACGGAGACTGTAAGTCTTGGGATCCGCGTGCACCTATGATATCGAACAATTTTGCTACTTTTAGAACAAATTGCGCCATCCCGACGACATATATCCGCTCGGATCCACGCACATGTCAGGGGTTTTCGTCTGGATGTTGTCACGTTGCGTGATCAAATGGTGAGAGTTGCGAGATTCTCTAGCGGATTTTTCACGGTGATGGCGTTGAATAAGGCAGGGACTAAGAATCAGGGCGCTTATATGTAGTTTTATGCTCTGAGCTAATGGAAAAGGTAAGTTTTTCAAGATCGAAAAAAAGACTTCAATTTCGCGCTGTGAATGAATAATAAGATCTGCTCGCGCTAGATAACGCGCTTTTATTATTATTATTATTATTATTATTATCATTATTATTATTAACGCGAACGCTTTTGCGTTTGTTCTGGCATGGATAGTCTCTTTACTATCCATGGTTCTGGCTTACGAATATAGCAAGAAAACTCTCTCCTATTGTATCGAGTTAATTTGTGAGTTTCTCAAACAATGCTTAATCATAACCAAAACCTGTTTTTGATGGTTTCTTATTGTTTCTGCCTGTTTGACGAGTTTGCAAAAGTTTTTGAAAGGAAAGTCTGACGCGTACAAGTAGTCATTTGCATAGTGCAGCGCGTGCACTTTCAAGTCCGAGCACAGGCAGCCCAAGCTCTCTCTATGAACCACACAAGCAACACAATATGACATCGAATTATAAGGGTTTGTATGGGATTTTCTACATGATATCCGTGGAGGTAGTTAAAAGTGAAAATTCTCAACATAAATCACTTAACTTATTCCATACGTGTGCTGTTTGTTCCTGGTGTGGTTATTTTACCGATTTAACTTGATTTAACCGACTTTTTTGAATTCCGGTTTTCCCTTCATAAAGAGAGGACAAGGCGAAACACTTCAGTCGGGACAGCCTGCCGAACGAAGTCAAAAATCCTAGGCTAAAATGTACCCACGGCCACAAATCCACTGTAGAATTCAAGGGCAAAGGTTGATCGTCCATTTCAATTCTCTAGCCACACAATTGCAGCCCTGCGAGCGACGCCAGGCGGCTCTTCGTGTCCCCAGTGAAACGATAAAATGATAGAAGAGCTCCGTGTCCTTTTGATCCGCGACACAACGACCGTTGAAACCGGCTTGGTAACCCCGTCATGTTGCTCAAAACTTGCTCCAAAAAAGTCAAAAGTTGCCTTTTGCAACGAAAGTTGTTCAAAACTTGCTACAAAAAGCAAAAACTTTTTTTTTTGTCTCTCTTCTTTTATTTGGTCTGATGCAAAAATATTCAATCTTTACAACAAAAGTAAAATTTCTGAGCATTTTTGTGCAATTTTGCGTTGTAACCAGCGTCGCTGAATAAGTTTGTTCACAATACGTATGAGTAAATACTACGCATCAATATCAATATGACAATATTAATCTTGTAAAAGTTCTATTATGAGCCCATAAAATTGTCGTTGCTGTTCACAGTCAAGACCTCTAACCATTATCATTTTCGCTGGAGTACTCAGTCTTGCCCCTGCTTATGCGGCTACCCTCAAAGGATCTGAATGACCTTTGTAACCTGATACACTCGAATCAGTGGAGCGTGAATCTGCGTCCGCCATTTTGGATTTTCTTTATAAAACCGCTGACCTAACAGCCCGGCTGCATACATCTTTCGCCCATGATCTGCCCCAGCGGGGAGGAACTGCTCTTTTTTTCAGAGGAAATTCACAAATTGTCTACTGAAACATTGTAAAACTGGAAGCATGGCCAATTATAGCCCTAAAAGCTGCTCCGATAACTAGAAAACTAGAAATTGCTCGGAATGCAAAAGTTGTTCGAAACAAAAAAGTTGACAAAAAGTTGCCGAGCAACTTGTGGCAAGCCCTAAGAAAACTCCATACAAACCCTTATAATTCGATGCCATATTGTGTTGCTTGTGTGGTTCATAAAGAGAGCTTGGGCGACCTGTGTATCTACAGACGTAAACTTAGTGGGTCTTGATGAAACATCAAGGGTCGTTTGCAATTCAGGCGAAATTCAAACTTGCAATTTTGTTTTACTTTTCGGTCGCGATAGACTGGCAAAAAACTCACCCAGATTGACTCACTCCCCTAGATTTAAGGGTAGTTCCTTACACCACGTTAGCCTGCGAGCAGGCTCACCTTTGAGTCACGCGCGAGCGATGAGGAGTGAAGCAATCCGGCAGGGTATTGTCTGGTGAAGAGGCGTCAAGAAAGTGAGCCTGCCTGTATCGACATATTTTGCCTTCACTACACAACCGAACACACTCAAAGGTTGAGTCATGGGCGGGTTGGTCAGCCTGGCCCAAGACATGTTTTATTTGCGAGAATAAGCTTACAACAAAGTGGATAAGAGATACATCAAGTAACGTCCTACATGCGCCAAAGCCGGACACGTAAACCCCCAAAACCTCTTGTTAGGAAAAATAGGGACCGTGCACCCCCGACCAAATGCAGTGGCGCTACCTTTGGGGTTTTAAGGTTGACCTATAAACAACAGAATGAAAAAGCAAATCATATGACGCTTATTACACAATAAAAATAAACCTTATGGGAAAGTGCTAGTGGCAAGGCTGACCGTAGAATGTCACAAGTTTCTCAACCGTCTCTTGTTACAAACGTACTACCCATGAGCCTTCGCGTACTACTCTCCCACCCAGTTCTCTGTTCCGTGTCGACAAAATAGTAATTTATGTCAATACCGAGTATCACAAATTACATTTTGTTTGCCGATTTGCCCACCCCCCAACCACCCAGCAGGGGCAAACTACATCATGAGCGCATGCACGCAGTCGCGTATTCGCCGTATAGTTTGGAAGAAAGTGTGTATGATTTCTGCAAAGTTGGATGTATTTTGACCCGCTAGCCTTCGACAACTAGTAACTAAAGCTTGCGTCATCGGGAAAGAATGTTTTGTAGCTCGGCGACGGCGAATGGCCATGAGTTGTGGTAAGAAAACAAATCTTTCGTGTAGCTTGGCAACTGGCCATGATGATCCTCAGAACTGTGCTAGGAGATACATTTTCCGATTTGTAGCTCGGCAAATTCATTGGTTGTCAGAAAACAAACTTTCTGTGTTGTGTAACTCGATAAAACGCCGTGTTTTGTAGTCAGAATGGTTAATTCACCGACAAGATGTAAAATTCGAGCAACGTAAACGAATGCAAACAAAATTTAAAAAACATTTGGCGACACGCTGTCTTACAGGGTAACTGGTCAAAACTTTATTGTCTCAAGAAATATTTGTTACAAGTGTTGGCGATCTGAAATTGAGTTCTAAGTGTCGCCAACCATTCAAATGCCTTTCCTGGAAAATACTTTGTCCAGTACAATTTAATCTACCGCAGGCTATAATCTATTCATCGTTAGTTCAACTTCACTCGCAGATCGTTATCTGACATTCGATCAAACTTAGAGTGCGTTTCTTTAAGAAAATCCAAGATTGGATTATTAAATCCGAAAACGGATTTTGCGTTTCTTTTCTAAACAGATTAATCCAAGATCTCTTCGGATCATGGTGCGTCAAAGGAACCGAAGAATCCACTCTGGGCAAGGATTCTACCGTTCATTTCCTTGCCATGTCGGCTTTTCCTTCTGTGATTTTTTTTTTACCCAAAATAGGCGGAGGGGGGGGGGGGGAGGCGGGTGGGGAGGAGGGGGCTGTCCCCTAGATCAGCTAGATCCGCCCCTGAATTTCCAAACATTCTAGACACAATGTATGGCAAACGTTAAGCGGGCAACGAAACAACACGAAGGCGTTTGCCCGTTTATCAGCATCATCAAAGACCAGTCTGCCAAAGCAAAATCACTCGGAATCAAGTGAGTGTCCTTTCTAGACATAAACTTTCACGGTTTGTCTTCGGCAAAACTTTGTCAACGACAGATATTAGGCCTGCATGTTGTTATGAAAAAGATTTACAATTTTCCCGAGTAATCTGAGCTACCAAAGTTCATACTTCCGGTGAAAATTAGTTGGCTTATTCTTTTCTGCGGTTTCCGGGGTGAAAATGAAAAATTTGCAGAGATCATAGCAGGCTCACTTTCTCGTCTAGCGGCTTCGCCGCTCGCGCTTGTGTTCGAACGTGAGCCTGCTCGCAGGCTAACATACCAGCAGGCTAACACACCAACAGGCTAACACCAAGCTTGACACTTTCTCCCACGGAACCAACAACTGATGATTGGTGTTCAGTTAATCCCAGTTAACGATACAAATCAAGCCAAAATGTGATGAAATTTATTTATATGAGTTCTGACTTATTTTACTTTCGTTTGTTTCAGGACTGCTCGTTTAATAAGTCGCAGTCTGATACTGCGGTCAAAGTCTCATTCCAGGGAATTATGAGAGTCGATGGTTCTTCTAGTAAGTGTAACCGGTGTTTCTTCAAGTTTAATGGTAACGAATACAGTGGACCCATGACAATCGAAGCTGTTGTGTACAACAATTGGCCATCTGGGAGTCCCAGTTTGCTTCATCATCGATCATTTGAGGGATACTGTGAAAACATCCCACAGGGCACGGTTAGAGTGGAATTGTGGATAGGATCTTGTCCTAGTGGCAGTACTTGGGCTTACACTGGATGGTCATCAGTGTCCCGAATAATGATTGAGGAAGTGTCTAGGTCTCAGTCCTAACTAATCAGTTCTTATTATCGAGATTGTCGCTGCTTAAGGTCATTCCGCTGAAATAGAACCTGCACTGAGATTTTTGTGAAACTTTGCCTATCGATTGTTTATATTATTGGAACTTAAATTTTGAAATAAAAATGGGGGGTCCACATGTTTTTTTAGGAGCAAAAGCACCTTGTTTATACTGATATAAATTTTTATAATAGCACCATGATTGTAGTTACGATTGATTGCTAAATTCACGTTTCCGACGATTGCTTTTGGTTCTACACTGAGAATTGGTCCATATTTATTTTACACAGAGAAATTTATTACTCAATTCAAAACAACAGAAAAAAATGATAGGTACCCATACTCGTTTGCGAGAAAATGACGATTTACCTCTATGGCGAGGTCCAGCTGTAAAGAAAAAGCCGCCATTTTTTAATGCGCGCGCGCTAATCACGCGTGAAATTCTGCGCAATAGGGATGCGCAATGCAATACTGGTAAGGTAAGGTAAAGTCTGCATACGAGCCAGGTGGCCCATCAGGCCGGAGCTTATCCCGGTTTCTGTAGCATGAAGCGACTAGGAGTATTTCTACTCCCCCCTGGATGGGATGCTAGTCCATCGCAGGGTTACCCCCAGCATTAAGTTCGCCGGTACCCATTTATACACCTGGGTGGAGAGAGGCACTGTGAGAGTAAAGTGTCTTGCCCAAGAACACAACGCAATTTCCCCGGCCAGGGCTCGAACCCGGACCGCTCGATCCGGAGACGAGCGCACTAACCATGAGGCCACCGCGCCTCCCACATAGCAGTAGGGATGCGCAATGCAATACTGGGGAAAGACCTTAAGCTCATGCTTATTAAAAGTTATTGTAGTTAGAACTGAAACGTTTGTGTGTTTTTAGTGAAACTGTTTTAGCCATATGAATAGGTAAAAATAAGGCCATAAATGTGATTAGTGTAGCATAAACATTTTCTAAATTAGAAAATCACCAAAAATTTACGAAATGCATGTAATCTACTTTTCACGTGCACTTGACTTATTAATGATTGGAAACTAATTTTATTACATAGTACTTGCATGTAATACCATTAAAATAAAATCTAAGTTGAGGAAGTAAAATGCTTGTTCCAAAAGCTCGGTATGATGGCTACTCTACAGATTGTAGTGGCATTGTACTGATGACTAAACAGTGTTTTTTCTCAATGTTCCATGTTACCGTATAATTACTCAAAAACAAATTTCAATATGTCAAGTTAAGTTAAGCAAGAGATGCAAAAATATTTGAAGGATAATCAACACGATAACCTTCATTTGGCGTGAAAATATGCTCGGATATCTGTCCTTGGACATTATCCATACCTGAATGCTGTCAGTTTTCCTCGAGCTACGCTCTCGGAAAACTGTTCCCTTCTCGGAACAGACAATGTCCGCGGACAAATATCCGAGCATGTTTCCTCGCAAAATGGAGGCTACTGTTTATTTAGAGCGGTTTTCAATTGAGTGTCGTTAAACCAAAACCGAAGTAATCAAGCCAGCCAATTAACAAGGACACAGACAGTACATTGATTCAATCAAAACTCGAAGTTGTTATAACATATAGCTGACGCAAAGCGCGGGAAAACCTGTGCGAGTAAGTCATGTTTGGTTTTGGTTTTACTTCTGATTGGATGAAAAAGTGGCGCGAGTTTTCTAAGTCAATTATGCAGCATAGTAGTGCAAAACCAGTTACTTTACGACACCTAAATAAAAACCGCTCTGTGAAAGCTTTATATAATTTAATTGTAGTTTCTTCCACGGATGCATTCAGTTATTTGGCTTGTAGCGCGAAAATACGTTGGAGCGACGAAAGGAGAGATAGGCTAGGGGTCGCCCGCACCGCGCTTCTCCCCTATACTGTCGGTTGCGCCCAGATAACTAAACGCCTGAAAGAGGCTAATTTAATTGTGATTCTCCCATTGATTTCTATTCGCAGTTTACTAAACACAACTGACTTATTTTATGGAGACTCATTACAGTTTTTTTAGTTTCATTTTGTATGTTGCCATTTTAAAAATCAATTTCGAGTTGTAGCATTAACGAGGTAAATTTTAAAAGAAAATAAAGGTTAAAAGTTTACAAGGTGGTACTCGATGGCTTTACGGAGACGGTCGTGCAAACGAGGGTTTTAGATATGAAATTAACTGAGCTTTTGTTAGGGGCCAAGGTGGTGTTTGTGTCAACGGGCCGTAGTGATCAAAAAGGGATATTAAATTATATCGGCATCTCTTTTGTCATTCTATATACGTACTTTTCCTGCCATTACTTCACAGTCGCAGAGTTTAGAGATACAGTTTAGAGATACAGTTTTTAGAATGAAATAACGGTGAATTTAATCATTCAGTAATGTCTCTTCACTTCCCATCGGAGCTTCGAAAAAACGAGAACACATGGCCGTGACTGATAGCGTACGATAGCTCAGCCAATCAATAGAACACATGGCCGTGGTTGATAGCGTATGATAGCTCAGCCAATCAAGATAACGTATGGCCGTGACCGATAGCGTACGATAGCTCAAACAATCAGGAGAACACAAGGCTGTGGCTGATAGCGTACGATAGCTCAACCAATCAAGAGAAAACATGGCCGTGGTTGATAGCGTATGATAGCTCAGCCAATCAAGAGAACGCATGGCCGTGACTGATAACGTACGATAGCTCTGCCAATCAGGAGAACACAAGGCTGTGGCTGATAGCGTAGGATAGCTCAGCCAATCAAGAGAACACATGGCCGTGGCTGATAGCGTACGATAGCTCAGCCAATCAAGAGAACACATGGCCGTGGCTGACAGCGTATGATAGCTCAGCCAATCTAGAGAACACATGGCCGTGGCTGATAGCGTACGATAGCTCAGCCAATCAAGAGAACACATGGCCGTGGCTGATAGCGTACGATACCTCAGCCAATAAAGAGAACACATGGCCGTGGCCGATAGCGTACGATAGCTCAGCCAATCAAGAGAAGACATGGCCGTGGCTGATAGCGTACGATAGCTCAGCCAATCAAGAGAACACATGGCCGTGCCTAATACCGTACAATAGCTCAGCCAATCAAGAGAACACATGGCCGGGGCTGATAGCGTACGATAGCTCGGCCAATCAAGAGAACACATGGCCGTGGCTGATAGCGTACGATAGCTCAGCCAATAGAGAGAACACATGGCCGTGGCTGATAGCGTACGATAGCTCGGCCAATCAAGAGAACACATGGCCGTGGCTGATAGCGTACGAGAGGTCGGCCACTCAAGAGAACACATGGTCGTGGCTGATAGCGTACGATAGCTCAGCCAATAGAGAGAACACATGGCCGTGGGTGATAGCGTACGATAGCTCGGCCAATCAAGAAAACACATTGTCGTGGCTGATAGCGTACGATAGCTCAGTCAATCAAGAGAACACATGGCCGTGACTGATAGCGTACGATAGCTCAGCCAATCAAGAGAAGACACGGCCCTGGCTGATAGCGTACGATAGCTCCGCCAATCAAGAGAACACATGACCGTGGCTGATAGCGTACGATAGCTCAGCCAATCAAGAGAACACATGGCCGTGACTGATAGGGTACGCTAGCTCAGCCAATCAAGAGAAGACACGGCCCTGGCTAATAGCGTACGATAGCTCAGCCAATCAAGAGAACACATGACCGTGGCTGATAGCGTACGATAGCTCAGCCAATCAAGAGAACACATGGCCGTGACTGATAGGGTACGATAGCTCAGCCAATCAAGAGAACACATGGCCGTGACTGATAGCGTACGATAGCTCAGCCAATCAAGAGAAGACATGGCCGTGGCTGATAGCGTACGATAGCTCAGCCAATCAAGAGAATACATGGCCGGAACTGATAGCGTACGATAGCTCAGCGAATCAAGAGAACACGTGGCCGTGGCTGATAGCGTACGATAGCTTAGCCAATCAAGAGAACAAATGGCCGTGGCTGATAGCGTACGATAGCTCAGCCAATCAAGAGAACACATGGCCGTGGCTGATAGCGTAGGATAGCTCCGCCAATCAAGAGAACACATGGCCGAGGCTGCTAGCGTACGATAGCTCAGCCAATCAAGAGAAGACATAGCCGTGGCTGATAGCGTACGATAGCTCAGCCAATCAAGAGAAGACATGGACGTGGCTGATAGCGTAAGATAGCTCAGCCAATCAAGAGAAGACATGGCCGTGGCTGATAACGTACGATAGCTCGGCCAATCAAGAGAACACATGGCCGTGGCTGATAGCGTACGCCAGCTCGGCCAATCAAGAATACACATGGTCGTGGCTTATAGCGTACGATAGCTCAGGCAATCAAGAGAACATAAGGGCGTGGCTGATAGCCAACGACAGCGCAGCCAATCAAGAGAACACATGCCCGTGGCTGATAGCGTACGATAGCTCAGCCAATCAAGAGAACACATGGCCGTGTCTGATAGCGTACGATAGCTCGGCCAATCAAGAGAACACATGGCCGTGGCTGATAGCGTACGATAGCTCAGCCAAACAAGAGAAGACATGGCCGTGGCTGATAGCGTACGATAGCTCAGCCAATTAAGAGAACACATGGCCGTGGCTGATAGCGTACGATAGCTCAGCTAACCAAGAGAACACATGGCCGTGGCTGATAGCGTACGATAGCTCGGCCAATCAAGAGAACACATTGCCGTGGCTGATAGCGTACGATAGCTCGGCCAATCAAGAGAAAACATTGCCGTGGCTAATAGCGTACGATAGCTCAGCCAATCAAGAGAACACATGGCCGTGATTGATAGCGTACGATAGCTCAGCCAATAGAGAGAACACATGGCCGTGGCTGATAGCGTACGATAGCTGAGCCAATCAAGAGAACACATGGCCGTGGCTGATAGCGTACGATAGCTCAGCTAACCAAGAGAACACATGGCCGTGGCTGATAGCGTACGATAGCTCGGCCAATCAAGAGAACACATTGCCGTGGCTGATAGCGTACGATAGCTCGGCCAATGAAGAGAAAACATTGCCGTGGCTAATAGCGTACGATAGCTCAGCCAATCAAGAGAACACATGGCCGTGATTGATAGCGTACGATAGCTCAGCCAATAGAGAGAACACATGGCCGTGGCTGATAGCGTACGATAGCTCAGCCAATCAAGAGAACACATGGCCGTGGCTGATAGCGTACGATAGCTCAGCCACTAAAGAGAACACATGGCCTTGGTTGATAGCGCGCGATAGCTTAGCAAATCAAGAGAACACATGGCCGTGGCTGATAGCGTACGATAGCTTAGCCAATCAAGAGAACACATGGCCGTGGCTGATAGCGTACGATAGCTCAGCCAATCAAGAGAACACATGGGCGTGGCTAATAGCGTACGATAGCTCAGCAAATCAAGAAAAGACATTGCCGTGGCTGATAGCGTACGATAGCTTAGCCAATCAAGAAAACACATGGCCGTGGCTGATAGCGTACGATAGCTCAGCCAATCAAGAGAAGACATGGCCGTGGCTGATAGCGTACGATAACTCTGCCACTAAAGAGAACACATGGCCGTGGTTGATAGCGCACGATAGCTCAGCAAATCAAGAAAAGACATTGCCGTGGCTGATAGCGTACGATAGCTTAGCCAAACAAGAGAACACATGGCCGTGGCTGATAGCGTACGATAGCTAAGCCAATAAAGAGAAGACATGGCCGTGGCTGATAGCGTACGATAGCTCAGCCAATCAAGAGAACACATGGTCGTTGCTGATAGCCTACGATAGCTCCGCCAATCAAGAGAACACATGGTCGTGACTGATAGCGTACAATAGCTCGGCCAATCAAGAGAACACATGGCCGTGGCTGATAGCGTACGATAGCTCAGCCAATCAAGAGAACACATGGCCGTGGCTGATAGCGTACGATAGCTCAGCCAATCAAGAGAACACATGGCCGTTGCTGATAGCGTACGATAGCTCCGCCACTAAAAAGAACACATGGCCGTGGTTGATAGCGCACGATAGCTCAGCCAATCAAGAGAAGACATGGCCGTGGCTGATAGCGTACGATAGCTTAGCCAATCAAGAGAACACATGGCCGTGGCTGATAGCGTACGATAGCTCAGCCAATCAAGAGAAGACGTTGCCGTGGCTGATAGCGTACGATAGCTGAGCCAATAAAGATAAGACATGGCCGTGGCTGATAGCGTACGATAGCTCGGCCAATCAAGAGAACACATGGTCGTGACTGATAGCGTACGATAGCTTGACCAATCAAGAGAACACATGGCCGTGGCTGATAGCGTACGATAGCTCAGCCAATCAAGAGAACACATGGCCGTGGCTGATAGCGTACGATAGCTCAGCCAATCAAGAGAAGACATGGCCGTGGCTGATAGGGTACGATAGCTCAGCCAATCAAGAGAACACATGGCCGTGGCTGAAAGCGTACGATAGCTCGGCCAATCAAGAGAACACATTGCCGTGGCTGATAGCGTACGATAGCTTAGCCAAACAAGAGAACACATGGCCGTGGCTGATAGCGTACGATAGCTAAGCGAATAAAGAGAAGACATGGCCGTGGCTGATAGCGTACGATAGCTCAGCCAATCAAGAGAACACATGGTCGTTGCTGATAGCCTACGATAGCTCCGCCAATCAAGAGAACACATGGTCGTGACTGATAGCGTACAATAGCTCGGCCAATCAAGAGAACACATGGCCGTGGCTGATAGCGTACGATAGCTCAGCCAATCAAGAGAACACATGGCCGTGGCTGATAGCGTACGATAGCTCAGCCAATCAAGAGAACACATGGCCGTTGCTGATAGCGTACGATAGCTCCGCCACTAAAAAGAACACATGGCCGTGGTTGATAGCGCACGATAGCTCAGCCAATCAAGAGAAGACATGGCCGTGGCTGATAGCGTACGATAGCTTAGCCAATCAAGAGAACACATGGCCGTGGCTGATAGCGTACGATAGCTGAGCCAATAAAGATAAGACGTTGCCGTGGCTGATAGCGTACGATAGCTGAGCCAATAAAGATAAGACATGGCCGTGGCTGATAGCGTACGATAGCTCGGCCAATCAAGAGAACACATGGTCGTGACTGATAGCGTACGATAGCTCAGCCAATCAAGAGAAGACATGGCCGTGGCTGATAGGGTACGATAGCTCAGCCAATCAAGAGAACACATGGCCGTGGCTGAAAGCGTACGATAGCTCGGCCAATCAAGAGAACACATGGCCGTGGCTGATAGCGTACGATAGCTCAGCCAATCAAGAGAACACATGGCCGGCGCTGATAGCGTAGGATAGCTCGGCATATCAAGAGAACACATGGGCGTGGCTAATAGCGTACGATAGCTCAGCCAATCAAGAGAACACATGGCCGTGGCTGATAGCGTACGATAGCTCAGCCAATCAAGAGAACAGATGGCCGTGGCTAATAGCGTACGATAGCTCAGCCAATCAAGAGAACACATGGGCGTGGCTAATAGCGTACGATAGCTCAGCCAATCAAGAGAACACATGGCCGTTGCTGATAGCGTACGATAGTTCGGCCAATCAAGAGAACACATGGCCGTGGCTGATAGCGTACGATAGCTCGGCCAATCAAGAGAACACGTGGTCGTGGCTGATAGCGTATGATAGCTCAGCCAATCAAGAGAACACATGGCCGTGGCTGATAGCGTACGATAGTTCCGCCACTAAAGAGAACACATGGCCGTGGTTGATAGCGCACGATAGCTCAGCGAATCAAGAGAACACATGGCCGTGGCTGATAGCGTACGATAGCTTAGACAATCAAGAGAAGACATGGCCGTGGCTGATAGCTTACGATAGCTCAGCCAATCAAGAGAACACATGGCCGTTGCTGATAGCGTACGATAGCTCGGCCAATCAAGAGAAGACATGGCCGTGGCTGATAGCGTACGATAGGTCGGCCAATCAAGAGAAGACATGGCCGTGGCTGATAGCGTTCGATAGCTTAGCCAATCAAGAGAACACATGGCCGTGGCTGATAGCGTACGATAGCTGAGCCAATAAAGATAAGACGTGGCCGTGGCTGATAGCGTACGATAGCTGAGCCAATAAAGATAAGACATGGCCGTGGCTGATAGCGTACGATAGCTCGGCCAATCAAGAGAACACATGGTCGTGACTGATAGCGTACGATAGCTTGGCCAATCAAGAGAACACATGGTCGTGAGTGATAGCGTACGATAGCTTGGCCAATCACGAGAACACATGGTCGTGGCTGATAGCGTACTATAGCTCAGCCAATAGAGAGAACACATAGCCGTGGCTGATAGCGTACGATAGCTCAGCCAATCAAGAGAAGACATGGCCGTGGCTGATAGCGTACGATAGCTCAGCCAATCAAGAGAACACGTAACCGTGGCTGAGAGCGTACGATAGCTCAGGCAATGAAGAGAACACATGGCCGAGGCTGCTGGCGTACGATAGTTCCGCCAATCAAGAGAACACATGGCCGTGACTGATAGCGTACGATAGCTCACCCAATCAAGAGAAGACATGGCCGTGGCTGATAGCGTACGATAGCTCAGCCAATCAAGAGAAGACATGGCCATGGCTGATAGCGTATGATAGCTCCGCCAATCAAGAGAACACATGGCCGTGGCTGATAGCGTACGATAGCTCAGCCAATAGAGAGAAGACATGGCCGTGGCTGATAGCGTACGATAGCTCAGCCAATGAAGAGAATACATGGCCGTGACTGATAGCGTATGATTGCTCGGCCAATCGGCAGAACACATGGCCGTGGCTGATGGCGTACGACAGCTCGGCCAATCAAGAATACACATGGTCGTGGCTGATAGCGTACGATAGCTTACCCAATCAAGAGAACATATGGCCGTGGCTGATAGCGTACGATAGCTCAGCCAATCAAGAGAACAAATGGCCGTGGCTGATAGCGTACGATAGCTTCGCCTATCAAGAGAAGACATGGCCGTGGCTGATAGCGTAGGATAGCTCAGCCAATCAAGAGAAGACATGGCCGTGGCTGAGAGCGTACGATTGCTCGGCCAATCAAGAGAACACATGGCCGTGGCTGATAGCGTACGACAGCTCGCCCAATCAAGAATACACATGGTCGTGGCTGATAGCGTACGATAGCTTAGCCAATCAAGAGAACATATGGCCGTGGCTGATAGCGTACGATAGCTCAGCCAATCAAGAGAACAAACGGCCGTGGCTGCTAGCGTACGATAGCTCAGCCAATCAAGAGAACACATGGGCGTGATTGATAGCGTACGATAGCTCAGCCAACCAAGAGAACACATGGCCGTGGCTGATGGCGTACGATAGCTCAGCCAATCAAGAGAACACATGGGCGTGATTGATAGCGTACGATAGCTCAGCCAATCAAGAGAACACATGGCCGGGGCTGATAGCGTAGGATAGCTCGGCCAATCAAGAGAACGCATGGCCTTGGCTAATAGCGCACGATTCCTCAGCCAATTAAGAGAAGAGATGGCCGTGCCTGATAGCGTACGATAGCTCAGCCAATCAAGAGAAGACATGGCGGTGGCTGATAGCGTACGATAGCTCCGCCAGTCAAGAGAACACATGGCCGTGGGTGATAGCGCACGATAGCTCAGCCAATCAAGAGAACACATGGCCGTGGCTGATAGCGTACGATAGCTCACCCAATCAAGAGAACACATGGCCGTGGCTGATAGCGTACGATAGCTCAGCCAATAAAGAAAAGACATGGCCGTGGCTGATAGCGTACGATAGCTCAGCCAATCAAGAAAACACATGGTCGTGACTGATAGCGCACGATAGCTCAGCCATTCAAGAGAAGACATGGCCGTGGCTGATAGCGTACGATAGCTCAGCCAATCAAGAAAACACATGGTCGTGACTGATAGCGCACGATAGCTCAGCCAATCAAGAGAAGACATGGCCGTTGCTGATAGCGTACGATAGCTCGGCAAATCAAGAGAACACATCGCCGTAACTGATAGCGTACGATAGCTCAGCCAATTAGGAGAACACATGGCCGTGGCTGATAGCGTACCATAGCTCGGCCAATCAAGAGAAGACATGGCCGTGGCTGATAGCGTACGATAGGTCGGCCAATCAAGAGAAGACATGGCCGTGGCTGATAGCGTACGATAGCTCAGCCAATCAAGAGAAGACATGGCCGTGGCTGATACCGTACGATAGCTCGGCCAATCAAGAGAACACATGGCCGTGGCTGATAGCGTACGATAGCTCAGCCAATAAAGAGAAGACATGGCCGTGGCTGATAGCGTACGATAGCTCAGCCAATCAAGAAAACACATGGTCGTGACTGATAGCGCACGATAGCTCAGCCAATCAAGAGAAGACATGGCCGTGGCTGATAGCGTACGATAGCTCAGCCAATCAAGAAAACACATGGTCGTGACTGATAGCGCACGATAGCTCAGCCAATCCAGAGAACACATGACCGTGGCTGATAGCGTACGATAGCTCAGCCAATGAAGAGAACACATGGCCGTGGCTGATAGCGTACGATAGCTCAGCCAATCAAGAGAACACATGGCCGTGGTTGAAAGCGTACGATAGCTCCGCCAATAAAGAGAACACATGGCCAAGGCTGATTGCGTACGATAGCTCAGCCAATCAAGAGAAGACATGGCCGTGGCCGATAGCGTACGATAGCTCAGCCAATCAAGAGAACACATGGCCGTGGCTAATAGCGTACGATAGCTCAGCCAATTAAGACAACACATGGGCATGGCTGATAGCGTACGACAGCTTAGCCAATCAAGAGAACACATGGCCGTTGCTGATAGCGTACGATAGCTCGGCCATTCAAGAGAACACATGGTGGTGGATGATAGCGTACGATAGCTCCGCCAATCAAGAGAACACATGGCCGTGGCTGATAGCGTACGATAGCTCCGTCAATGAAGAGAACACATGGTCGTGGCTGATAGTGTACGATGGCACAGCCAATCAAGAGAACACATGGCCGTGGCTGATAGCGTAGGATAGCTCGGCCAATCAAGAGAACATATGGCCGTGGCTTATAGCGTACGATAGCTCAGCCAATAAAGAGAACACATGGCCGTAGCTGGTACCGTACAATAGCTCCGCCAATCAAGAGAAGACATGGCCGTGGCTGATAGCGTACGATAGCGGAGCGAATCAAGAGAACACATGGTCGTGGCTGATAGCGTACGATACCTCAGCCAATCAAGAGAACACATGGCCGTGGCTGATAGCGTACGATAGCTCAGCCAATCAAGAGAACACATCACCGTGGCTAATAGCGTACGATAGCTCCGCTAATCAAGAGAACAGGTGGTCGTGGCTGATAGCCTACGATAGCTCAGCCAATCAAGAGAAGATATGGCCGTGGCTGATAGCGTACGATAGCTCAGCCAATCAAGAGAACACATGGCCGTGGCTGATAGCGTACGAGAGCTCAGCCAATCAAGAGAACACATGGCCGTGGCTGATAGCGTACGATAGCTCAGCCAATCAAGAGAACACATGGTCGTGGCTGATAGCGTACGATAGCTCAGCCAATCAAGAGAACACGTGGCCGTGGCTGATAGCCTACGATAGCTCGGCCAATCAAGAGAAGACATGGCCGTGGCTGATAGCGTACGACAGCTTGGCAGGGGAAGAATACACATGATCCTGGCTAATAGCGTACGATAGCTCAGCCAATCAAGAGAAGATATGGCCGTGGCTGATAGCGTACGATAGCTCAGCCAATCAAGAGAACACATGGCCGTGGCTGATAGCGTACGATAGCTCAGCCAATCAAGAGAACACATGGCCGTGGCTGATAGCGTACGATAGCTCAGCCAATCAAGAGAACACATGGCCGTGACTGATAGCGTACGATAGCTCGGCCAATGAAGAGAACATATGGCCGTGGCTGATAGCGTACGACAGCTCAGCCAATCAAGAGAACACATGGCCGTGGCTGATAGCGTACGATAGCTCAGCCAATGAAGAGAACACATGGCCGTGGCTGATAGCGTACGATAGCTCAGCCAATCAAGAGAACACATGGCCGTGGCTGATTGCGTACAATAGCTCGGCCAATCAAGAGAACACATTGCCGTGGCTGATAGCGTACGATAGCTCAGCCAATCAAGAGAACACATGGCCGTGATTAATAGCGTATGATAGCTCGGCCAATCAAGAGAAGACATGGCTGTTGCTGATAGCGTACGATAGCTCAGCTAATCAAGAAAACACATGGCCGTGGCTGATAGCGTACGATAGCTCAGCCAATCAAGAGAACACGTGGCCGTGGCTGATAGCGTACGATAGCTCGGCCAATGAAGAGCACACATGACCGTGGCTAATAGCGTATGATAGCTCAGCCAATCAAGAGAACACATGGCCGTGGCTGATAGCGTACGATAGCTCAGCCAATCAAGAGAACACGTGGCCGTGGCTGATAGCGTACGATAGCTCAGCCAATCAAGAGAACACATGGCCGTGGCTTATAGCGTACGATAGCTCAGCCAATAAAGAGAACACATGGCCTTGGCTGATACCGTACAATAGCTCCGCGAATCAAGAGAAGACATGGCCGTGCTTGATAGCGTACGATAGCGGAGCAAATCAAGAGAACACATGGTCGTGGCTGATAGCTACAAGAGCTCGGCCAATCAAGAGAACACATGTCCGTGGCTGATAGCGTACGATACCTCAGCCAATCAAGAGAACACATGGCCGTGGCTGATAGCGTACGATAGCTCCGCCAATCAAGAGAACACATGGCCGTGGCTTATAGCGTACGATAGCTCCGCCAATCAAGAGAACAGGCGGCCGTGGCTGATAGCCTACGATAGCTCAGCCAATCAAGAGAACATATGGCCGTGGCTGATAGCGTACGATAGCTCAGCCAATCAAGAGAACACATGGCCGTGGCTGATAGCGTACGATAGCTCAGCCAATCAAGAGAACACATGGCCGTGGCTGATAGCGTACGATAGCTCAGCCAATCAAGAGAACACATGGCCGTGGCTGATAGCGTACGATAGCTCAGCCAATCAAGAGAAGACATGGCCGTGGCTGATAGCGTACGATAGCTCGGCCAATCAAGAGAAGACATGGCCGTGGCTGATAGCGTACGACAGCTTGGCAGGGGAAGAATACACATGATCCTGGCTGATAGCGTACGATAGCTCAGCCAATGAAGAGAACACATGGCCGTGGCTGATAGCGTACGATAGCTCAGCCAATCAAGAGAAGATATGGCCGTGGCTGATAGCGTACGATAGTTCAGCCAATCAAGAGAACACATGGCCGTGGCTGATAGCGTACGATACCTCAGCCAATCAAGAGAACACATGGCCGTGGCTGATAGCGTACGATAGCTCTGCCAATCAAGAGAACACATGGCCGTGGCTTATAGCGTACGATAGCTCCGCCAATCAAGAGAACAGGCGGCCGTGGCTGATAGCCTACGATAGCTCAGCCAATCAAGAGAACATATGGCCGTGGCTGATAGCGTACGATGGCTCAGCCAATCAAGAAAACACATGGCCGTGGCTGATAGCGTACGATAGCTCAGCCAATCAAGAGAACACATGGCCGTGGCTGATAGCGTACGATAGCTCAGCCAATCAAGAGAACACATGGCCGTGGCTGATAGCGTACGATAGCTCAGCCAATCAAGAGAAGACGTGGCCGTGGCTGATAGCGTACGATAGCTCGGCCAATCAAGACAAGACATGGCCGTGGCTGATAGCGTACGACAGCTTGGCAGGGGAAGAATACACATGATCCTGGCTGATAGCGTACGATAGCTCAGCCAATGAAGAGAACACATGGCCGTGGCTGATAGCGTACGATAGCTCAGCCAATCAAGAGAAGATATGGCCGTGGCTGATAGCGTACGATAGCTCAGCCAATCAAGAGAACACATGGCCGTGGCTGATAGCGTACGACAGCTGGGCAGGGGAAGAATACACATGCTGGTGGCTGATAGCGTGCGAGAGCTCAGGGAATCAAGAGAACACATGGCCGTGGCTGATAGCGTACGACAGCTTGGCAGGGGAAGAATACACATGCTGGTGGCTGATAGCGTGCGAGAGCTCAGGGAATCAAGAGAACACATGGCCGTGGCTGATAGCGTACGATAGCTCAGCCAATCAAGAGAAGATATGGCCGTGGCTGATAGCGTACGATAGCTCAGCCAATCAAGAGAACACATGGCCGTGGCTGATAGCGTACGACAGCTTGGCAGGGGAAGAATACACATGCTGGTGGCTGATAGCGTGCGAGAGCTCAGGGAATCAAGAGAACACATGGCCGTTGCTGATAGCGTACGATTGCTTAGCCAATCAAGAAAAGATATGGCCGTGGCTGATAGCCCACGATAGCTCAGCCAATCAAGAGAACACATGGCCGTTGTTGATAGCGTACGATAGCTCGGCCAATCAAGAGAACACATGGCCGTGGCTGATAGCGTACGATAGGTCGGCCAATCAAGAGAACACATGGTCGTGGCTGATAGCGTACGATAGCTCAGCCAATAGAAAGAACACATGGCCGTGGCTGATAGCGTACGATAGCTCAGCCACTCAAGAGAACACATTGCTGTGATTGAGAGCCCACGATAGCTCAGCCAATCAAGAGAACACATGGCCGTGGCTGATAGCGTACGATAGCTCGGCCAATCAAGAGAACACATGGCCGTGGCTGATAGCGTACGATAGCTGTGCCAATCAAGAGAACACATGGCCGTGACTGAGAGCGTACGATAGCTCCGCCAATCAAGAGAACACATGGCCGTTGCTGATAGCGTACGATAGCTCAGCGAATCAAGAGAACACATGGTCGTGGCTGACAGCGTACGATAGCTCGGCCAATCCAGAGAACACATCGCCGTGGCTGATAGCGTACGATAGCTCAGCCAATCAAGAGAACACATGGCCGTGATTCATAGCGTACGATAGCTCAGCCAATCAAGAGAACACATTGCCGTGACTGATAGCGTACGATAGCTCGGCCAATGAAGAGAACATATGGCCGTGGCTGATAGCGTACGACAGCTCACCCAATCAAGAGAACACATGGCCGTGGCTGATAGCGTACGATAGCTCAGCCAATGAAGAGAACACATGGCCGTGGCTGATAGCGTACGATAGCTCAGCCAATCAAGAGAACACATGGCCGTGGCTGATTGCGTACGATAGCTCAGCCAATCAACAGAACACATGGCCGTGATTGATAGCGTATGATAGCTTGGCCAATCAAGAGAAGACATGGCTGTGGCTGATAGCGTACGATAGCTCAGCTAATCAAGAGAACACATGGCCGTGGCTGATAGCGTACGATAGCTCAGCCAATCAAGAGAACACATGGCCGTGGCTGATAGCGTACGATAGCTCGGCCAATGAAGAGAACACATGACCGTGGCTAATAGCGTATGATAGCTGAGCCAATCAAGAGAACACATCGCCGTGGCTGATAGCGTACGATAGCTCAACCAATCAAGAGAACACGTGGCCGTGGCTGATAGCGTACGATAGCTCAGCCACTCAAGAGAACACATTGCCCTGGTTGATAGCGCACGATAGCTTAGCTAATCAAGGGAACACATGGCCGTGGCTGATAGGGTACGATAGCTTAGCCAATCAAGAGAACACATGGCCGTGGCTGATAACGTACGATAGCTCAGCTAATCAAGAGAAGACATGGCCATGGCTGATAGCGTACGATAGCTCAGCCAATCAAGAGAAGACATGGCCGTGGCTGATAGCGTACGATAGCTCAGCCAATCAAGAGAACACATCGTCGTGGCTGATAGCGTAAGATAGCTCAGCCAGTCAAGAGAACACATGGCCGTTGTTGATAGCGCAGGATAGCTAAGCCAATCAAGAGAACACATGGCCGTGGCTGATAGCGTACGATAGCTGTGCCAATCAAGAGAACACATGGCCGTTGCTGATAGCGTACGATAGCTCAGCGAATCAAGAGAACACATGGTCGTGGCTGACAGCGTACGATAGCTCGGCCAATCCAGAGAACACATCGCCGTGGCTGATAGCGTACGATAGCTCAGCCAATCAAGAGAACACATGGCCGTGATTCATAGCGTACGATAGCTCAGCAATCAAGAGAACACATTGCCGTGACTGATAGCGTACGATAGCTCGGCCAATGAAGAGAACATATGGCCGTGGCTGATAGCGTACGACAGCTCACCCAATCAAGAGAACACATGGCCGTGGCTGATAGCGTACGATAGCTCAGCCAATCAAGAGAACACATGGCCGTGGCTGATTGCGTACGATAACTCAGCCAATCAACAGAACACATGGCCGTGATTGATAGCGTATGATAGCTCGGCCAATCAAGAGAAGACATGGCTGTGGCTGATAGCGTACGATAGCTCAGCTAATCAAGAGAACACATGGCCGTGGCTGATAGCGTACGATAGCTCAGCCAATCAAGAGAACACATGGCCGTGGCTGATAGCGTACGATAGCTCGGCCAATGAAGAGAACACATGACCGTGGCTAATAGCGTATGATAGCTGAGCCAATCAAGAGAACACATCGCCGTGGCTGATAGCGTACGATAGCTCAGCCAATCAAGAGAACACGTGGCCGTGGCTGATAGCGTACGATAGCTCAGCCACTCAAGAGAACACATTGCCCTGGTTGATAGCGCACGATAGCTTAGCTAATCAAGGGAACACATGGCCGTGGCGGATAGCGTACGATAGCTTAGCCAATCAAGAGAACACATGGCCGTGGCTGATAGCGTACGATAGCTCAGCTAATCAAGAGAAGACATGGCCATGGCTGATAGCGTACGATAGCTCAGCCAATCAAGAGAAGATATGGCCATGGCTGATAGCGTACGATAGCTCAGCCAATCAAGAGAACACATCGTCGTGGCTGATAGCGTAAGATAGCTCAGCCAGTCAAGAGAACACATGGCCGTGGTTGATAGCGCAGGATAGCTAAGCCAATCAAGAGAACACATGGCCGTGGCTGATAGCGTACGATAGCTTAGCCAATCAAGAGAACACATGGCCGTTGCTGCTAGCGTACGATAGCTCGGCCAATCAAGAGAACACATGGTCGTGGCTGATAGCGTACGATAGCTCAGCCAATAGAGAGAACACATGGCGGTGGCTGATAGCGTACGATAGCTCAGCCAATAGAGAAAACACATGGCCGTGGCTGATAGCGTACGATAGCTCAGCCAATCAAGAGAACACATGGCCGTGGCTGATAGCGTACGATAGCTCAGCTAATCAAGAGAACACATGGCCGTGGCTGATAGCGTACGATAGCTCAGCCAATCAAGAGAAGACATGGACGTGGCTGATAGCGTACGATAGCTCAGCCAATCAAGAGAACACATGGTCGTGGCTGATAGCGTAAGATAGCTCAGCCAGTCAAGAGAACACATGGCCGTGGCTGATAGCGTACGATAGCTCGGCCAATCAAGAGAACACATGGCCGTGGCTGATAGCGTAGGACAGCTCGGATAATCAAGAATACACATGGTCGTGGCTTATAGCCTACGATAGCTCAGGCAATCAAGAGAACATAAGGCCGTGGCTGATAGCGTACGAGAGCTCAGCCAATCAAGAGAACACATGGCCGTGATTCATAGCGTACGATAGCTCAGCCAATCAAGAGAACACATAGGCGTGGCTAATAGCGTACGATAGCTCAGCCAATCAAGAGAACACACGGCCGTGACTGATAGCGTACGATAAGTCGGCCAATCAAGAGAACACATGGCCGTGGCTGATAGCGTACGATAGCTCAGCCAAACAAGAGAACACATGGCCGTGGCTGATAGCGTACCATAGCTCAGCCAATCAAGAGAACACGTGGCCGTGGCTGATAGCGCACGATAGCTCAGCCAATCAAGAGAACACCTGGCCGTGGCTGATAGCGTACGATAGCTCAGCCAATCAAGAGAACACATGGCCGTGGCTGATAGCGTACGATAGCTCAGCCAATCAAGAGAACACATGGCCGTGGCTGATAGCGCACGATAGCTCAGCCAATCAAGAGAACACATGGCGGTGGCTGATAGCGTACGATAGCTCAGGCAATCAAGAGAACACATGGCCGAGGCTGATACCGTACGATAGCTCCGTCAATCAAGAGAACACATGGCAGTTCCTGATAGCGTACGATAGCTCAGCCAATCAAGAGAACACATGGCCGTGGCTGATAGCGTACGATAGCTCCGCCAATCAAGAGAAGACATAGCCGTGGCTGATAGCGTACGACAGCTCAGCCAATCAAGAGAAGACATGGCCGTGGCTGATAGCGTACGATAGCTCAGCCAATCAAGAGAATACATGGCCATGGCTGATAGCGTACGATAGCTCAGCCAATCAAGAGAACACATGGCCGTGATTGATAGCGTAGGATAGCTCGGCCAATCAAGAGAACTCATGGCCGTGGCTGATAGCGTACGATAGCTCAGCCAATCAAGAGAAGACATGGCCGTGGCTGATAGCGTACGATAGCTCAGCCAATGAAGAGAACACATGGCCGGGGCTGATAGCGTAGGATACCTCGGCCAATCAAGAGAACACATAGCCCTGGCTAATAGCGTACGATAGCTCAGCCAATCAAGAGAACACATAGCCGTGGCTGATAGCGTACGATAGCTCAGCCAATGCAGAGAACACATGGCCGTGGCTGATAGCGTACGATAGCTCAGCCAATCAAGAGAACACATGGCCGTGGCTGATAGCGTACGATAGCTCCGCCAATCAAGAGAACACATGGCCGTGGCTGATAGCGTACGATAGCTCCGCCAATCAAGAGAACACATGGCCGTGGCTGATAGCGTACGATAGCTCAGCCAATCAAGAGAAGACATGGCCGTGGCTGATAACGTACGATAGCTCAGCCAATCAAGAGAACACATGGCCGTGATTGATAGCGTACGATAGCTCGGCCAATCAAGAGAACACATGGCTGTGGCTGATAGGGTAGGATAGCTCGGCCAACCAAGAGAACACATGGCCGTGGCTGATAGCGTACGATAGCTCAGCCGATCAAGAGAACACATGGCCGGGGCTGATAACGTAGGATAGCTCGGCCAATCAAAAGAACGCATGGCTGTGGCTAATAGCGTACGATAGCTCAGCCAATTAAGAGAAGAGATGGCCGCGCCTGATAGCGTACGATAGCTCAGCCAATCAAGAGAAGACATGGCGGTGGCTGATAGCGTACGATAGCTCCGCCAGTCAAGAGAACACATGGCCGTGGTTGATCGCGCACGATAGCTCCGCCAATCAAGAGAACACATGGCCGTGGCTGATAGCGTACGATAGCTCAGCCAATAAAGAGAAGACATGGCCGTGGCTGATAGCGTACGATAGCTCAGCCAATCAAGAAAACACATGGTCGTGAGTGATAGCGCACGATAGCTCAGCCAATCAAGAGAACACATGGCCGTTGCTGATAGCGTACGATAGCTCAGCCAATCAAGAGAACACATCGCCGTGACTGATAGCGTACGATAGCTCAGCCAATTAAGAGAACACATGGCCGTGGCTGATAGCGTACGATAGCTCGGCCAATGAAGAGAAGACATGGCCGTGGCTGATAGCGTACGATAGGTCGGCCAATCAAGAGAAGACATGGCCGTGGCTGATAGCGTACGATAGCTCAGCCAATCAAGAGAAGACATGGCCGTGGCTGATAGCGTACGATAGCTCGGCCAATCAAGAGAACACATGGCTGTGGCTGATAGCGTACGATAGCTCGGCCAATCAAGAGAACACATGGCCGGGGCTGATAGCGTACGATAGCTCGGCCAATCAAGAGAACGCATGGCCGTGGCTAATAGCGTACGATAGCTCAGCCAATTAAGAGAAGAGATGGCCGTGGCTGATAGCGTACGATAGCTCAGCCAATCAAGAGAATACATGGCGGTGGCTGATAGCGTACGATAGCTCCGCCAGTCAAGAGAACACATGGCCGTGGCTGATAGCGTACGATAGGTCGGCCAATCAAGAGAACACATGGCCGTGGCTGATAGCGTACGATAGCTTAGCCAATCAAGAGAACACATGGCCGTGGCTGATAGCGTACGATAGCTCAGCCAATAAAGAGAAGACATGGCCGTGGCTGATAGCGTACGATAGCTCAGCCAATCAAGAAAACACATGGTCGTGACTGATAGCGCACGATAGCTCAGCCAATCAAGAGAACACATGGCCGTTGCTGATAGCGTACGATAGCTCGGCCAATCAAGAGAACACATCGTCGTGACTGATAGCGTACGATTGCTCAGCCAATCAAGAGAACACATGGCCGTGGCTGATAGCGTACGATAGCTCGGCCAATCAAGAGAACACATCGCCGTGACTGATAGCGTACGATAGCTCGGCCAATCAAGAGAACACATGGCCGTGTCTGATAGCGTACGATAGCTCAGCCAATCAAGAGAACACATGGCCGTGGCTGATAGCGTACGATAGGTCGGCCAATTAAGAGAACACATGGCTGTGGCTGATAGCGTACGATAGCTCGGCCAATCAAGAGAACACAAGGCCGTGGCTAAAAGCGTACGATAGCTCGGCTAATCAAGAGAACACATGGCCGTGGCTGATAGAGTACGATAGGTCGGCCAAGCAAGAGAAGACATGGCCGTGGCTGATAGCGTACGATAGCTCAGCCAATCAAGAGAACACATTGTCGTGGCTGATAGCGTACGATAGCTCGGCCAATGAAGAGAACACATGGCCGTGGCTGATAGCGTACGATAGCTCGGCCAATCAAGAGAACACCTGGCCGTGGCTGATAGCGTACGATAGCTCAGCCAATGAAGAGAACACATGGCCGTGACTGATAGCGTACGATAGCTCAGCCAATCAAGAGAAGACATGGCCGTGGCTGATAGCGTACGATAGTTCCGCCAATCAGATTACTTGGAATACTTGGATGAGTATAGGAGTAGAAATCATTTAATCAAATTTATCGCAAGATGGTAATTTTATTGCATAGAAATTCTAGGAAAAACTTTCGAGTAAATTGAATTAGTATCAGTGGGTCAAATGCTTTAAAGTTGCATCAGAACTGGCCTCACTTGGTAACATTACCAAACAGCTTGTCGTTTGCATTGCTCTAAGAATTTAAAATTCCATTTGTTTTTATATTATTTTTTTTAGAATTTAATTTTTAATTGGGTTAATTTATAATTAGCCGTGGTGACACCACATGATTTTTATAGCATGCGTCGAAATTTGTGTAATGACGAGGGATTATAGCGCAAATATCTTTCCGCCATTCTTGTTTATTAATCTTCCGAGAGACTTACTCAGGTATGCATCATAAACTTTTCAATTAAAACTACAGTAATAAAAGCCCTTGATGATCATACGAAGTGAATACCCGTATGGCTTTTAAACCTCGGTTAACTTTCCGGCGATAAAATAGGTTACTCGTCAAAAATAAGTTTTCCGAGGCAGATTTTGAATTTCTTCAGGTAAATTGACCTCTTCTAACCACGGCTATTAATGTAGAGTGTCCTTGGTTCCTTGGTAAAAGGGGATGTATAAAATAAATCATCATCGTTACCGTTAATCAGAATGACGAAGAGTCCTTTTTGCTCCTTACGGCCTCATTTACTTAAGAAGACGAATAATGTGTCTAAGACGCATAATTCGTCGAACATTAAGTGCGTCTAGATAAATACGAGACGCATTAAGTTTGTGCGTTTTTTTAAAAAATAAAGTTCATGTGAGAGCTGAGATTGTTGGTCGCTTAATTACAGATTGAATAGATTTTCAATTCAGTTGAGTTGGTTTGTTTTATTTTTCTCGTATTTAACAAGGAGAGTTATTCTTCTGAGAAGTATAAGTGTCTTTTTCTTGGGTTTTCCAGACTTATGACATTGTTGAGTTCACCTGACGTTTAATGCGTCCTATTTTCGTATTAACTAAACGCATTATTCGTCTAAAACCGTCTAAAACGCTTTATTCCCGGTCTCCTTAGGTAAATACGGCTAACATGCCTACCATTTTTTAAAAATGGTCAATTTAATCGCATGCATCACGTGTATCACGTGGGAGACAACAGCGGCAAATCGATCCGCTGAGCTGGCGACAGTCCATTTCCACCGGGACTGCCATGTTTCAAGCGGAATGGAGACGCAAAGCCGTAGAGAAACGAGAAGAACAAAAACGTCGCCTTGCAGCCCCTCGTCTACCGCCCACCTTCCCTTGCCCTCACTGCCCTCGCAAATTCTATGCAAGGATTGGCCTGCTAGGCCATCAAAGAAGAAGAGACAGTACTGTTAGGCGAAACTGATGCTAAGACACGAGCCAACGTCGAAGACGACGACCACGACTACGTATTTCTTGAAAATCGTATAGCCTTCGTAACAGTGGTTTCCTTTTCGAGAGCACAAGCAACTTGTAAACGAATAGGGCACGAAGCAAACAAGACAAAAAATTGGGGGGAGTGGGGTCTCGGGTTTAAATCTTCCTCCCTGCCGCTAGATGGACTTGTGTTCGGTGGTCCTGAAGTCAGCTTCTCCACGTCTTGTAATTAGCCAACTGTTATGGTCAGCCTCCAGCCAGATAGGATGTTAAACAAGTTTCAGTTCTATTTAAAATATTTGTTTCTTCAGGTATAGTATTCAATTAGCACAGCAGTGCTAAATACCATGGAACTGAGACAAAGTGATTCTATTCTTATCATGTGTTTCTTGAAAATCGTATAGCCTTCGTAACAGTGGTTTCCTTTTCGAGAGCACAAGCAGCTTGCGAACGATTGGGACACGAGGCGGAGAGAAAAAGTTATGAGGAATGAGTTAAGGGACAAAAGCACTCTATTCTGCCTCATCTTGTACTTTTTGTTCCGTTCTTTCACTCCTTCTTGTTGGTAGGGTCTCTCAGTCTCAGATTCCACGCGCCTCTTTCGTTCCAAGAGAGCAAGCGATTGCCTCGCTGACTTAACCTAACACAAAGTTATAAACATTAAACCCTTACACAGGGAAGTCCTTTATTTGAGTTAAACAGGACGTGCTGTTGGATAGCATGTTCGTGTTTTAGTAAATTCTGGAATGCGTGTGTTCAACGAAAACTGTCACCTTTAACCCTCTCGTTCCAGTTTAATCTCAACGTATGTGTCTTGGTATTTTTCCAATTTGTTTTTTTCTCAGACATAACAGCCCCAAAATAGAACATCTGGCAATGCTTTCACTCTACGCCAGCGGTGCATTTACCAAACTGCTTAAGCTGTGTTCATTATACTTATGAACAATGAATCCCTTCTTTACATTTCAATGCTGGAATATATATCTGATACATGTTAAGAAACAAACATTGACATTAGGGTTGAAAACATCCATAATCAATTAAGTCTTTACGGTAATATCAAAGCGTTTCGCTGCTAGTTATCTTTTAACAAAGTTCTTATCTCTGCTGAAAACACCGAAAAGCTAATTAGTGCATTTCTCGGTTCTGTACTTTATCTTTGAAATTCAGTTCAAAACACAAACGTGGTAATACTGTTTGAGAACTATTGTGAGAGATCATTGATTTCTGACAGAAGAGAAATTTTAACCATAGTGAACAATTCAGTCTTACCTGGTTTCTTTGAACTGACATTGTGTCCCAAACATCTTTTTTAAATTAGTTCTTATGACCATTACTTAATATACTCGCTGTTTGACGCTCTGGATGTTCTGCAATTCTCTCTAAGTCTTCTTGCTGACGCTGTCGCAGAAAATAGTAAAAGTGATCATATCAACCAGGTTAGAAATTTAAGTAATTGGTTCAAAATGTTCCGCTGAATAGTATTACTCCTTCATTAAACACAGTTAGTTAACGCATAAAAATTCCTGATTCTCAATATCATTTTTACACACCTTCCATTTGAAATAAGTACTCCATTCATGGCCAAATAAAAATAATTGTAAAATGCAACCTCGTTATGTAGAACAAACGATAAAATCTAAACTTCTCTTCTTTTACTTAACTCTCTAATTACGGAGTAGTCAAAGTCCCTCTGAAAGAAGGAGACAGGAGGTAACTCCGCATGCGTGTTGACAGCTAATGTTAGCGCAAGACTAAGCCTGCTGGTGGTTACGGTATTAGAGGCCTCTTTATGTCCTACCATGGCTTAAAATCTTCTTACCGGGTTATAACCTCTGTTTTAAGAAGTTGCGTCTTATCTACACTGACTGGCATTAACTTACATTCCATGACATTAGAAGACGCGTCTTAAAGGCTGAGCACATACCATCACGGAACCAGTTACGAAACGAGTTCATACCCCACAGACGTAAAGTTCTACTGTTCAGTTATAAAGTGTTGATATTTTTATCGCTTGAAGCATGGCACAGTTTGTGTATTTTGCTGCTTTGTTGGTGGTTTGTGGAACAGGGGACTCACTGGAAACCACTACCAGTCCTCAACAACAAAATACTGGCAATACTAAGGACTTATGCGAGGTACAAAGTTGAATATCAATTGCCTCTTGTAAGGAAAATCAATCTGTTGAATATGAGATGTAAAGATATTTTGCATGATTTCGACTATCTCTGATTTGAGGCAGCTCGGTTTCTGATTGAAAAATAAAAGGCGTATGTCTCTGGTTCCAAATCGAGGCTGATTACCGAAATAAGAAGTTAGACAAAGCGATATAAGAATGTTTGCTTTCTAAGTCATAGTAAATTCTCCCAAGGAATGTTAATGATGTCCGTGTTGCTCTCATTGAGAGTCGGCTTCACAAACAAACAAACCTTGTTATGCAAGAATTAGAGGAACATATTTGACCTGATTAAGAGAGGTGCAGGGTGACACTCAAGAATGTGACCGCTGTCTCTAAATTGAGGGGATTTGTTCTTGTCAAAGCAAATCTACAAGGTCACAATTCAAATGACAGACACGCTGACACTGAAATAACAAGTGAATGGTACCGCTGAAGCAGTAAGAGACAAAACTGCAGATTGGGTTTCATGCTGAAATTTATATGGACATATGTCAGGGACGGAAGAGTCTTCAGGGGCCCGATGAGGATGAGTGAGTGAGTGGGTGATATAAGGAACAATTTGCTCTCGTGTTGTTTAAGTTAAGAATTGTGCATGTTTTGCTTTCTTCTTAGAAATAACTCATATAAATTTCTTCAAAGATATATCTGTGTCGCTCCCAATAAGAGTCTGCTTCACAAACGAACAAACATCATTGTTATGTAAGAATTAGAGGAACATATTTGACCGATTAAGAAATAGATATCAAGTGACTATTGTCTCAAAATTGACAGGAGTTTTTCTCGTCAAAGCAGACCCACAAGGCCAAAAGTCTAATAACAGACACGAATGATATCGCGAAAGCAGTAAGAAACAAAAATGCAGATTGTTTTTCATGCCACGATATCTATCACATAAAAAACATTTTGTTCTCGTATTGTTTAAGTTTCACACTGTGTTTCTTAGTCCAATGAGTGCATTTTGTCTTCTTAGAAATACATATCTACCCATGGATTTCCGGGTATTCCAGGAGCCAACGGAATGCCGGGAATGCCTGGCATTCCAGGGCCGCAAGGACCGCAGGGAAGAGATGGAGTAAAAGGACAGACTGGCGACAAGGGATCACAAGGAATGCTGGGACAAAAGGGAGAGAAAGGAAATGAAGGGCCTCGTGGAAAAAGTGGACCGCCAGGAATAATGGGAATGGAAGGGGCGCGTGGAATGGTGGGAGATCAAGGAATAAAAGGCGATAAGGGAGAGAAAGGAGAACGCGTGACAAGTCCTTCTAGTGTAGTGCCACAAACCAACTGGAAACAATGTGTGTGGAAGGCTGATGATGATCAAGATAACGGTAAGATCAAGGTAAGAGAGAAATGTTCTGATTGGATTTGGTGTTTTGAGCAAAATTACTTTTATCGCCTAATGAAAGATAAAGGTCAGATTCAGAATTCCACTAGAAATTATTTGAATGGGAATCAAAATTATATTATCCCAAGCCTGAGTGTTTCGTAACGGATTGACGAAAGTGATATCAAATCTGTTAGATAATAAGAAATGAAGCTGTGATTTGCGTACTCGAGTACGGAGCATGTATTCTCATTTAGTTTTTTATTATTGCTTAGCAAGACCTAAGAAACTTGTAGCTCCACCTTACACGCCATTGGCTCCTTAGATCTGACATCTGGTTAAAGGGCATCGGGCCGAATCCCTTTGATGACTTAGAACTGAAGTATTTTTTCTCTGTAAATTCAGAGGGTCAAGGCTCTACATTATTCATATCGTCGGCGGCTTCTGTTATTTAGAGACTTCAATGGCATGGCGGTCGAATTAATGGGCATCACTTGTAGATGGTGTTTGCCTTGTTTTTGGTTTAGAGAGGAGAGGGACGAGAATTGATTGCATTCATTTGACACTTGGTAAGGACTCTGCGTTGATCTGAGTTTGAGGAAACTATAGCTATAGAGTGACAGAAATCTATTTTTTACCTTGACTTAGAAAGACGAATTTAAAATGAAGCTCCCTACTATTTCTCTACTTTGTATAAAACTTCACACTTTTGGAAAATCGCACGCGCGGACTGAATTTCGAGTTTCTTAAAGACCAGAAACCGTGAGTATTGTTCTTATACATAGTCCGGGTGACACGATAAAATGCTTAAACTAAACTCGGGGAAACGTATTGAATATCTCGGTTGGGGAGATTTCATGGTATTTATTTCGCGTAAGTCTTTAAGACTTTTTTATAGGCGCTATTTTACCGTGTTGCGATGATGGTGCCTGCACATGTCCAGCTGACGTCTGCTTAGTTTTGTCCTTCTCCTCCCCCCATGATTTATGCTCGAACATAGAAAATGATAACTGCAAAATAGTTTGAAAGAATTGTTACAATGGGTATTGTTCACCTATGAATCAGTGTAATAAATTAAACCAGAAATATGTGTTCCTGACAGTGAGCCGTGGGTAAAGCAGGAGCATGATCACTCTCTTCTAATCTAAACCTTGTATAAAATATAACCATAATGAATAAAGTAACGTTGGCCCTGCTGTTTAAGCTAACGAAATGCACTGCAGGGATTACTGACACTTTCACCCACGATACCAACAACTGATGATCTGTATTCATGATATAAATTATGTCATTGCACATGTGATATATTTGATTCAGTTATAAATATTAACCTGTTTTACTTTTCTTTGTTCCAGGACTGCTCGTTCAACAAGCTGCAGTCAGATACAGCGATCAAAGTCTCATTCCAGGGAAATATGAGAGTCTTTGGTTCTCAAAAGTGTAACCGGTGGTTCTTCAAGTTTAATGGTAATGAATGCAGCGGACCAATGACAATCGAAGCTGTTGTGTACAACTATTGGCCATCTGGGAATCCCAATCTGCTTCATCATCGATCATTTGAGGGATACTGTGAAAACATCCCACAGGGCACGGTTAGAGTGGAACTATGGGTAGGACAGTGTCCTGGCTATACTTTAGGTGACGCTAACACTGGATGGAAATCAGTGTCCCGGATAATGATTGAGGAAGTGTCTAGGTCCCATTCTTAATCAGTTCTCGCTGAGAAGATTATTTCAGTCAAACTGTTTTAGCGATAGTATTACCTAAAAGTAAGATCACAATTGACCGATACAAACAAAGTTCGTTCTTGGTCAACCCACCGATGCATTTGGCCTAAAGGAATTCGACTATTTCCATTTTTTTCTTACATAAACAGTGGGATAACAGATAGCCTGGTGAATATTATTCAATAAATCCAACTTTATTTGAAATCTTTGACGTTTGTGGATCAGTGGATTCCAGTAGTTGATTGCGTCTAATATCTCGTAGCATTAGACGAGCATTTGTTCATGTTTCAATCTCGTGGCTGGGGCGCAGCTATTTGCCTTTTCGCGGGACAACCACGGGGCTGCTAAGTTAGAGCGCCGCTAAGTAATACCTTCAAAGGACCCTCTAGTCAGCCACAACTCTATTTTTGTTCACATACTAGAGTTTGACTATTATAGTTTATTCGGAGCATGTCGAAACGACGGAAATTACTAAAGATAATTAAACATACTTTCAGAAACACAGCTTACAGTAGAACAATAAAATTTTGCTTCACCATGCAATGTCAATAATTTCGATGGCATCGAAACTGGCGGAGGCTGACTAGGGAATTTTCTTGACAGAAGGCACTAATTAACAACATCTTATTGCTTCTGCTTATGTTGCTTTTACTTACGCGTAAGTGAAAAACAGCTTTTAACCCATTCTTGTCCCAAGAGGCCGCGCTCCGTTTGGTCAACACCAAGAATCGCGACCTCTGGCCGAACCCGATTTTCTGAGCATGCACAGAAACAGCGGAAGTCCGCGTTTCACGAACTTCCCGTCAAATCTGGCAAATCTGATTCGCTAAGAATACGAAACAAATACTCTGTGCATGCTAAGAAAATCGGGTTTAACCAGAGGTCGCGATTCTTGGTGCTTACCAAACGGCTTGCCTTGAGCATGCGCAGGTAAAAGAACCTGGACTCCCTCTTCTCTCGCCTTGGTTCACCCTCCAGGGTGGGGAAAGGAGAGTTCCAGGACTGAACTAAGCAACAGTTGAAATAAGCAAACTAGTCATTCGGGAGTTTGGACTACATTGATACATCGATACATTGATACATTGATGCCATCATTGTATAGTTTTGTCACAAAGGAAATTGTTCTATCACTGACTCAAAATCAGTTTACTAAATTGGTATTTGCGCAGTGTACGATCATCATCAATAGTCTTTGAACGGTTTTAAAGTAGTTTGTGGGGCTAGTGAAATCGAGCAATAGCACCAACCACTTATAGAGGACTCGGAAATAAATTTGAATTTTGACCACTCGTAGAAATACATTGCCAGATTGCTTAGCTGAGCGGTGGCATGGCCGAAAGTTTTCTTAAGCGAATTTTTCCGATACTCCTTTCAGTTGTTTACGACTTAGTGTTTCAAAGGACCTAAAATGGGTACCTAGATTGATAGTTGAGTTAGAAAATTTAAAAATCGACAGATTTGGTATTCCAGAAAGAAACTGTTTTAATTTCAAAACGTACCGAGTAAGAGAGAGCAAACTGGGAACGAGCTTGCTCGTGCAAAATTATCCTCTGTGTTGCTTACGTCACAATAGCTTCGATATGCTTCACAACAGTGAAGAGCTGGTTCAAAATTTGTTTCTTTCCACCTTCTGCCGTCTGACAAAAAGGCCAACAAAGGCGCGTTTATTGAAGTTTGTCGACCTGCCTGCGAGCAGACCTGCTCAAGAGCCATTTTTTCGATCATTCTTTTTGTCAAGTTTCAGTTTAAACCAATATTTCTTTCGACATGGAGCAATTGACTTTATCTGATATATACATGGCCAAAATGAGAATTAAAAAGTTCTTTCAGACTACACCGTGTGAGGTAAGTTGTCTTCTGCTCTGCTTGCATCGGCAAATATTAGTTAACTAAACTTGACAATTTTGTGAATCAGCCAAGCCTAGAAAAAGTCTCTTTCGTTTATTTTGGGTTTTTTTTTTTTTGCACGAATTTTATGTGATAATTCCAAAAACCAGTTTCTTCTTCAATTTAGAAAGCTATCGTTATTTTCATTATTATGTCGTCTTTTCACTGGTGTATCGTCACTGCATCTGACCTAGGAGTTTAAAATAAATTCACCGTCATTTTTGAGGGATTCTCGGAAATCGCATCTGGACATTATGAAAAAAGCTAATAGGAAACGAAAATTTTTGTCGAAAACGCGAAATCGAAACAGGCGTGAGAGAGCATGCTCCTAATTGGTTAACAAACTGATTGTTTGGTCCGGACTGTTCGCTATTGGATGTTTGACTTTTTTAAACCAACAAGAATCCGCCCTGAAACGCTCCTCCACCCCACCCCCTTTCCCCATAACACTGAAACACAATTCAAGATTTTAACTACACTACCCCCTTACGTGTAAAGCAGGATTGTGTGACACTTCAGACATCTTCCATCACGTATCACCTTTGCTTTTACAGATAACTAGGTTTGGTGTTGATTATGGAATAGAAGTGTTTCTCAAGGAGGAGAATCGATCATCAACAGGGAGGTATTGTAGATCTGACTAACTTAAATTTTGAATTTCTTGACTGTGGTGCCAAGTATTTATCTTTATTAATTAACCTTCTTTCTATCCCCAGTTACTTTGACAGAGCAGTGCTAAACTCTCTTCTAACCTTACCCGAGGTAAGAGGTCTTCACCGATTTGCAGAGGCTGTGATTAATGGTTGATCTTAAATTGGTAGGAGGCTCAAAGCGTAGCAAGTACGTTTTTGTAAAATATCTTATCGCAGAAATTCTCGAAACATATTCAAATTTTCCGTTTTCAAAATATTGAAAACTATACTCAGAAAAATTGAATAGTTTAAGAAATCCGGCAAGACGGACTAAAAATGGATTCTGATTTCGCTTTTACACAAGGCACATATGACTTAATGATGGAACTTCATGTTTCATCTAACGCGTGAAAGGTCCCCCATTATCAAGTCGAACCGAGTCAGCTCCTGCAGCAATAAAGGTATTGCATGTGATAGTTGGATTTATCTGCAGTTTTGATTCTGTGGGCGTTCTGATTGGATGATTAAAAAGCCATGTTTTCTAAAGATGCTAAAACATAGAAAACCGTGTTTTATTGAATTGCACATGTGTTTCGCACATGCGGTTAATTTATCTCATATTATACAGCTTATACTACCATGAAACATTCCGGTTGTTTGACAACGCTTCAGAAATGTTGAAGTTATTCGTACATTCGCCGACATTCGCCTTAATCACAGTCCGCCATGTTGGATGCAACGTCACCATTTTTCGCATGAAAGCGAGGCCACGCAAGTTAAAACATCATGGCTGAGTCAGCGAGTGCTTCGATTTCTTCAGAGTTTTGGCTCCGCAATCTGGTGGACATACCATCGTTCACAAACGCCTTTATCGAAATTTAAAGAAATACCGACAACAATATTTACTTGTGACAGTGACAGTGTATATGGGCTCGGTGCAGTCTATAACAACAGGAGACGATGACAGTTCCGGTTGGACCTCCATAGAACTTTCCTCACCAGAAGCTTGGCCGAAAGTTGATGCTATAGATTAAAATGAAAAAGAGAAAAATACCTCTGACTGCTTTACGATTTTAACCAAGGAATGTTTAAAGAAATACTGGCAACAATATTTACCTGTGACAGTGACAGGGGACAATGGCATGCTTACATCAAAAAATCGCACTCGTGCACGCGGTGGTTCTCGCTTTTTCGGAGATTTTCTTTTCCTGGGTGATCTTGACCAGCAAAAAATACTCGGAACTGCATGCTTCTCCAGAACATGCTTCCCTGTTAAAGTTGTCTTAAAATCCGCTTCCTTAAAGTGTACAGAACATACTCTTGTGCTGTTTGTTATCTGTAGATGGACCAGATCATTATAACTAATGTAATTACATGTGCGCAACAATGACATCGATAACCTAACCAACTTACCTGGACACTTTTGCCCACGTCTCGCCGTATTTTGACAACCCACTGCTTTCAATTTCAAAACTCGGAAATTGGTGAAAGGTACGATTTGGAATTTTTTTAGCGCGATTATTTTGACATTGCGGCACGCAACGGTGATCTCTGTTGGGCATGATTGCAGATGATCGCCTTGTCTCCTCGATCGCCGGAAGTTGACCTTTTTTACGCGTGGCCTCGCATTGGTGTCAAAAGTACAGATAAAGGAGAATGGCTTTTTTTTCTGAATTTCCCACATAGTACATGCTCTCAAATTGCGACAGAATAATACGCGGCATTGCCTTCTGAACTTTTCACTTTTCCTCTCTTTTGTGAGCGGTGAGCCGTTCAGAAGGCCTCGACATCAAGGCGAGATTACTGTGCTCTGTCACCTCACGGCTGCTAAAGAAATAAAAATTTTTTTGAGCCTACGAGAACTTTTTTTATGCTCACAGGATCAGCGGCGGCGTGGTGTCATCACAGCTTCAGAATGCAGGACCTTCATACGAGCCCTTTTCTGTTATGGCCCTAAACTGGGCGTACCAGTGACCCTTGTAGTTCCATATGGAAGTGCAATTCACAGGCAAATGTGGAGTCAACCTGGTAAAATCATTGTGAGCTGTGGAAAAGATATCAATGAGGTAATTGAAGTCAAACCTATCAACGAAATTGAAATAAACCTATTCAATCAGTTTAGACTGTAACTGAAGAGAAGATGGGGTTAAGGAGTTAATCCCCTGTGTTGGCCTTATTCGTGAGGTAATACCTATCGGCTCTCGACTTAAGAAATCACAGGGTGGCAGAGGGGGGTCTAGAAATAGCCAATCCTGTGACACGGATGTTACTCGCGTGGACAGCCAAAGAGGCGTTACACTCAGCAACAACAACAACAACAACTTTATTATGACTCGCATATTTACAATTTTACAGAAATATATACACATTAAGTTAAAAAAGCTTGACAATAGTAACAGCGCGAACCCGCAGATAGCCTGGGCTAATCTAGACGGGCCACATCTATATTTATATTAGACCATTAATACATAAATAAGATTGTTATGCAACTACTTATAGAAGGATTTACGAAACCGTTTTACACAAGTACATTTACATATTTTGATTGATACTAGGAGCTATGATTTACTAGAGATAAACTAAACTATGGGTTGAAATTAATCAGGAACTAAATTTAAGTTACTCAAATTAGTAACTTACTTAAATTGGTAACTTACTTTAAGTTACTAATTTAAGATACTCAATAAAGTATCATCCACGAAAACATTTACTCAACGCGCGTGGTAACTGGATACCAAAAGAATTAGCTTGGAAAAAGGCCTGTATGGCCTTTAAGTTTATGAAAAGTAGACTTAAAATATCTGAATTGTCCACTAAATAGATGTTGATTTCCCGTCTTAAACTGATTTTAAGGACAGTCACACGGTACACATTTTGTGCAATGTCTAAAATTGCATCGTGAGTCCATATCGTTGCATGCAACATTTCACACTATATTCTAAGTTATAGTGTAACCTGCTAGACAGCCTTACCTTAGTCAAACGCTCAAGAGGCGAGCTTCAATGAGCAGGAGAGATGAAAGCTAAGTACAGTGATGGAGTACATAGAGTCAGGGTTGGCTGTCTCAGCGGTCAAACGCATTGCACACGCACAGTTCTCGGTTAAACTGCGTCTCTTAAAACTCTCAAAGGTTTGAAATCTTCCGTTCTCAAATCAAAAGTTAAGACAGGCACTTAATATTTACAAAGAAAATCAGAATTCTTATCCGCCTTTATTACCTTCTTTCAATTTGGCTTACCACTCCCCTTTTTGAAACTTTTTCTTTGGAAAGTTTTCTACATTTTGCTTCACCCTCTTACAAACTTCGAGGCAACCGAGACCGGAAGTCGCGATGAATTTTTTGCTTTCAACCACCGTGAAGGCTTGGTCGTACGGGGCAATGTTTGATTAGTGTTGTGTAGCTTGCAAAACCGCAATAATAAGACTTATTATTATTATTATTTTAGGTGTAAAATAATCATGATATCGTAGATCAATAATTTTAAATAAATGTGATGCAAGGACAACTACCTTCTTTAATTCAGGCAAAAAGATGCGCTGAAGAATTTGCTAAAGCTGTGAGACTTGAATTTATAGACAGGTACGTGGTTAATGAACACCTGCATTTAAACATCAAAATAGTAATTCTCGTTACTACCTCCATTTATTTCTTTCGATGTTAGTTATGAGAATTTTGCGGTGCATCAATGTAGCATGATATAGCCAAAATCATGGCTTTCATTGTAACAAAGTTGAAAGGAAAATTTGATGTTGATTTGGTAGTTGATCTAGAGACACGATTAATCGCTAACTGGTAGATCATATTCATATTTCTGCTTGTTTATCGTAGTGACCACAGTCATACCATGCTGGCTGGCCTGGGTACCCTGGGGTTCGAAATCCTGGAGCAGTGCGATTGCCACTTAGACTCTGTTGTCGTGCCTGCTAGTGACAAAACTCTTCTGAAAGCCCTAAGATATTCTATAAAGAGTATTTTCCCTCATATCAAGATCATAGTAAGTGACGTTAATCGTGATTTCAGTAGACCTGGAGATTTTGTAGGTTAACTCTCATTGTCTTCTGACGTCGTTAATATTTTAACATAGGTTGCTCAAGTCACAGACAAAGAACTTACAAGAGGTTAGATATTGACAGTTTATCTCAGTCGGCTTTTCACGTAATATACCAAACACGAAATACCGTGTTTGACCATATTTCCAAACACCGAGACGAGAGTTGAAAATACGACGCGCAGCGGAGTATCTTTGACAAACTTTGGGTAGTTTAGAAATGTGGTCAAACACTGTCTTCACTGTTTGATATATCTTCTCAGTCGAAACTAAAACTAAGGAGAAAACGGAGAAATAAAATCGTAAAAAGTCAATGATTTTTAAACACCGTCACGTTCTTGATTTCCTGTGTTTAATCAATTATAGGGAAAACCATATCTTGAAGGCTGTAATGTTCAGCCGGCTTTAAAATAATAAGCCACAGCGTGGTTGATTGATGTAGAAATCGAACTCGAAACAAAACCTGTAGCAACCGAAAAGCGCGGGAAAAAAACGCGAGAGGTCTTGGGTTTGTACTAGCTTGAGAATGTGGCATTAACTTGGTGACCATATGAAAGAGCTCAGCAAATGCCGATAAGAGAGCAGAAAGAAAACAAGTTTCAGTTTCATTTGTGTCATCTTCTATTCTGTTTGAAAAGAACAGAAAGCGACACAACATATACGAAGTCAAAGCATTGTCTCCTAAATAAAAAGATTAGTAAGGAAACATGATCTTATTCTAAAGTTTGCAGTTTTGCGGACCTTAGTGACATATCAGATGGAGTGTTACAAGTCAGGTGAGTTTCACAGCCTCTTTATTCGTTGTCAAACTGATATAAGAATATCAAAGTTTCTCGTTAAACAAAAAGAATGACTAGTTCTAAGTACTTAACTAGTCATTGAGGCCAATGAAAAAAATTAGATGCATGGCAATGCAACTTTGGACTGCTATAATCTGTGTTCGCTTCCCCTCGAACGCGTATATCTGTAGGCACGACACGCGGAGAACCCGCGGAGTATCTTGACCTTCACATCCAGAAAGCCAGGTGATAAAATAGAGCTAAGATGTTTGTCTCTAACCAGGTTTATAAACTGGTATCAGTAATTAATTGGGTGACTTGACAAATTCTGAGAATTTATAGACAAGTATCCTAATCTTATGGCAGCAACAGCACCTTTTGACCCTTCAAGCTAATTATCCGGCGGCAATTCAGCCCTCTCGTCCAGTGTGCAGATTTGACCACACCCTTTCTTCGTGGTTTTAAACCGCTGCAGACGAAAGTCGACAAGTTTCAAATTTCCGCGCAATTTGTCTAAAGGCTATTTTTTTTCCGGACAGTTAACATTAAAAACCGGACTCTAATACTGTTTACTGTTTGTCAGTTACTCGGAATTCCACGCCGAGCTTTCATAATATTGTCAGAATTCTTTTCCTTCAACAGCAACGCCGACCTTTCACGAGCAGTTCTTCGAGTCATGGAAGAGAAAGGTATACTACTTAGCAAAATGGGTGTTTCAGGATTGGCGGCTATCATGACTGGCCATGGGAATCGTTCTCATCTAACAAACAAGAGGTAAGTAGCTGCTCAGCAAAAGAAGTTGAGATAAACTGATTTTTTGCACCTGCAAAGAATTACATGGACAGGTTAGGCTGTGTGTTTTTGAATACGATCGTAGCAGATTATACTTCCGTGTAATCGCAACTTCGTGCTTTCATCGATAGCGACATGTATTATATATCCCGAGAGCCTTTGCCTCATTTCGTTGACCAGTAGAAACGAAGGCTCTGGTAACACGATTACACCTCTTAATCATGCATAACGCCATAAGCTGACTTAAGAATCATTTGTAGGACGCCTCGATTACCGTAGTTTAAAAAAATAGAACCGTCTCGATAATTTTCACGATAATTTTCAAACGATGCCTTTTTTTAGTTAAACTTCATGTTACCTTCCTCTTTTGATTAATTTTGACTGTTTTATTTCTATTTTTACATTTACATTTTTCAACTTTTGCAGAGTGGTGGTGGTATCCACCGAGTGCCTTGTTCCCTGTCTACTTCAAATAGAACAGCTGATAAATCAAGGCTAGTTAACGCGTGTTTCGTGAGCCGACTTTGCGTCAAACCTCTCTTGTAGAAGCTGGGAGGAAAAATGTGTTTCTTTCCATTACAGGAGCAACCGGTACTCTAGTAGCGCATTACCGTCTTACAAAATATCTCCGTCCATCCGTTAAGAATATCTTGAATGGGGAAATAAAAGCCCTAGCTGGCTCCAAATTGGGCTGGATTCTGCTTGACAGCGGGCGAAGCGATAACATACGTACGCACCTGGGTACCTATAGAGATCTGAAAAAAAAAACCATGCAGTTTATATATTTATTGGCAAAAAGTGTCTTTAGTGATTAAATAAGTACGTTTGAGAAAGTTCTTATTACGTTACTGTGATTTTACAATGAAAACTTTGCGGATAAAAAACGCTATTCAACTGGCTGTCGTTCAAAACCCAACTGACTTATCGACTGCGTTTTACGCTGACAATAACAAAACGTTAATGAAAACAACAATATAAAGTAGTTCAAAATACACCAATCACAACTGACACAGCTGTTGCCTTTTTGAGACCTCGATCCCAGGCTGTCTCTCCTTTGCCCCCATCAGGGTCGACAAGGGAGGCAAAAGAGATAAAGCCTGGGACCGAGGTTGCTTGGAGTGTTTTTCTCGGGGAGATCCGCAAACGTATTTCACAAAACTCTCGATAACACCATCCCCAGCTCTATCTGGAATAGCAACCTCGATCCCAGGCCCTCTCTCCTTTGTCGAGGTTTCTGGAATACGCCTTACGTAGCCTGTGAGGAGATTTCCTCCTTGCAAATTCTTCATATACATAATCATGTGATGTAGACATTGACAATGTGGTTTCGGCATTTGCCCGTCTGAAGGGGTGACCGTAAACACCTTATAAACTTATCTTAAACCCATTATCAATTATTCCAAAGGTTGACATGGAAAGAGCATAAGATACTAAAATTCTCAATGAAACTGTCCTCTGAAAATCGTGGGAAATGGGATTTTCGAGCCCCTGAAATAAATTTCCCCCCTCCCCTAAACGACTTGCCCCTTTAGGCGTTCAAGTAATTTTCTCTTCGTTGCATCCTCCACGAAAAATGCACGCTACACCCTTACGGTTACTATGTGACTGTTTTGGTTTTCCGTTGAAAGAGCTCTGTACTTGTTCAGTAAAGGCCTTGTAACCGTTTTCCATTCATCAGTGCAAACATACAGTCTCTCCAGTCAATTTGCCAATTGAAAACTAAATGAATGCATAATGGATTTTTTTGAGCTTTTTTCTCGCCCTGTACCCTGCGGGACAGAGACTCCCTTCTTTCTCTGCTCGGTGAGAGACAAGAGGGAACCTCTGAACAGAGGTTTCGCTCGTCTATCACCGACCAGAAAGAGAAGGCAATCTCTGTCTCGCGGGTATTGTCCTTGGCGTTGGGTGTAAGTTCTCCCGTTCTTGAAACCCTTTTGATTCACGTTTTCAACGATATCCACGTGGACCACGTGCTTACATGTTTATGCTGTCAGTTCACCTGAGTCGGTTCACTGATTAAGGCAGCGTCCACAAAACGCCGGAGAAATTTAAAACGCAGCTTCATTGCTACGATTAGTCTACCGTCCACACTAATCCGTCACAAAAACGGAGCTATACGAAAACGATCTTAAAACCAGAGGAATTTGAAAACGCCGGCTTAAGTTTCGTTTTCGTGTGAACGTAAAACATTTTGAAAACGGAGCTTTTCGAAAACGATGGCGTCATGATAATCACGTGATTTCCCTGACCGAGTTTTCCTCAAACACAAATCCAAAATGACCGGTGATTGTTGCGTTTTTAAATTCCTCCGGCGTAGTGTGGATGGAAAACATTTGATGCATTTTCAGAGTGAAACCTCCGTTTTCAAATTCCTACGGCGTAGTGTGGACGGAAAACATTTGAGGCATTTTCAGAGTGAAACCTCAGTTTTCAAATTCCTCCGGCGTTGTGTGAACGGAAAACATTTGATGCATTTTCAGAGTGAAACCTCCGTTTTCAGATTCCTCCAGCATGGTGTGGACGAGGCCTGGGAAACTCTCTTACTTCTTTACAATTCAATTATAATACATAAAGCCCAACTAAGTAATGGTCTCTAGATCTTAAAAAAGAGAAATAAACATAAAGGACTGACAGTTACTGAGGCCTCAGTTTTACAAAATCTTCTTTCTGCTTGTTGAATTATTACTGCTTTTACAAATATGTCAACTTCTTTAAAATTCATAAAATGTTTCAAAATATTCCTTTCCTGAAACTAGTGCATATTGCAAAACGTTCATCGCATTTCTCTTTACTTTATACCTGCTATATTTGGTTTATGTCTATTTGCTTACTATCTATTATTCATTTATCTATTTAAATTATTCTTCTACTTTATGTTGAATAGCAACGGTTTCTGGTAATTTCAAAGTAAGAACAAATGGAAAAAATTATAGTTAATGACTAATTATGTCACATTTCTGATAGGTCACGGGAAAAAAAAGTCAAATTTATACAAAAAGTGATGAGATAAACAATTATAGTCAATGTTGCACTAATTATGATACTTGCAAAAAGTTTTGAACATTAAAATTTCAGACATTTTATTCCAGATGTTTAATTTTCAGAGACAATTTTTTATCTCATTTCAGACAAGTTTCAGACAAAAATTTTGGACACTGTGATGAAAAATAGCTACAGTAAATTTTTGCCTAGAAAACACGAATTAGACTGAAAATAGAAATCTGTGAAAATGATATTTTTACTGCACTCTCAAGGTTTTAGAGATACACCAAAGAAAATATATACAAATCCAACAATTTGTTGCAGACCTCAAGCAGTGTGCTAAATTTCTATACTGTACGGCAAATATTTTGGACACTTGAAAATTTTGGATCTGTATTTTTCTTTCTCAGACATCGTTTTTGTCCAACATTAAAATTGTCCAAATTTTTTTTTGGCAAGCACTGTAATATCAATTTTTTTTTCAGATGATAGCAAACCCAACATGGTCCTTTCACTACTAACACTACTGGATTTAGCATCTTGAGCAATTGTGCAGTAATTTTCTGATGATGTCAAATTCAAAGTTGGTTACTTAAACATAAATGATCCATTTTGTCTTCGCCAACTGACCTTCACATGACATGCAGAAACTAATAAGATCATATAGTGCAGACAAATGTACTACGTCCTCTCAGACTAGTAAGCACTCATGTTTGAGCTTGCTTGTGATTAATGTTTATCACAAAACAGTCTCAGATTAGCTGTGGTTTCCTTGGAAAGAGAGTAGAATTTTTGATTATTTGGCTTTCTCTGTGAGCAGGTAAGATGAACCAAATCCTACCTTCCTTAGCAGAATAGATTTGGCCATCTTGTCCTCTCAACATTTCTGCTACATCATAACAAATCCTTTTTTGACCAAGTTAGTTCAGTTAGATGACAAGATAATTGCCTCATTCTTCAAACTTGGTCAATTTACTTATTTTAATAAGTCACCCCATGAGGAGTAACAGGCCAACAATACCAGCATTTGATGAAGGACAATTCTAAATGTTCAAGCTCACACTTAACTTAACATTTTACTTAGTCTGTATCTTGAACGGGGACTCCCATGTGAAAAGGTTGGAGATGCTCATCAAAAAATTTGAATTAAACCCTAAGGAGACTGATCTGGGTGTGTTTGAGCTTTATTGGATCCCTAAAAGACCCTTTGTTGCAAAAAAAAAAAAATAGTCACCATGGTACACCCTAAGTTAGATAAAAATCTGCGATTTACACCCATAAGTGAGATGCTGAGCATCCCCAACCTTATCTAAGGGAGTTCCCCAGGATCTGTCTTCCTTTGTCATCACAGCTCCTTATAAACATTATAGACTTCGTAATCATCAACCATGGCCATATGTAAGTGCTTCTGAATAAACTTGACAAGGCTCAGTGGTGAATTTTGTTGATTCCAAAATTGAATCACTCTTCCAGCTCTGCTAACGAGGTACTTGCCAAAGTTCCACTGCGGCTCCATTCTCACGCTCTCATACAGGTACTTGTACACAGGGTGGGCATCTTCACCAACTACTTTGATTTTGGAAAAGACAGGGAAATTCACGTCGTATTTGTTTTTGACAAATCGTGCGATGCCACTGTTTCTCAAAGGCTCCTGTTTGCCAAACTGGTTGCAGGGGAATGCAAGGACACTGAAATCTTCGTCGTAGAATTTGGACTGCAGCTCAACCAGCTCTCTGTAATGCTGATCTGTGTAGCCGCACTCACTGGCAACGTTCACAATGAGCAAGACCTGGGAGATTGGGTATAAAATACAAAATACAGAAGTATGGTAAATATTTATCAGCTAGACTTCAACGGGTGGTAAATGGTCCTTCAAATAGCAATACTGTCTCACAGAATTTTAGTTAAATTTCTCGAGTCAACATGCAGGTCGTCTCATTTTGACTCTCTCGCACACCTGAGGCTTCGTGTCAGCTACATTTTACAGTGATCAAAGCCTGACTCAGTGGAAAGACATGCAGGCTACATCAGATAATATTTCCTTCCAAACAAAGGGGTTCTGTGCAGAAAGCTGTGCAACGTGGCACGAAACATCGCAATAGTTCCATGCGTGACTATGAATACAAACAACCATTGTAACGCAACTAACTCACGTTCGAGTGAACGCTTGAAGCTGCTTTTCGACTCTCTTCTCTCTCAGTTTTGAATGGTGATAAGGGAAATTAACAGCATACAACAGTGAAATACCCTACCAACTTAAATTTACTGCACTTTCTAGCTACAAAATTACGTGGTTGTCTGGAAACAGCGTGCATGACTAAATTGTCATTTCTTCGTAATACTGAACTCTCACCTTTCCTTTAAAGACACTCATTGGAACACTGTTTCCTTGCAAATCGTTAACAGTCAAAGAGTATAAATCCGTAGATTCGTTAAATTTCACCCCAAAGCCAAGGAACAGAATAAAAAATATACCGAAGTTACAGAGATCCATTTTGCTGGAATTTTCGTGAAACTGGGCAGTTTGGGAGGGAGGGTAGGCCCGAGTCAGCTGTTGCCACGACAACGGCAAAAGATCAGCTGTTTTTCAGTTGTCAAGACAATAGCCAATCATAAGAAGTGTTATTATAATTGTCCAATCAGAACTCGTTTTACAACATCGAGGCGAAATTAGCGCTTCTTTTCAAAATCTTTTTGAGTCTGCTTTACAGAAGCGATAATCGCACGAATTCTTTGATGAGAGGGAAATTTATTCCACGATTTTAAAGAGAATATGTCACAATTCAGCTTTCATACGGAAGTGAATGATCTCCTGAGACTCGATGCCCCGATCAACAAAGGACCAGCTCCTCGATGGCAAAGAAAATCAACAGAACGCCGTTCTTCCAGCGCTACTTCGTCCACGCCGCTTCGTAACTCTTCGAGACTAAACTCGAGCAAGACTCCATCGAAGACACCGAAATCTCTGAAGAAAACGCCTGGAAAGCCAAAGACACCATCTGAGGACAGATTTATTCCTAACCGAAGTGCCATGAATTTTGAAGCGAACTATCACAAAATGGTTTCAGCTGATCTCGAGAACGAAGAAAACGAGTGTGCTAGTCCCTCGAAAGCCGAGTTCAAGAAGAACATGGCAGAGAATCTTGTAGGAAATGAGGCAAATGCCAGGATTCTTGCGTTCAAGAACAAAGCGCCAGCACCAAGAGAAGGTATCTCGCTATCTGTAGAGTAAATTGTCATCCAGATTCGATACAAATGATCGATAGTTTATCCTGTGTGAAGTGTAAATGATGAGATCGTGATTCAGACGCGAAATTCTTTTCATTCCCGTTTGATTCACACCTCTTTTAAACTTTGGTCTTTCAAATTGACTATACTCGCCAGTTTTTCCTTCGTTTAGATATAAAATAAGAGATGTTCATCATAAAGCCCTGCTGGTTTTCCATCTGATCGTTGTTCTTGCAGGACACTTGAATGATCTACGCGTGCTGTACAGCCAAAATAAGACTCCGTCCACATCCACAAAGAAGAACGCGAGACATATTCCACAAGTTCCTGAGAGAATATTAGATGCACCTGATCTGATTGACGATTACTGTAAGTTTGCTAAAAATTCCTGTAATACAGTCTACATATAGCTTTAGTTTGGTGGTTTTGTAAACCAATGCCGTGTTGTAAGTCAAGGTCAAACTCGGTCTGACCAAGGCCAGGGTCACCAACATGTTGCTTGTGGCGTTCACGTTACCATGTGGTGCAAAATATTTGGAATAACCTTTATGTAGTGCTTTACATCCAAGATTTGTCAACCAAGTTTGATAAAGTCAATAAAGATTTTTTTTTTTAATCTTGTAAATCTTCGATCTCAATCTCATGTTTTGCTCGTATGCTTTTTGTTGGCTTTTCCAAGCCAATCAAGTGCCAATAACCTCACGTGGGATTTGGTACGTGAAAGCGTTGATTTCTCCCGTTCACTGGGACAAGCTTGGTTTCCAGTTGTCTCTACTGCGAAGAGGACAAAATTCGTCAACTTGAAAAAAATTATTGAGAGGAAAAATTTCTTTGAGTTTTTTCACCAACTAATGTAAAATTTTGAAAACATTATCAAACATGTGCTCTCAAACATGCGTTGTCTATTCCTATTTTGTTATAAAACAGAGTAAATTATTCAATTCCACTATATGCTTTCACAGCGTTGTAATGGGACATTCCATTTTTATCCGCACCGCCCCTATGGAAGGGCAGATTCCGACACCCTAGTTTTTTGTTGTCGGAACCTTTGAGGTTTGCATCCGAGGGGTTCAAAATTTTGTCGGCTTCTTTGAAAAAATATTCTGACAGGCCCTGTGTCAGAGGTTGCCTTCCATAGGGGGTGTGCGGATGAAAAATGGAATGTTCCAATATTATTTTCATCAGACAATGCTTTTCCTTTAAACCAAACCCACATCCAGGTTTTTCTCAATTCAGTGACGATCAGCGAAAGTGTTTGACACTTCACTGGTCGAGTTGCTTGTTAATTATGTTAAGGGTCATGTTTTACTTTTTTAGATCTAAATCTCTTAGACTGGAGCTGTAACAATCATTTGGCAGTAGCCCTAGGTGGCTTTGTGTACCTTTGGAATGCAGCCTCAGGTGATATTGTACAGCTCTGTCAAACTGTGACACCTGACTGTTATGTTGGAGCTGTGTCTTGGATCAAGGAAGGAAATTTTCTTGCCTTAGGAGACAGTAATGGAGTTGTACAGGTAAATATTATCCTTTTGATTGTTGCAGGAATTTGAACTTCCATGAATTTGCACCACCTGAGGAGTTTTCAACTTCCTGCCTTGTCAGGACAAACATACACACACTGATTACTTAAAAGGGAGTGTGGGTTTTAATTTTCAACTTTAATGCAAACTGTTGTCGCTTTGGATCCAAGGCTCTTTCACTAGGATGTTCTTTAAGGCACAGCCTTGGAGAAAAACCAGATTGTATTAACTTACTTTACAGTTGTGGGATGTAGAGGCACAGAAGCGTGTACGAAGCATGTCAGGTCATTCAGCTAGGGTTGGATGCCTGTCGTGGAACTCATACATACTCTCAAGGTGAGAAACAGTATTTTCTTTTCTTAGTTAGTTTCCTAAATTATTGTTATATGTAAGGTTCTTAGAATTTGGTTCATGAGGTTCACCAGATAGGTGGTATCTTGTATAGCCCTGCCCCTAACTCTTTTCTAGGTGGGTTATGATCACCAATGTGGAAGAGAACATAGTACTGTGTATTGCAAAGCTGTTGATTTGTTGTTTCATTATTCCACACAAAATATTATTGAAACAAATTTGTGGTCTACAAATTTTATGACTGCACATATCCATGCCGGACATGTGATAACACATTTCTTAGCTAATCATATGCACAAATAAGATGCTAATCAGGTTAATGTAACATAACAACAGTACTGTCTGATGGCTAACATGTCTTTTATTCCTCGCTTTGTTACCAGCGGGAGTAGAAGTGGTGCCATTCACCATCATGATGTCCGTGTGGCAAACCACCATGTTGCAACTCTGGCCAGACACACCCAAGAGGTGTGTGGATTGAAGTGGTCTCCTGATGGCAAATATCTTGCCAGTGGGGGAAATGATAACCTGCTGATGATCTGGGACGCTGGTGTGAACACGGCCAATAACACCAATACCCCTGTCTTCACCTTCAATCAACACCAGGCAGCTGTCAAGGTGTGTAATAATTTCTTTACCGCCTGACTTTTTTGCTTCCATAACCAAGACACCTTCACTTAGTTGATTTACTAGGTAGGTACATGTACATATAAGTCAATCTCCACTAGTGTTGTGGCCTTAAAACCTGCTAGCCTGTTTTTTTTCTAGACATGCAGATCTATGTCTCAGTAGTAATGAGCACTTCTCCTACAGTTGCCCCCCTCCCACTCTAGAATTCAGTCCGGTGCCTTGGCAAAGTTTTCATTTGATGTTAAGTTGTGCCATCTTTAATTCTCAGGCACTGGATTGGTGTCCTTTTCAACGCAACATACTTGCTAGTGGTGGAGGAACAGCTGATCGCCACATTAGATTTTGGAATGTTGGCTCTGGAAATTGTTTAAGTAGCATTGACACTCATTCACAGGTAAATTATTAATAAAATAACTGAAATACCATTATTTGCATCTAAGCCTGAGTATGTACTAATCAAACTGTAGGGGGCTTTTGTTTCCAATGTAGACCAAGGGTGACAGTTTTTTTCAGTGAGGTGTGAAAATGTTTTCTAGACATGATACTATAAGAATAGACCAAAATCTAAATCAAACGTTTCTCAAAGAAGTTCTTGTTTGAAGGTTCTCCTGCATATAAAGTGTATTAAAAACAAGCCTGCTTACAATAAATCAAACAATACCTTACAACTAAGCAACAAAGTTCCGTTGAAATCCTTGTCATGACATTTAGTAATTTTAAACTACAATGCTACACTAATATGTGACCACATAAGCATAAATAATTGAATAAATAACAGTAATGTTGCATATTACCTAGACATGAATTATTTCTAATTTATTGTTTTACTGAGGGACTGACATTCCTTTGTAATGAAACCTTCAGGTGTGCTCTATTTTGTGGTCAAAAGAATACAAAGAACTTGTGTCCAGTCATGGTTACGCACAAAACCAACTAACAGTGTGGAAGTATCCATCAATGGTTAAAGTGACAGAACTGACTGGTCACTCTTGCCGTGTCCTTCATATGGCCATGAGTCCAGATGGACAGACAGTTGTCTCTGCTGCAGCAGATGAGACTCTTAGAATATGGAAGTGTTTTGCTACCGATCCTGCAAAGAAAAAATCCAAACCAAATGCCCCAAGCAGTTCATTAGTGCGTCTAGGTATACGTTAATTTTTAGGTAAACAGGGGAATAAAAAGTAATTATATAAATTTTAGTGGCAATCTACACATAGGCCACTTGGTTTTTCTACAAAAAATTGAGTTTTAACTGACATGGAACGTTACTAGTAAGGTTATTACATATTATAAAAGTTCTGTCAGTGTGATATAAACACCTAAATCATGGGCATCCACTGTTTAGCTGGAAGAAAAACATTGATAGTCACTCATACATTGAGTGATCAAGTCAAATTTATTCTAGCAAGGGTATCAAAATCTTGTAGAGTAAAAGAGAGCAGTGAATTTCTCAAATGTATTTTTCTCCATGGAGTGCAAGTATGCATTATGACTACCCTCCTTCAAAGTTGCACAACTGAAACTAATGAGTCAGTGTAGGACAAATATTTTGAAAACTTAAGACTTAGTATTAGGACTGTTGTCATGAAAATATTGAAACACTTAGAATAGGACACTGTAAATGTGTTTTATTAGTTTTCCGGAACATAAGTTTCTATATAAAGTCCTCTTTAACTGTTGCAAAATAATACATCATGCAGGTACAAGAGAAATGTGGTTATTATAAGCTTACTATAATTTTAGGTCATATTATTGTTAATACCTGTTAAGTTTGGCAAATAGGAACAAATAAATTATTATAAGCAAGGATATTCTAAATCCTTTTTGTACATTACTAAAAATTGAATATTTTAGTATTACAATTAATTTTTGAACAGTTGATTACATTTGCCATAAAGTTATAATGTTGAGATTTCTGGTTAAGTGTAAAAATAATACATTTTGCAATAAAACATGTCTTTAACTTTGTTGAGGCTACTTGGCCAGTGTGATGGATGGGGTTGGTGAAGGGGAGAGGAGAACTTATAATAACAAGGTTGTAAATGTTTGTTTACTTTTCTTAGAAAACATGACATTGTTAGCATCATCAATTCATGGACATTAATCTTTCTTCAGATGAATTTTATTGAAAGAACAGGGCAAAACAAAAAGCCTGAAGGTTCATGTATTGGTTTGTGTTGTGTGCTAGAAGATTTGAAAGATAACTTGCCCAGTGGCTAGCAGCATAATTAAACAAATAAAAATTATATTGCACTTGGCATTGAGTTCTCAATCATCATAAAATCACAACTCCACAGTGGTTGGTTTGAGAAGATAAACATAAGTTAATTGTGACTATGTTTCTTAGCAACCATGCACTGAATAAACTAGTTCCAATTTTGACTTTTTTATTCATTTATTTTCTTTTCCTTCTAAGTTTAAATTTTTATTTACATTTATTTCCTATCTTCCATCCATAGATTTGTCTCTTGTAATGACTGACTCATCAAACTTTATCATCAGAGTTGTTCCCTTGTGCCAATGTGTTGTAACTTTAGCAGGCTACAACAACAGCAACAACAACAAACAAGAAAGAAAGAAAGAAAGAAATTGTTAGCATAACCCAATGGCTAGTGAGTTTAATAAATTTATGAGTTAGAGGTTTCAAGTAGGAATTTCCAGTTAGAGTTAGAATTTCAAGTTCAAGTCCACCTCTTTATTTTCTAAAGTTTCTTTGTAAGTTTGATATCTAAATCTGAATGAGTGATAGGCTTTCCTAGATTTACATATAAAAGCTAACCCTAATCAAATTAACAGAACTGCTAATAAGGCTAACTTGCACTCAATTTTAACTCACAAAATGGACTGACCTGTGGCTAACTGACAGTCTGATTTACTAGTGTAACTGAATTTTTGATAAAAATCCTGTGAAATGTTTCTTATTGTTGAACTTACAAAGTTACATCCATGTAGTACAGCTTCAACTATGCCAGCAATAAAAGAGGCACAATTCAGACTTCCTGTAATGAAATCAAGAGATTAAAAACACACAATAAGGACAGGGTACAAAACTAAGTCCAAAATCTTAAACAAGCCACAAACAAAACTCACTACTGCTGATCAGAATGAAGTCATTTTTAACTGATTGCCTACAACCATCTACATGTATAGGTTTATACTACCAACAGTGAATCTAAATTATTTTCAGTGTAACTTAGTTTTTCTAGTATTTTCTTGTAGGGTGTTAGATAAAAAAATAATATTCTGACTTCTGTTCTGCACCAGTTTCCCAAATGGTTGTGGGATGAAATTAAAGAAAATGCAGAAAAAGGGAGAAAAGAGCGCTTTTCCTCTCCCAGCCAGTTCTTGTTTGTCCCTTCTGATAGGAGACAACCTTTTGGGTTGATTTTCTTCATTCCACATTACTTTACAGTTGACTTTCCACTTTCCAGATTCTAATATCAATACTGTCTGGCACAACATTGCATTTGCAATTGTACCCTTAATATCTCCCTTGCCTCAAATTACCACAGTGTCTGCAATTACAGTAATCTAATCTGGGGGTTAAGGGTTTGAATCCCACCAAGGTCAAAGAATTTTTCTCTACCTTGTTTGACCCCATTTCCTTTCTAGGAAATACTTGGGCTGATTTCAAGCCCTCTAAATATAGGTCCAAAAACATCCAAACAGATGCTGGACAGTCTCAATAATTATGTGAGCTGTCCTATGACATCAAAGGAAAATTCTTTGTCACTGCAATTCAGTATATTCTGGAAACTTTAACTCATAAAAAAGAAAAATACAACTTTCCTATTTACATTTACCTTTATCTTTTGGAACTGAGATGAACTTATTCACCAGAGGTTCTTTTTCAATAATGTAATCTACAAGCAGTGTTAAGGTCTAGAAAACATTTCTCTTTGAATCAAGTAACAAGGAAATAAGGAACACTGTAAGATAGTGGTTCAACACAGATTATTTTTTTGATGTTTTGTTCAAGACGTTTCGGCTGGTGCTTGAGCCTTCATCAGTTGAAAAACTAATGTTAGTACGTGTGATTCTAACTAACGTTAGTTTTTCAACTGATGAAGGCTCAAGCACCAGCCGAAACATCTTGAACAAAACATCAAAAAAATAGTCAGTGTCAAAGCACTATCTTACAATGTTAGCTCCTGACTACCACTACTCTATTTTTAAAATGAGGAACATGATGGGCCTAATGCTTGACTTGCTCCTTCTTTGTTGTGGTTTGAAAACACACCAAAGAAGGAGCAAGACCTTAATGTTATGACAGTAACCTTCCTATTTGGCAATTGAAAGAGCTTTTCAGTCTTTGATATCAAAAGTGAAGGAAAAGTCAAGATTGATTTTGAACTCATTTTGTTTTAGAGGTTGAAACATTCAGAACATCACATTTCCTTCTACAGTCCAGCCATGTGGTTATTTGGAGCTTGTCCTCTAGCGTGTTCCCTTTCTTAGGGACTAAAGAAGGTTTCTATATATCTTCTATCCTGCACACGTACCTCTTCCAATCCCACCCCCATTCAAAACAAAAAACAAAAACCAAAACAACTAGCTCTGATAAAGAGTGGCAATTTTTTGTTTGCCCCAAGGTTAATTATAATAATTATACATGTAAAAATATAAAATTACTGTAACTTGGAACCAAAAAGACCGGAATGATCTTTGCGCCATAGAGCTAATTAATTATTGAAAGGATACATGTTTTGTCGTCATCATTAGCTTGTTCCAGCTTATCAGCTTCCTTGCCAAATAATGACTACAAGAAAACAGAACAAGATAAAACACAAGATCAGATGGGTAACCTGAGAAAACTGACCCCCGGTCCGTGGACCCCCACTACGGACTGGGTCTGCGGACTACCTATGGACCAGTCCACAGACTACCCCTACAGACCTCCTACACGGACCACCCCCCAAAGCCTAAAAGCTGTTTTCAGCGTAAGGAGATGCCGATGGCAAAAAGAAGAAAAATTGTTACCTTCCATGCGTGGCTCAATCTGGCCATGGAAGATGTGTTTTTAGGTCGTTCAAGATTGTTTGTATCTATAATTTGCACTGAGGAAATTATGAAGCCTGGAATGAGTTCACAAATCCATGTGAGAATGGGCTGAAGAAAATGGTGGAGGGGAAAGAGCACAAATTTCAAGGCTTCCCAGAGGCTTCTCACAGGCTTCCTAGAGGCTTTCATGATCTTTCATATACAGTATGGCCACAGCAAAGAAAATGGCAATGTGTGATGATGATGACTTGCGCCCGAGTCTGAACCCAAGAATGTTACATTTGCAAAATGTAACGTTCGAAATTTCGTGGACACAATCTATTAAACAACCCATAAGTGAAATATTTATTCCTTATTTTTATTTTATTTTGGTGGGTGGTCCGTAGGGTTAGTCTGTGGACTGGTCCATAGGTAGTCTGCGGAGCCAGTCCGTAGTGGGGGTCCGCAGACTGGAGGTCAGTGTTTCTGGGTTACCCAGATCAGACTTTGTGTTGGTTTCTCTGATGAATAAATAGTGTTCATGTGACAAAAGGTTCTAATTCATCTGATCAAGATTGATGCAGCACCAGACTAAATTTAGGGCTCTTACTTGGTGTAGAAGATATAGTTGACATTACAGTAACACGACAGAGAACAAAAGAATGATAAAAACAATACATTTGTGAGGCGGTATTCCATTGTGACGTGTCCTGTGTCTTCTTCACCAAGAAGGAGCCACATTCAGCAACTACTGTGCTCCCTACGTACCACTCTAGTGATTTCCATAGTACACTTAGAGTTTAAGTCAGTTTAATATCTAAGCCTTTTGTCTTGTGCTGTGAAACAGCAAGACTCAGAATCATTTATTTGTAAAAAAGAATAACTTTTGACTGTAGTAATTTCAAGTGCATGATAATTCAAGTGTTACCTTCCATAAAGCTGACTTGATAAAAAGGAGTATGTTTAGTACTCTCACTTCTCGTTTCATTCCTTTCTCTCTTAGCACCAAGACATCGAGCATTCTTGAACCGACCTGCTGGCCAAGTTCTGACAACCTGGTTAAGTTGACAATCATTCAATTAAATAATGGATTTGTAAACAGTTTGATAAAATAGAATGTCATGGGTGTTGCCAAACTCGTTTATGAGCTATTAACAGCTAAAGCTAAAATTAAGGGTGTTTTTAACAGGTTATACTGTTGCTATGGTAACCTATTATGCCCAAAGATCACCATTATTGGTTCCCCGATAGCTGGGCATTTACGTGATACCAATATTGTAGTATCATTTGATAAACGGAGGTAGTATTGATCTGTCAAAGTATAGCTGTTGGAAAAGTGCTGGAAACTGTTGTCAGCCTCCTCAACTTAAATTTAACCGAAACCGCAGGTTTATGGATTAAAAGGGTCATAAGGAACACAATTTTATTTAAGAAACACTTGAGTATCAAAATGAATACTTACTTGGTTTGAAGTTCTGGTACAGTGTGCACTCTGTTCTGACAATACTGTACCATCTCGGAAAATAACAAACCGAAAGTACTCACATTGATCTACAACAAAAAATAATCTTATATCATGGACATCGCAGATTGATTAAACAGATTAGAAATGTTACTCTAAACGGCTGATTACTTCGTTCCTTCCTTTACTGAGCGGTTTTTCGAGGATATTTGACGATCGACTTCTTCTCACGGACTCCATCTTGTTTTAGGCCAGGCTACTGAGTAGGAAGGCCTGGTAGCTCATGTAACAAAATGGCGGCTGGTGGCGCACGGAGAACAGTTGTAGATAGATATTTTACGCGTATCTTTAGGACAGGTTCGACTTGAATGCGATTTAGCAGTTTATTTTTCAGTTTCCTTCTTCTGTTCTTTACACAGCATGAATTTTATCATCATATTTTGGAATTGCAATCTTCTTGCCTTCTTTTCAGACATCAAGGGCAAACTTTGCGAAGACCAGTGTGTTTTACAGCATTCAAACAAGTAAGTGTAAGTTTTACAAGCATCTTTAACTGAGAATAATTATGCAAAAGGTGGAAAAGTCCATGGCTGGGCAATATTCCCCACGGTTTTTTTTTTCCTCTTACTCTTTGAAACATATGGTAACTTCGTCAATAATGTGTTTTTCTTGTTAAGCATCGTTTAGTGGATCATGTGTACTAAAGACATCCACGGTCGAGTGTCGATGGATACCCTTAATCGATTCTCGATCAACAATTGATTGATATCTCGATGATATTCAATACTCGGCCAACACTTGGTTGACACTTGATCAAAAATTGTCTCAATCGCCACTCTGTTGACATCAGATCGACAGATCGACAACCTAGTGCTGACCGATTCATATCTATTGATCAACTCGTGATGGCATGTCTGTAAGATTAGCTGACTGTCAACTGACTGTCAACCAAGATGTCAATCATGTGTTGATAGAGTATCAACCGAGGTGTCAAGGGAGTGTCAATTGAGTATCAGTCGAGTGTTGATAGAAGGTATTGATCGTGGGTATTGATTGACACTCAGACATGGTTGCCTTTAGCACACATGATCCTGCCTAATTAATTTGATCTGTCAGTTTATAATGGTAATTGAACTGAGTGGAGTGCAATTTGGTCTGAAATCATATGCGTGATTTCAAAATCGAACAAGCGCGCAGCGCGAGTCCAATTTGAAATCACAGGTATAATTTCAGACCAAAATTGCACAACACGAAGTTCAATTGCCACTTTATTAGATCCATTTTGAAATCGCACAATTTTATCGCCTTAATTTTATATTTTGGTGTATTGTTCCATTAGCCAGTTTGTTGAAAATAGTGGAACCGGAAACGTCTTTACGTCTTATTTAGTATGCAAAATGATGTCATGTGATGAAAACTCATTCAAGCATAACAAAGAAACAAGCAGTTCTGAAGACAGAATGAAAACAGTCTACTTCATGCATAAAAGTTCAATTCTCGTTGCCTGAATCAATGACAGAAGGCCTTCCTTTCTTCTGTGGTTGAGACTGAGACTTTTCATTGTCTTGAGACAAGGAATTTCAAGGTGCATCCTGTGTAATTCTGCAATGGTTTTCTTTTGAGTTGTGAAACTCCCTCGAGTGCACGATGCCCATGCAGTGGATATATATTTTTTTCTTTTAAATACTGTTCAGTACGTGGCACTCTCCATGATTTTAAGGGATTCCAGCTCATTATCATCTCTGTTTCTTTTTGTGACCTCAGCGTAGCACGTAATCAAGACAGTCAAGTTCTTGCGGCGCCACTTGATCAGTTTCAAGATATTTTCAAGATGGCGGGACTGGCACCAGCTTCGGAAGATGTTTGTTCATTCACTGTTTTGTGGAGCGGGGCATATTTTGACTATGTTTTTTCACAGAGACAGGGTTGAGTTCTTGTGTTGCTTCGTTTATTTGAAACTGCCAGAAACCATGAAACATCTACAGTCTTGAGATGGCCCTGAATTTGTTGTTTTGTGGTTTTCGGTTGTTTATGTTTTGCTGGACTCGGTATCATATGGATCTAGAGCAGATGTTGAAGAAAAAGACAAAAATATTTGTGAAAATGGACACTGAAAGTTGGAAACTTCCATTAAAGTAGGTCTTCAGCCTGAAGGAGCTCAATCGTCAGTCAAAAACTGTAATGTTTTGGAAAAAGACCTACAATTTCAACAGTTTTTTGGCAATAGTAGTTGCAAAATTTGCCACACAATGGCTTTTTGACTTTCATTTTGCTGAAATTTTATTGGTTACTTTAAACTAACATTGGAATCTGATTAGTTGTTTTGTTTTACTGTCCCATTCTCATTGGCTGAGAAAAAGATGTGATTTAGAGCAAAAAAATAGTGCGACTCGTGAATAATTAAATTGCACCACTGAGAGCCAATCAGATTGCAAGGATAACCAGTGATTTCAAAATGGATTTAATAGAGGATTTTATCAAAGTAGTTTAATATTTTATTTTAATTTTTCCCCTATTTATTATGATCTGATGTATAGGAAGTATGTCACAGATGCATAGATGCCAACCTAAAAAAAATTGAAATCTAGCAGATTATTTTTTAAACCAATAAATTACCTTCTCAACTCTTCCCAAACTTGTTGAAAGAAGAGTTACAGTGCATGCCATATCATCCACAAAAATGTAGCATGACCAGTCCACTGAATTGAACTGCATACAACAGTTAAAAAAGATTACATTTCCTAAACATTTTGATTGTTTTCCAGGATTTGTGTTGTAACTGTTGCACCTAGTCATCCATTACTCAAATGTAAGGAGATATCAAATGTGAATTTCCAAGTGAGTACCAAGGTGAATCGACTGGATAACAAGGTGTCAGGAAAAGGAAAGAAAGGTGCACAATATCTTCTGCCAGAGTCTCTAATTTGTGAAGTCACATGTTCCAATGGTTCTAAATATTCACTCTATAGGTAGGAAACCATGCTCTTATGTCTAGGCTGCATTGCAGGCTTATTTTGGCAAGTGAGCACGTTTTGATCAAGCAAACGCCATGATCTTGGATTCAAATTTGGGAAGAAGCTGGGGGAGAGAAGAAAATGCATTCTAGGGAGTAGGAGTGAGACTGAAAGAAGAGTAACAGGGGAGGGGGAGGGGGAGGGGAAGGAAAAATTCAGTCCGACCCTGAATATCAACCTAGTCTCTAGGGTACTTTTCCCTCCAAATGTGGGAAGTGAAAATTACTGTTATGCTAGTACATTCCATGTGTCTGACAAAATTTACGTGGCGTAATAACTATTGTTTTAAGGAGTACAAAATTATGTAGACATCAAATAATTATGTTTTTTTGAAAATTTTGATGAACAGAATCAGGTAACAACAACAGCAACAACAGAAGGATGTGAATTCAGAGTGCTTTTTTATTTCGTAATATTTTAGGCTATATAATGAGAATGTAATATTTGGATGCCTTCTAAATCCAAGGGATTTCTTACTGGGAGAAACAGTATTCCTGTATTCTTTTCCCCTTTGAAACTAACTGCCTTTCATTTGGCAATAAATTTGTGTCATGTTTTTATTCTTTTATAAGCTGCATTAAAGGGAAGCTTGTTGAAGTGAATGAAGAGCTGGTTTCCAGGCCACATCTCTTGTTGGAAAAGGTTTGACATTGATAGAATCACCGTTGATACAAATGATTTGATTTTTAAAATCTAATTTTTGTTTAAAATATTTTTTGTGTGTGTGTCCACTGTAACAAAATGCAACATTTATTGTAGTTTTATTTTGGTGCTAACACCTCAAGTTTGTTTTTATCTTCAGCCAGAAACTGAAGGTTATCTTGCTGTTGTTCTTCCAAAACTCACTGAAAATATCCTGGATGGACACCTAACAAAAGAGGAATATGACAAACTTCTAGAGGACAGAAAATCATCAAATGGTACAAGTGAGTTGTAAAAGGTGATTTTAGAGAGGAAAGGATGTAGAAAATTGAAGAGGTGGATACAGACCTTATGTGTTGCTTTATGGCGTGAAGAAGAAGCAATTTGGTAACAGTGGAGGCACAAGTTGGCCTCAACATGGCTGGTAAGGATAAAGAATTACTCTTTTACGTCAGCTTTGGAGCACACTGGCTGAGACATTGTCCCACGTTCTTGATGGTACTTGTAAGAAGCAGCTTTATGTTGTTAGCAGTCTATGGTGTTGACAATTTACGGTAACACTCGAGGAACGTTCGCCCTCAGTAAATGTCATTCGTTCCCGCTTTGGTCCTCGGCACGAGCTGAAATCTCAAGCTTGAAAAGCTGCTAGGAATATTACATCTACTACAAGCGGGAACTGAAGAACTTGGTTATTATATCATTTTAGAAAACAGACCTAAGAAAATACGCGCGCTAATTGGTCAAAAATCGTGTTTCTATTGAACAATTAGCTTATGAGCTTGAGATTTCTATCACGCATGGAAATCGAGAGCGAATAATCTAATTGTTTCAGTATAAATCTTCTAGTTCTTCAAAACTTTATCTAAATCCTCATCACAGACACTTCGAAAACGGCAGGAAGCGACCGTCATTTTGTTAGTAAGCGCACACTGATACGCTACTCACTGTCTATCACAGAATAGATAGTGAGCAGCGTAGCCAATCAGAGAACAGCATTCGTGATAGAACGCGAGTAGATTTATACTAAAACTCGAGAGAAGCACAGAACTAGCACGAGCTGTTGACGTAATGATGGCGCGAGCGAACAGAATTTACATTTTGATGATCAAAGTTAACAAGTTGTTTCCCTTTTTTGGTCGCGGTGTTTTCTAAAAGAAATACAAAACATGTTCTCCGTGTTTCTATCGAGTTATAGAAACTCTCGTGAAAGTTTGGGAGAACTCGAAAAAGCTGTGTACGTTCTCCCAAACTTACACTCGTGTTTCTATAACTTGATAGAAACACGGTAATAATAAATAATAATAAACTAATATTTTAAGAGGAGGCCTCCAATCACCTAGAGGTGGTTTTCAGGAGGTTCCATTTCTTCCGGTTCCGCTTACGACTCCGTCGCTTTATGATCCAGTGAAAACTACAGATTGTCGAAGCCGGAAGCAGAAGTGGAAGAACCTAACAATCACAAGGCCCGAAATCGAGCATTGCGATTGGTTTATTCTTCCGCTTCTGCTTCCTATTCCGACAATGTAATTTTCACTGGATCATAAGCGACAGAGTCATAAGCGGATTCCGTATTCTGCTTTCGAATCCGTTGGTTTTACTTTCACTTGATAGTATCGCTCCGCCCTTCTGATAACGACACTGACTCCTACTCTGTCGCTAGTCAAAACTAGGCTTAAGAAGCTTATTTAGTCGTAATGAAAACAACTGCAGAATGATGCACTTTTGTAACAGCTTTTGGAAAAACCTACATACGAAGGAATTTAACACCACCATGAAGTGAGGCTCATTTAGAGTCTTTTAACCAAGGAAAGTGGAATATTTCCTGTTTTAAAATGATTAACGCTGTTAACTGGTTTTTACATAATAACGTTACATTTGAAAATTACTTCCTCGGTGCCCTTTTACTTTGTCTTCGATGTTTTTCGAGTCCTTGTTTCGATCGCTGAGCATTCAGCCTATCTCAGTTGTCAAGTTTGGCGCGCGCGCTGTTTAATATTGCGCGCGTGCTGCATTGCCAGTTGTACAACCAAGCTAACCAGTTTTCAGATCCGTTTGCTAACCAGTCATTGTTCGCCAGTTAATTGTTTAGGTTTTTACCTACCGTTTGCCACATTGTACGTCAATTACGGAGACAGTCAAGAAGAATGTTTTAAGTTGGTTTGCAAGTTTTGTTTACGTTCATTTTACTGTTTGTTTTGAACGCAACGTAGAGTGCCCAGGTAGTTTCTTTGTATTTTAGATAGAATTGAATTGCCAGATTAAATAGATTCTTCCTTGGTGTTTGCTTCTTTGGTCGCTTGTTCAACAAAACAGTCCTCTTCTCTCGTAAGTTTTCGCGTCTCCTAGTTTTTGTTTTTCGTGTGATTTCGGAGGTTCAAATTTTAAAAGAGATTTATTTCAAGCTGTTTTAAATGGTTCTCTTGCTGTTTTCTTGCACGTACTCGTGTTAAGTATTTCAGCTGCAAAACTAGAGGGTTGGGTAAAAAAGGCGAAACTGGTTGAACCAGTTTTGTAACAGGCGCGTGATTTGTACGTTACTCGGCATTGCGCTCGAGACCTGACGTAACAAACGCCGCGGCAGTTATGACATCACTGTTTTTTTTGTTTGTTTCTGAGCGAAAAAAAAAAGAAGTAAGATGGGTTTCATGAAGGCGCTAAAAACCCTTGAAATCCTTGAAAAACCGGAAGCAATATTTAATCGAAGGCTTCAGTCAAATCCTTATTATCCGTTTCAGGAGGTTGGACGAAACAGTAAGTGACCGGCTATGGTAAAGATGCTTAAAATCATTTAGGCCACAGAATGAAAGGACAAGACCCAAATGTAATTAAGGTGCTAAGCTTGGGTTTTAGCATCTCTTCTTCATTCAGTCCTTTTTGCTATAAATTTAACACAAGCGTATTGAAATTTTTCGTGTTAAAAAAAACTATGTAATTGCCTGTTCAAGCTTTTTGGCACAGGCCCAGTTTTTCATTGTTCTTGAACAAATTGTTAGTAAGTTACCTAATTTCGCATGCAAATAGCCATAAAATAATCAACCGTAGAATAAATCGTACTAGTCAAAAGTTTTAGCTAAATTCAACGATCGACAGCGTCGGTAAAAATCTTCTGAGAATTTTGGTCATTCGTCATTCTGCCACGACCAACTATAGCGTGTGATTGCTGAACTACATCTGAGTGGGGTTTTAAAAGCGATAGCATTGATAAGAAGCGAACAAAAGTATTTTGATCTAGAGACATGCGCCGAGCAGTGAAACCCTCCATTTAATCGCGACATTCTGTGTCTTTGTAAAGTTTCTGGGACTTCGTTACGCACTATTTCTTGTGTTTCCGCTGTAGAAAGCTCACCAAATCCGCTGCTTACAGCCATGTCTTTCTGACAGAACTTTCGCTTCCCGCTGAGTATTTTAAGGTTTGAGAGCCGACCGTGGGTATGGAGATTCAGTGGACCAATCAGAAAGCCAGAAATGCATTATCCAGGGATGAGAATTTGATAAAAGATGAAAATCCTGGGAATATCAGCTCCGTTTAGCCGGAACCTTACATTCTTTACTTAGCCTTAGTATCCAATCCATCTTTAGACAGAGCAAGTTATAATCGGCTAACCACAGTAGGTACCAAAAGCTGAGATTTTATGACACAAGTCAGTTTTCAAAACTACTTGTACAAAAAATCAGTCCGACACGCTAATCTGTTGATTTTAATTCTAGTTGTAATTAAATCGCAGAGTTTGTTCTAACTCTAAGTCGGCGACGATTTTACATCGGGACATTCACGGCCGTGGTTTCCATAGTTACATTGGTCACGTGGGGACTTGCGCACGAGGCTAGCGTAAGTATTCTTCAAGTGGAGCATTATATTAGTCTTACCTTGTAAATAATTTTTGGTAAACTTACAAAAACAGTTGTCAATGACTAACGAGTCGAGAAGTCCGCATCTGGAAAGAAAAAACTAAGAACTTTCGCTCGCTCGCTACTGTTGAAAGTCTGTTAATACGGATGTTTATTACCTCATAACTTTTACGATGAAGCGAGTTTCATAAAACCCATCGGCGTAGCATTAAGCACGTGGACGTTCTTAATCTCTTGACACATTTAATTTTTCGGATTTAGATGTCTTGTAAGCTTAGGGTTTTTCCTATTCTGGTCACGTGACTGGTCATATATGGCCGTGATTTGAAACTTTTGCGGGACTCTTCAATGGAACAAACCTGTGCAAAAACTTATCATTAGGAGGTCTGCTGTTTAAAACAGGACCGCTAGAAATCTTCCTTAGCAACAAATTCATGACCAGTTTGTAGTTAAGAAGGATCCCCCTTAAAGACACAAAACGTCTGTCCGCAGTCGAGAACAAAACCTCGTACATGCGTAACTTACGATAACATCCCTTTAATAGCTCTCATGCGTTCCGTTAGTATAGTATTTTACACGAAAACGAGGTTATTATTTTTGGGTTTCCGTTAATACTATAGATGTCTTTCGGCTTCACTTGTTGATGTCATTTTTACGATATATACTGCTCCTTTGTTAAACTCCACGAAGCTTTTTTTTTTCTACAATACTGTTTTTAATCTTTAGGCAACTTAACAGTCTATATATCAATAAATCGGCTCGTCATAGTTCCTTAGCATTGTACTGAAAGCCTCTTTAATCGTGAAGACACATCGAGGGATGACTAGAAAGAGGTGTGTATCATAAAAACTACTATGCATCATGGCTGTACGACTCTGTCTGTTGAGTGGCCTGAGGAGGAATCAGGCAGCAATCTCTTGACGTACGTTCCCAGGCCATACTTATGACGAGCAATATTTAAAAATGAAGGTTTAATTTTAACTCCGTTCAAGGGCAGTCGACAGAAGCGGTTTGTATTGCAAAATCTGACCAATGACCCATCAGGGTTCTACTTTTTTACAACGTAAAAATATTAAAAATAGTTAAGTAAGGAAATGGCGGTAGTTAAAGAATGGTTGATCGCTTTCATTCAATGCGCTACCTTTTCAGCTATATTACAATTTAAAAAGTCACTTCTACTTAAAGGGCATAGGTTAGCTCGCTTCTTGCACTAATATTTTCTATCCTACCCTCCCTCCCCAGCAATACATGTTTTTTCCTCTCTTTATTGGTGGCGTGTCAGCCATCATGGCGTGGGAAAACCGTGGACATCGCAGATGTGTATTGGACAGTGAACGTGAACAGTACACGTGCTCAATTGGCGAACATTCAGTGGACAGTGGGAATTTTCACAACGTTTACATCAGACTCAAGGCTCAAAAACACGGTAAGATCGAACTTATTTATTCTTTCTGTAGTTGTCATCTTCTTGCCAGGCTGATACCATGATTTAGGATTATATTTAAACTCAATTTAATTGGTACCTCCAATGGGTACCTAATAATAATAATAATAATAATAATAATAATAATAATAATAATAATAATCACTTTATTTAAGTGTCGATGTATTTAGCACTAATGTGCTAATTGGGGACACTGTACATAAAGAAACAAAAATTTCAAATATGACATAAACTATTAAGAATCCCAACTGGTGGGAGGCTGACCAGTTGGCTATTTACACAACGCGGCCGAGGAGTTGAACTCGGGGCTACCGAGAACAAATCCAGATAGCGGTAGGGCGGAAGATTTGAACCAGGGACCTCCGAGAATTTTGGAAATCGCTCCATTGTCTTTCTATCTTTGACGAGGACACCTTTAACACGATATTTCATTACGAACGTCAACGAAATGATAAGCATCCATTCGTATCTGTTGGCCAGCTGATTGTTAGTTGATAAAAAGAAAAATGCAAAGTGCAAAAATGTCGTTCTTTTAAATCATTCAAAACTGAACATCCAACACATCCAAGTGGTAAAACCAAGACGGGATCTTTCGAAACTCACCATGGTAATGAATTTTCTTTTTTGACCCCATTTTTCAAATTCAGCAAGAGATGATGATCTTAGAGAACGGTCCCAGTGTCCTAGGATTATTTCTTGAAATTCTGTTATTAGTTTCGTAACACGTGGCACTTGCTATTCCTGACCTTGTAGCGCGGGGCAACACCCAGATTTTTCGAATACTGTCAGAGTATCCAGGACAAAATCCTGCTCAATTAAAAAATTCGACGCTCCAAACTGAATGGAACATTTCTCGAAATCCTTTGTATCTTCGCGAAATTTTGGGCACCAGTCATTCTGTTTACTCAGATTATAGTCTGTGATTGCTGCGCTACATTGTGATTCAATTTTAAGGCGTAAAAAGTACTTTAGCTTATGTGACAGCTTGCAAATGCGCCAAATCATGAAACTATCCCTTTGAGGACGTTGGTGCAAAAATTTGCCAACAATGATTTTTTTCTGAGCCTTTTACCGCTGTAAGATGATGCGTTAGCTATGTCAGCAATGTGAAAAAAATGGGGGTCACCGACTTCGCTTTGGAGATTACATTCCCGGAAGAACACCCTAAATCTGAAAGAATCGGGCTTCGTTATCGAGCAATTAAGGCCGCAGTGCCTGTAAGCCCAAATATATTGCAATTAGATCTTCGAAGTGAAATGCTCTCAGCCAAATATTGTTTAAATGTATCTATTACTAAAGAAAATTTAGTCAACTGGAGAGGTTCTTAAAAGAACAATTTCGCATTTAGCGACCTTAGTTTCAAGCGCCTTGCAGCTGCAAGAAGACAGGATTCGAGGTCCCGTGGACAGAAATCTTGATTTTTTTTTAACTTCCCACATTGATTTTTTTTGTTCATTTTTGGACAGTGTGGAGATAATTGTAAATAAAATTTGTTTCTGGAAAGAAAAGTAGGGGTCACCGAACTTCCAAGATCGTTAAATCCACGCAAAGCTATAGCAATGGCCATCTGCCCTATCATTGTCCATTTTAGTACTTTGCGCGCGCGCTCGATGCATGACGTGGCGTGTGAATTTGCGTGCGCAGTAAGCATGCGCAGAAACAACTAGCGCGAACGTCCTTAAGGGGCTATCAGGGTGTTTTTTTGTTACTTGAGAGTCGAAAGCAATTCAATTTACGTTTGCTTTACTATTACATTTCTGCTTTTAAGAGACTGGCGTGAAAAAAAACTCACGCCACTTTGTCATCCAATCGGACCTGAAAGCAAAACCAGTCCCGACTCGTACGCACATGGTTTTCTTCATTCATTCCACGTTAACTACATTTGCTTGAGTTTTGATTGGCTCACTGGATATGATTGTCCGTGTACTTTGTGATTGGCCAGAGTGATTATCTCAGTTTCGTCATTTGACGCACATTTGAAAACCGGTCTAGTCGCATTGTAGGTTAAGGAAATAAAGACTTTTGTTTGATTCAGTTTATCTTTATTCAGTAACCAATCTACTCCTACAACCGTTTATTCTTTCCCCATGTTTCACCTCATCTGCAGTAAGCCAGGCTGTGAAGAAAAATTTAAAAGCGAATTTAAAAGTTAAAGATATGTTTGGATATTCTTGTCTGCAAGGTTTGCTATTACTTCAGAAATGATTTTTTTCTTGGGATATCAATTTGCTTGTAAGACTAAGTATTAACAACTCATCAATTGAGGCATTGCTCACAACCTAATTTGCCTAAAATCTGAAAACAGCCATAACTTTTCAGCGACTAACCAAAACACCTTCAAAACTTGGCAACACTAACATAATATATTGTGTTGATTAGCTGGGTCACATGACCTGTTATCAATGTTTGATTGGATTTAAAGAAAATCGAAAATGGCCTAGTGGCGAGATACAATATAATGAACATAAATTGAAAATGTTATAGTGATTTTCTTGCTGTCCCTTTTACGATTATGATCGGAATGGTTGACAGGGATGTATCGTTTAAGAGAAAAATAGCAAAACAGGTTACGTGACATATTTTGTCTCTTAATATCTTTCAAGGGATGGTTTCTTTTAGTAAAGGCAAAGAATAAGTGATATCTTATACTTCGCTTAAGTTGACCATTCCCACCCCATTTGAGGTTTTACCATTGCCAAGATTATGACGTCATTAGAAACGTGACCACCATAAAAATATCGTAAGCGATAGGGCACTAAATGCCTATTGACGGTTACCTTTGGTGTACCTGGGGTAACAGACAACGTTGTTTCTGTAAGAAAATGGTTTAAACTTCGCGGGGATCTTAGCAAGGAACAAGTCCTGCCTTAGCTTGAGATGGTTAACAAAAGGAAGTCGCAAAGAAAACAAAACAAAACAAAACAAAATACTGGATAACTACTTGATCGTGCTAGTCCCTTTTACATCGTGACAGAAAATCCAAGTGAATATGGCTTCTTCGTACCTTATCAGCTGGGCTAAGCCTTTTATTTATCTTCTTTTTTCCCATGAAAACACCAAGGAACACCGGGTGTTGAATCGGGCACATAACAGCAACCCTTTTCGTTTTCGCACTCATCCCGGTCTGTCCCAAGTTCGCCACAGTCGATTCGTGCTTCTGGCGGAATCCCGTAGCATTTGCTATCTACACAACGACAAACCGAAAGTAATTAAAGAAAATAAGATGCTGACAGTAAGCCTATACGATATGTAAGAATATATCGGGTGACATTAATCAGTTTGTTTGCAAACTTAATGTTTGTTAATTTACTGATCTTGATGAGATAACAAAATTACAATCAAGGGAATTGGGTGTATGCAGTAGTAGTACTTTTAAGCGAAAATCTAAGTAATGTCAATATACATTCTTTCCGCATTTCATAGTTTAGGAAAATGATTTGTATTAACCTTGGTTATTAACTGCACACTAACCAGTTGGATAATAACAATAGGGAGTATCCCTGCCATAGTCAGTGTCGTCATAGCAACAGCTTCTGTCTTCGCATGTGTCCTCGTTTATACCCACCCATCCACAGTCGGTGCGATCTTCAAGTCTAATACTGCATGTGTCAGCTATATAGGAGAGTAAGTCATTGATAGATGATATTAGAACGAATTAGATGCTACACCATTCAGATGAAAAGGAGAGACGTAGTTGTCAAGTCCTACTTATTTTGGACACAAATTCTAAATACCGACATACATACCTTGATTGCCAAAGAAACAATATGGTACATCTGGCACTGTATGATCAAAACAACATTTTCGGACTTTCTCGCATTCATCACGTTGTATGCCATAATAGCCACAGTCAATTCGTTTTTCTGGGTCAATTCCGTAACACGGGCTATCTGCAAAAACAGAAAATATTATTGCTGAATATTAATGAGATAAATGTAAATGTTTGAAATGAGACGGACGATATCTATGAGTAGTAAGGGTAGCAAACGAGCTTTTTTCAGCGGCATATTTGACAACGCCATGATAAATTCCCTGAAAAGTTAATATGATTGGATAAGCGTAAATAACATACCTAGACACAGTAAAATGTTGAATATTACTTCCAAAGCCTCTGTGTATGTTGCTATCATTATACGCTGGTGAAAACTTGCCTTTAGCAGTTTAAAGATTGAAACGGTTAAATCGAAGGGAGACGAAAGTAATGAAAATAGTCACTATTATACTAATTCACCCTCAACTGTTTTAGAGTTATTGAGAGAGGATGAAGGGGAGAGTGTTAATCCCCATATAGACCTTATTACCAAGGCAATCGTTCTCAAATTAATTTAGACATGGTAACCAGTCACCTTACCACGTGCGTCGCGTGGATATTTTGACCGTATTTTCGTGGAAGGTGATGAAAAGCCAGTTGAACTGTCGTCCACATGAGCAAAAACTTGAGGGTGTTATTGTGCAAAAAGAGCCAGGTAACCCCCGTGTTTGGAGGGGCGGTGGCCTCATGGTTAGTGTGCCCGACCCCAGATACGTTCTTAAATAAGACACTTTACTCTCACAGTGCCTCTCTCTACCCAGGTGTATAAATGGGTACGTGCAAATTTAATGCTGGGGGTAACCCTGCGATGGACTAATATCCCATCCTGGGGGAGTAGAAATATTCCTAGTCGCTTCATGCTTCAGAAACCGGGATAAGCTCAGGCCTGATGGGCCACTTGGCTGGCCTTCCCTACCTCCGTTTTTGTTGCATTTGTGTAAGATTCATAGCATAACATAATTACAAATTGGACAAGTTTGAGAAAATTTTAAGCCTTTTCTTTTTTGATTGAATCCCTTTTTTAGTAGAATTAAGTTTTCAGTATACTAACCAGTTGGATAAAAGCAGTACTTAGTATCATGACCGTGGTCGGTGTCATCATAGCAACATTCTCTGTCTTCGCATGTATCCTCGTCAATCCCGAACCATCCACAATCGTTGCGGTCGTCAGGGCTAACATCGCATGGGTCTAGAGTTCATTGGAGAATTAATCATGATTTATGCTTAGACATGGGAAAGTCTTTTTTTACGGCCTAAAAGTGTTAACTTTTAGAACATTTACTAGGTACATATCTTTGTTTTGGCTTTATGGTAGAAAACCAGACAGTGAAGAGTTTAGAGGAAGCTGCTTTTTTCTCCTCAGTTTGTTTTTTCCTCTTAAGATCGATGTCACAAAACTTTGGAATGTCATCATTTGATAGTGGGCAGAACTTAACGCACTTGGCACACTTGAAATAAACTCGAAATATGATCTATTTTCTAAAGAAATTAAAAATTCAAATTAAGAGAAATGTTACCTGCCAATGAGTACCCTGCAAATGAAAGAAAAAAAGAGGTTTAGCATTTATTTTTGCTATTACTATAAAAATAAATCATTTGATAAAGTCCTCGAATTATCACTCTTTCATTGGTTGATACAACAAAATTAATATATCTTCGCACGGGAAGACCAAGATGTTTTGTTTTTTTTCGCATGATACCGGCTTCAGGTGCGTTTTTCCACATTGTGCAACCACCTCCTGTGAAGTCTTATCTTATCTTACTCTTACTTTAAACATTGTATATGCTGAAATGATTTTGATGTAGGATTGATGATACATCTTTCGAAAAAAAATTGCCAGTGGCATTATTAATGAAGCTTGTAAGCAATTTTGGAATCTGTGGAGCAAACAGTGTATAGTTACGGTGTTGTGATGGCAAATAATCAGTTTTCAGATCTTTCTTTTCTCTTATTGTGAATTATCTGTGTTAACTCAGATTAAACACCTACAGTGGGTGTCAAAAGCAGCTGACATGAAATGCGATATTTAAACGCTTATCCTATTTCAAATAAATCTAGCGATAATTCTCTGATACCCCCTTTGTTTGGGGAGGGGAGTGAGGATGTTTCCAAGAAGCTCAAAAAGAGAATTCTACTGCGAAATGTCTGAGAACTTTTGTTGCTCTTTGTATTCTTGGATTTTCTTAAAGAAACGCACTCTTACTTGAGAGGGGTTAGAGGTGATATGCGCGCTTTTTTATTTACATCCAAGGAGAAGCTAAACGAATGAAAATTAATACAGCTTCTTCGACTTCGTCTCAGTTTCATTCGGGATTAGCCGCGACAAAAATAATTTATTGGCGTTAAAAACAAAGCTGCTTGAAACGTTTTGCAAAAGAAAGTGATGCGGTTTTACAAGTTGTATCTGTTTAATGAGTCATCACTTGCATAAATATGTGTATAGGTGAATTTTTATTTCCTAATTTCGAAATTTTTTTAAGGAAAATTCATGGGAGTAAGCCTTGAAATTTGGCAACGTCGACAAAATCTAATTGTTGTAGTTAAATCATATTAGGAATAGCCTGTCTAAAAAACAGTTTTCTTGCGAACCGAACCGATGTACAACGTTGAAAATACGAAGTTGTCAAAGGCAGGAAAACATATTTATCTCTTGTTACACTGTAATTGCAAATTTTAGTGTCCCTATCCACGGTACGTAAACACATTTTGTTTTAAGTAAAGTTTTAGATAACATTTTCTACTTGATAACAATTGTTGTTAAAAGTGTAAACAGGGACGATGACACCTCTGCTTTGAAAAGTCACTGGGATGAGGGAAGCTGCTTTCAGTTCCCTTTAACATACGAAATTTACAAAGGACGAAATACTGATCCGATTTAGTTAAATTCTATTCGCTAAGTTAGTCTCCCCTGGCTTTTGTCTCTCCCCAAAGGCAGCATTTTTACTGACCGTAGTTTGGTTGAAAATCTATGAGCACTTGTAAATTGCTTTGAATTAGCAAAAGACGGGAAAGCTGGGCCGTTTTTGTTTTGGTTATATTTAAGTTGCTATTTCAGGCAGTGAGTTATCAATCAATCACTGTAAAATAATTTGCCCTTTGAAAACGTTTCTCTAGGTAAACAAAAAAAATTAACAGAAGGCAATGACTTGAAGCGTGGCTTAATAACGGAAAAAACACCCCTTGGAACGATTTGTTCAAAGCAATATCATTTCGATTAGTGATTATAGCTGATTATCAACCAAAAGCACAGTATGAAACAGTTAGAGTCTTGAAAGAAAAGCGAATCTTGAATGAAATCTATCTTACCTACGCACAGAATTAGCAGGAGAATTGTTGTGCCCTGCATTTTGTCCTATACTGTTTCTTGGTCAAGAAGCAAACGTCGACTGCCTACACAGTTTTGTGCTCAAGATTAAATGTACCACGGATCTTGATGACTCAGTTTTATCCATGGAAACCAAAGCTCAGACATTCATGCATTAAAAGTTGTCAATCTTCTCGGTCCCATTAGCGAATAGTCCTATGATATTGGCGGAAAGAGCTCTTAATTTAAATTTTTGCGAGCTAGCGTTATTCTGTGAAGAAAATTATACAAACTTAAAACTTTCTTTCCTTTTTCCCCGCAAATTGTCTCTAAGAAAGAAAAAAAGATAATAGTTAAAACGAATAACGTTTACCTGTTAAAACCTCTCCTCCAGCTACGGTGAATCGACCAATTTGGCAATAACACGTCTTTCCATTTTTTTTTTTTAACTCAAAAAAAGTAAGCCTCAGTGCTTAATTCAGCACACCGAATTTAAGAAAATTCGATGCAAACTTGTGGAAATATGGGACCCACAACTTGCCATTTTTAACAAAGAAATGCATACCACTAGAGGGGATATTTGTTCACAGCATACATTCGTTTCTCTCCAAGTTTAAGCTCCCATGTTTCCATGAGTTTGCAATGGATTCTTATGAAAGTTTGTAAAATTGCTAAATTTGGCGCGATAAATTGATCTGTGGAGGTAGTTTCTGTTTACATGAAAAAAAAAGTAAAAAAAAAAAAAAAATTAATTAATTAAAAAGGAGTCTGAGCTGAGCTTGTAGAAGTAAAAAGCCGTTGAGGTGTCCGCTTATCGCAGGTTTTGTGCAACAAAATGGCTTAGAATTGGTGTCCGCGTCCGCGTAACAGATTTGCAAGCTGAATGTAGGTTTAGTTTAAAGTAAATGTTGGAAGAGAAGTTTGGGACTCAAGCTGGTGTCCACTTGAAAGAGGGTGTCCCCTTAATATAGGGTGCGCTTAATACAGGTTTCACTGCATATCTTTCAAAGAAAAATAGCCAAAGGCAATTATCAATGAAGCTTGCCAGCAATTTTAGAATCTGTGGCGAAAATAGTCTATAGTTAAGGTATTGTGATGGCAAACAATCAATTTACAATTCTTTTTTTTTTCTCTTGATGTGAGTTACCTATGTTAACTCAGATTAAAAACCTACAGTGGGCGACAAAAGCAGTAAAAAATGCGATATTTAAACGCTTATTCTATTTCAAATCCTTTGTTTGGGAAGGGGAGGGGGGATGTTTCCAAGAAGCGCCAAACGAGAATTCTGCTGCGAAATGTCTGAACACTTTTGTTGCTCTTTTTATTTTTGGATTTTCTTAAAGAAACCCACCCTTACTTGAGAGGGGTTAAAGGTAATATGCGCGCTTTTTTATTTACATCCAAGGAGAAGCTAAACGAATGAAAATTAATACAGCTTCTTCGACTTCGTCTCAGTTTCATTCGGGATTAGCCGCGACAAAAATAATTTGTTGGCGTTAACTGAAAACAAAGCACAAATTGTCTGTAAGACAGAAAAAGATATCATCACAGCCATAAATATCTGTATAGGTGTATTTTTATTTCCTAATTTGGGAGTTTTTTTTAAAGGTAGATTCATAGGAGTAAGCCTTGAAATTTGGCAACGTCGACAAAATCTAATTGTTGTAGTTATATCATTTTAGGAATGGCCTGTCTAAAAAAGAGTTTCCTTGCGAACCGAACCGATATACAAGATGCTCTTACACGAATAACGTTGAAAATAAGAAGTTGTCAAAGGCAGGAAAACATATTTATCTCTTGTTACACTGTAATTGCAAATTTCAGTGCCCCTATCCACGGTATGTAAACACATTTTGTTTCAAGCAAAGTTTTAGAAAACATTCTCTACTTGATAACAATTGTTGTTAAAAGTTTAAACAGGGACGGTGACAACCTCTGCTTTGAAAAGTCACTGGGATGAGGGAAGCTGCTTTCAGTTCCCTTTAACATACGAAATTTGCAAAGACCTATCCGTTCTAGTTAAATTCTATTCGTTAATTTAGTCTCCCTTGACTTTCTTCTCTTCTCGCAGCCAGACAGTATTTTTACTGAACGACGTTTCGTTTAAAATCTATGAGCCTCTGTAAATTGCTTTGAATTACCCAACGACGGAAAAACCACGCCGTTTTTGTTTTGGTCATACTTAAGTTGCTATTTCAGACAGTGAATTATCAATCAATCACTGTAAAATAATTTGCCCTTTGAAAACGTTTCTCAGTAGGTAAACAAAAAATTAACAGAAGGCAATGATTTAACACGTGGCATAATAACGAAAAAAACACCCCTTGGAACGATTTGTTCAAAGCAATATCAATTCGGCTAGTGATTATAGCTGATTATCAACCAAAAGCACAGTATGAACTAACAGTTAGAGTCTTGAAAGAAAAGCGAATCTCGAATGGAATCTTTCTTACCTACGCACAGAACTAGCAGGAGAATTGTTGTACCCTGCATTTTGTCGTCTAGTGTTTCTTGGTCAAGAAGCAAACGTCGACTGCCTACGGAGTTTTTGTGCTCAAGATTAAATGTACCACGGATCTTGATGACTCAGTTTTATCCATGGAAACCAAAGCTCAGACATTCATGCATTAAAAAGTTGTAAATCTTCTCGGTCCCATTAGCGAATAGTCCTATTATATTAGCGAAAAGAGCTCTTAATTTAAATTTTCGCGAGCTAGCGTTATTCTATGAAGAAAATTATACAAACTTAAAACTTTCTTTTCTTTTTTCCCGCAAATTGTCTCTAAGACAGAAAAAAATATAATAATTAAAACGCTTAACGTTTACCTGTTAAAACCTCTCCTCCAGCTACGGTGAATCGACCAATTTTGCAATAACACGTTTTTCCATTTTTTTTTAACTCAAAAAAAAGTAAGCCTCAGCGCTTAATTCAGCACACCGAATTTAAGAAAATTCGATGCAAACTCGTGGAAATATGGGACCCAAAACTTGCCATTTTTAACAAAGAAATGCATACCACTAGAGGGGATGTGTTTTCACGCCATACATTTGTTTGTCACCAAGTTTGAGCTCCCATATTTCCATGAGTTTCCAACGGATTCTTATAAAACTTTGCAAACTTACTAAATTTGGCGCGATAAATTGATCTGTGGAGGTAGTTTCTATTTACATGAAAAAAAAAAAGTAAAAAAAAAAAATAATAAATTAAAAAGGAGTCTGAGCCGAGCTCTTAGAAGTAAAAAGCCGTTGAGGTGTCTGCTTATTGCAGGCTTTGTGCTACAAAATGGCTTCGAATTGGTGTTTGCGTCCGCTTAACAGATTTGTAAGCTGAATGTAGGTTTAGTTTAAAGTAAATGTTGGAAGAGAAGTTTGGGACTCAAGCTGGTGTCCACTTGAAAGAGGGTGTCCCCTTAATATGGGGTGCGCCAGTGATACAGGTTTCACTGCACATCTTTCGAAGAAAAATAGCCAGAGGCAATTATCAATGAAGCTTGCTAGCAATTTCAGAATCTGTGGCGCAAATAGTCTATAGTTAAGGTGTGGTGACGGCAAACAATCAATTTACAATCCTTTTTTTTCTCTTGATGTGAGTTATCTGTGTTAACTCAGATTAAAAACCTACAGTGGGCGACAAAAGCAGTAAAAAAATGCGATATTTAAACGCTTATTCTATTTCAAATAAATCTAGCGATAATTCTCTGATACCCATTTTGTTTGGGAAGGGAAGAGGGGATGTTTCCAAGAAGCTCGAAAAGAGAATTCTGCTGCGAAATGTCTGAACACTTTTGTTGCTCTTTTTATTTTTGGATTTTCTTAAAGAAACGCACCCTTACTTGAGAGGAGCTATAGGTAATATGCGTGCTCTTTTATCCACATCCAAGGAGAAGCTAAACAAATAAAATTGATACAGCTTCTTCGACGTCGTCTCAGTTTCATTCGGGATTAGCCGCGACGAAAATAATTTACTGTTGTTAACTGAAAACAAAGCTGCTTGAAACGTTTTTGGGAAAGAAAGTGATGTGCTTTTACAAGTTGTATCTATTTGATGAGTCATCATTTGCATAAACATGTGTGTAGGTGTATTTTTATTTCCTAATTTGGCAGTTTTTTTTAAGGTAGATTCATGGGAGTAAGCCTTGAAATTTGGCAACGTCGACAAAATCTAATTGTTGTAGTTATCTCATTTTAGGAATAGCCTGTCTAAAAGACAGTTTTCTTGCGAACCGAACCGATGTACAAAATGCTCTTACATGAATAATGTTGAAAATAAGAAGTTGTCAAAGGCAGGAAATATATTTATCTCTTGTTACACTTGAATTGCAAATTTTAGTGCCCCTATCTACGGTGTGTAAACACATTTTGTTTTAAGCAAAGTTTTAGATAACATTTTCTACTTGATAACAATTGTTGTGAAAAGTGTAAACAGGCGGACGGTGACAACCTCTGCTTTGAAAAGTCACTGGGATAAGGGAAGCTGCTTCTAGTCCCCTTTAACATACAAAATTTACAAAGAACTATCCGCTCTTGTGAAATTCTATTCGTTAGTTTAGTCTCCCATGACTTTCTTCTCTTCTCGCAGTCAGACAGTATTTTTACTGAATGGCGTTTCGTTTAAAATCTACGAGCCTCTGTAAATTGCTTTGAATTACCCAACGACGGAAAAACCACGCCGTTTTTGTTTTGGTTATATTTAAGTTGCTATTTCAGACATTGTTTTGTCAATTAATCACTGTAAAATAATTTGCCCTTTGAAAACGTTTCTTTAGGTAAACAAAAAATTAACAGAAGGCGATGACTTAAAGCGTGGCTTAATAACGGAAGAAAACACCCCATGGAACGATTTGCTCAAAGCAATATCATTTCGGCTAGTGATTATAGCTGATTATCGACCAAAAGCACAGTATGAAACAGTTAGAGTCTTAATTGAAGAGAAGCCAATCTTGAATGGAATCTATCTTACCTACGCCCAGAATTAGCAGGAGAACTGCTGTACTCTGCATTTTGTCGTCTACTGTTTCTTGGTCAAGAAGCAAACGTCGACTACGTACAGAGTTTTTGTGCTCAAGATTAAATGTACCACGGCTCTTGACGACTCAGTTTTATCCATGGAAACCAAAGTTCAGACATTCATGCAGTTAAAAAGCTGTCAATCTTCTCCGTGCCGTTAGCGAAGAGTCCTATTGTATTAGCGGAAAGTGCCCTTAATTAAAAAAACATTTTGCGAGCTAGCGTTATTTTATGAAGAAAATTATTCAAACTTAAAATTTTCTTTTCTTTTTTCAAAGATTAAATCCGCACAAATTGGCGACATTCCCGTTGCCGTTGCCGTTGCCATCGTGGATATCGTAAACTCCCTAATAACTCGGCTATTGATTATGTGCTTTTTTGTGGGATACCTGATACCTGTCGTATCCCACACTAATGTCATCGGCTCGTGTCCGTTAATGCGACCGAGACATTCCACACTTGTACCCTTTTTGGGTACCTATTTTTTACATGACTCTCTCTGTGACTGAAGTCATGGTCCGTTATTAGGTTATTACGTGCTGATTATTCTTCTGGAAGAATCTTTCTGCCGATTTTCTGAAATCTTTCTATCGAGTTTCTGTTCCTTTGCCATCAGCGCCACAAACAATAATACACCATTATAGTGCTATGTTAGTCTATAAGGAGTTCTTAAAATGCCAGATTTTGTGAGGATCGACAGATATCTTAATCCATTTCTTCTACATGTGTTTCTTTATAGTTATGTCGCATTCGCCATGGATACCAATCAACTAGGAAACGATGTAAGAATATCTGCAGTTTAAAAAGAATCTGAAATATGGTGTGGAGTCCCAGAGAAATGCCAGAATTTCTCATATTCAGTATTTGTCCATGTTTCTCTCAAATTCTAGTACTGAATCTCAGCTTGTTTTAGCAGGAAATCCGAAAATCTGAATCTCCTGCTGTTGACCGTTATGGACACGAATATGTTAACACATGAATACTTTTATCTTAAAAGACATACATTCTCACTAAGAAATTTACCCTGCTATAAGGCTCAGACGGGGATTGTGATCGATTCTTCGTAACTCCAGTCATACAAACGGTGTCTGGCAAACGTTTTGGGGCCAGATATGTCAACGTTTTCAGCGTGAATTACGTGGCTGTGATAATATGCTTATTGAACGTAAACAACCTGCTGTCTGTGCCTGAAGCTATGGTCTGTCACTACAGAAGAGTGGTTATTATTTTTCTTTCTATCGAGTTTCTGTAAACCGTCAGTTTGCAGACGGAATTGAGAGTATATATTCCGAGCCCTCTGGTTTGCTAAGTTCATATTTTCTAATTTTCACCAAATGAAAGTGCTTCAGCACAAAATTAAGTTATTCAAGGCTTACTACGTGTTTTCAAATTTCTGGTTTTACTGGTTTGACACGTTTTACTGTTATCGATTCAAACGTCGGCGTGTAAACTTGGGATGCCGTTTTGTTCGTTAGACGCATTTTTATGACAGTCCAAGTCGTTGCTAACTTTCTCAATTTTATAAATAAGTAATTAGATGAATACTAACCAGCGAATTCAGATAATTCGAATGTCTTTGTTATTTGTCTGCTCTATTAAATTCTGCTAACTGTACTCGGTTTAATGTTCGTCTAAGGCCATCTGGTTGGTTGAACTTGAGTTTTCGTTCAGTGTTGATTCTGCTCTAGTTCCTTTCCTAACGGATAAATCCCGAATTCTTGAGGAGTACACACTTTATATTGAAACACCATTAATTATTTACAGGAAACAGCACAGGGAAGCGGCGGTTCTCCCCCTCTTAAGATGTTTAAACACGACACACCTTCTCAGAGGGTTATGTCAACACGAAAAGCCGCCAGCCAATAAATTAACAGAACCTCTAGCATTAGATGCAAGCTGTTAGGTGGACGACGAGTAGTCCCTCTTTCGATTAGTTCATCGTGCTTGACGCGAAAGAAAGCCGCAAGGAAAAAAAAAATGCCCCGCGAAATTTGGCGCAGCCATGTTTTCCTCGCGGTTTATTTACGGTCACCCTCGACAGACTGAGCGAAAGAGGAACTACCCGTAGTCTTGCAGTTAGCAGTAAAATAGACTTCCGCAAGAGAGCGATAGTATTACAGTCATGTTCTCCCGGCCTGCTTGCTTTGTAGTCAACAATGGGAAAAGTGTTAAAAGGAAAGCGCTTTACACGACAACAAAAGGATGTCGAAGACCAAGTGCTCACACAAGGAATTTTCTTTAAGAGGCGCCCTCTGTAAATTTCAACTATGGCCATTTGGACCAGAAAAAATCAAATTCCTCGAACTTTCTCCGATGAATAGTCTAGATAAGTGATTCACAAAAATATAACTTTCAGTTCAATTCGTATTGATTTAAACATGAGCTTCTGCTTGCAGGCATTTTCTAGGTTATTTTTGCAGGGTAGGTGGTGGTGGTGGTGGAGGGGGGGTCTTGTATAAAAAAAAAAAATCAAGAAAAAAGAAAACGATAGACAGTATCAGGTCAAAAGATTATGATCTGTGTATCTTGATCAGCTTTATCAGTTCATCAGTGAGGCCCTATTAGGGGTTTTCAAGCAGAAGCTCATGTTCAAATCACTGGTAAAGCCAGTTACTAGCTTAGTCACAGAAATGCATAAAATGGCTTTAATGGCGGTTACATTTTCACTTCCTACCCACCATAACCCTACCCGTTGGAATGTGCATTTGTCAGATGTAACGCAATCTGTGGAATAATGGCGGGTGCACAACAGATCAAAACAGAACTGAGCTTAAACGAGTTCTTGATGAGAATCCTCGATTAAGAGGAGGATTTCAAAGGCTGCTTACAGACTCTGGGTCAGTTAGGATCTCAGCAAATTGTTAAACTTCTTGTAATCGGCGGCTTATGAGACGAAAGACAAATAATATTGATAGATGTTAGTAAGGTGGCCGAACACAGTTTTCGCGCGCGCTTTTGCTGATGTCATTCAGCGCACGCACAAGGATTGCTAAAAACAAGTATGCCGTCAATAGAGCGATCATTTTATTTACTATCTGCGTTATTTTTCTCTATAATTGAACCAAGAGTATTGATGGCTTTAGTCTTTTATTACAAAGATATGTTAGGAAAGGTAACGCTGCAAAGAACCCAGCAATTCTCAGCTTTTTCTTTGTTACCGAAAGAACCCAGTTAAATGCAGCGCATGCGTAGTAGGTCAAAAAATTGCGATTGAATGAAAATTGCACTCTCGGAAATACGCCTATTACTCGAAAACCACTCATTAGAATTTCACGAAATTTGGCACGAAAATACTTAAGGAAATAAGTAACTGGAGTATTGAAAATGATTGAACTTTAACAAAGGAAATTATAGATATTCCAGTGAACCCTCAACAAGGGATAATTAAAGATCTCTCTGTTGAATTATTAACAAAATGGTGTTAACTTGTGAGAATCGTTACAAGCTTGTTGCATGCAAATTACAAAGAAAATCTAATGACTAGATTTTCTATAAATAAACAAAACCGATTTTAAAGGCCTATTTATATTTATTCATGTTACCATGGCAACGGCACATACGTCAGCTTAACCATCAAAAAACCAAAGTTTGTGATGTTAACTTGCTTGCTGCCATTTTTGGCGACTGAAGGATCAAGGGTTTTAGAGAAAAAGGTGAATGAACACAGGCATCAAAAACTGTATTCAGCCACCTTAAGCGGGCTTCGGAGAGTTGAAATCTGCTTAATCGTGGGCGATGGGTGAGAGTAATTTCGTACACTAATCACCGAAAATGTGGCTGAAACATACTGGAAATATAACATGAGGCATCGTGGAACATCCAGTTGTCGACATGTCGCGAGGTAAGTGGAATATATCATTGTTTTCTCTGTGCATCGTTATTTTCACGTTACTATGCTAATTAGGACGGCGGTCTTTGTTGACAAAAGCACAGCTTAAACTTCTTCTTCTAACATTTTACACTTTTAACTGCCCCCAAAGTTTATTGCATGTTTTTACAGGTGAGACATTACTCTTTAAGTGGAGGGTAGGTTTGGGATCTCAAGTGAGGTACTTTTGGTGATATTTACTTTTAAAACTTCGCCTTTTTTATGGCGCTTCATGAGTAGTCCGAAAGGGAAGAAATTTAAAATTCTGAACGCCCTCTCAGAGGGGCAAAACCAAGATGGTGGCCCCAGCGCTAAAATACGAATCGAATTGAACTGAAAGTTATATTTTTGTGAATCACTTATCTAGACCATTCATCTGAGAAAGTTTGAGGAATTTGATTTTTTCTGGTCCAAATGGCCATAGTTGAAATTTACAGAGGGCGCCTCTTAAATAGCAGTCTGTCAAGAGAGGATGAGTGTAAGAGAGCGGCCTTATTCACAAAAGATAATCCCTCCCAAGTTAGCCGTTGCTTTCAGGATCGAAAATCCGGGAGGGTCTGGAGATAGCAAATCCCAGTAGCCTGCGTCATAGCCGCCCTCACTCAGAAAGAAGGTGGGAGGGTGGGTATGTCGGGGAGGATGGGGAGGGTGGGTAGGGTGAGGGAGGCGGGGAGGGCGGCGACGGTGGCTTTGACACAAGCTACAGCACAAGCGACTTTACACGCATTTTCATCCCCCTCGAAAACATCCACGTACCGCAAGTGGTATCATTACCTGTGGAAAGACTGGATATCATGTCTAAAAATAACTTGAGGATGATTACCTTGAGAATATAAAGGCCTAAATTAGGGATTAACTCTCCTACCCTTCATCCTTTCACAACGTTCAGTCTGTTAAACAATCAGATTTTGAGCTCGAGATTTCTATCGCGCGATAGAAATCGATGTCGAATAATCCAATTGTTTTGATATAAATCTACTAGGCGTCCAAAACTTTATCGAAATCCTCCTCAGCAGACACTTCGAAAACGCCAAGAAGCAGCCGTCATTTTGTTAACAAGGAAATACCGCTACGCTACTCACTATCTATCACAAAATAGATAGTGAATAGCGTAGCCAATCAAAGAACGGCACGTGATATTCCGCTAGCAGAGTTTATACTAAAAATAGATGTATAAAATGCAAGAAGTTTATGTACTAGCCTGTACTAGCCTGACATGTCAGTCATCTCCCGCCCTCAGCTTTAGGATGAGGGCGGGAGATGACCGACATGTCAGGCTATTCATGTACATGGGAGAATCGTTCTATGGGGTCATTATTTCTTGCTACAAGTTGATAATTAAATTTTCAAAAGAACTCGAAAATTAGTTACCGACGACGAAGGACCACAGTTTTTAGATCATAACCGTAAACGTTTGTTCCATCAAAAAGCTCTATTACGTGCGCAGTTCCTGTACTGTTATTTATTTAGCTGTTATTTTGTCACGCAACACTCATCTGCACGAGGGTTTCCTGACGACCTCTGGGCCACTGCATTTTTTTCTTAGGTGCCGGTCAGATGTATTACTACGTGGTATTCAATGGATTTCACGTGACCGAACAAAAGATTACATCATACTCTAAAAATGACAAGGTAAGTGAGTGATAACTCCAGGTAAATCATTAGATATCGCTGTCATTTATCGGCTTAGAAGCTGATAATATCATTTCTTTTACTTAAGCTCAGTGAATGCTGTTGATCAGTACTTGGTGTGGTGCTGCTCGGTAAGCTGTAAGCATGCAGTGATATTCACGTTAGAGTAAGTATGTGCACGGGTGTGTGAAACCTCAAGCGAAAGCTATTGAGCAGTAATTCCATATGATATTTTTTATTCTATGTTCTTTATTTCTTCATGGATTGTTTAGAAGCTACGTGTTTTGGCCAAGAGATTAGCGGAAAACCTCAATCTAAACTACTTTGATGTTAAAGCGAATTCGAAGGATCGTATCCTTTATATAAATCAAAGGAAATTTTAAATTAACATTACATGAAAACCTAATTAGTACATCCCAAATAATTTTTCTAACTATTCCAATTCGTACCTCTACGGTACGCTTCGGTAAGATCTCAAGGGAAATTTGGTGGAGCTATAATAGCCATGAGAGACGAAATAAGGCAGTTAGATATCAACACGAAAGACCGACTTTAAATTTGACCACATTTCCAAACTTCGAGAAGAGAGTCGAAAATACGACGCGTAGCGGAATATTATTGAAGAACATCTCACGTTTAGAAATGTGGTCAAACACGGTTTTTCGTGTTTGATGTTTCGCCTCAACCGAAGCTAAAACTCAGGAGAAAACGGAGAAATAGAACCATTAATATCGATACTAATCAAGTAAACAATAGCCTCCATTTTGTGCGAGAATATGCTAGGATAATATTCCGCCGACATTATCTGTTCCGAGAAGCGAACAGTTTTCCGAGAGCAAAGCTCGAGGAAAACTGTGAGCTGAATTAGCATATTCCCGCGCATAATGAATTATTAATGAGTTTGCCAATGATATGCCGTAGAGGTGTACTAAACAAGATATAATTAGGCATTTACTGCTTCCAAAATTTGGCGGTGAATCCACCGACATATCAGGTCCGTTACATGATATCAGGACAGAAGACTTGGCTTCTGATTGGCTAATTGCTCATTTGGGTACGATGTACACCCTGCCCTTATCTTCCTTGACTTGCGTGAGATGTTATCCGACATCGTCCTGTGGTTCAAGTCCCAAGTTGCAGTAACAGCGAAGTCATTGTTACCAATCCTGTTTAATTACCCTGAAACCAATATTCAAATAACCTCGTGCATGGATATTCGATAAGACCTGACATTCACTGTTTGTTATTTTCTTAAAGCATCTGACGCCTTGACTCTTTCGTAAAATGTGAAATAAACATTAAAGAAGTGTGATTTTTTCAAAGTTTTTAAGAGTGCCTTTTTACTTGTTTATACCCGGAGGAGACACCCATATAAAAAGGGCGGGGTGCTCGTCGGAAATTTTGAAAACAACCTCCAAGAGTTACCAAGATCCTGTCTTGCGCGTGTGGCTTGAATTTTTTCTCCCATACGAGGAACTAATTCTTACGTAACACATTATCTCCTGTCATATTTCTTTTTCGGCTCAGTACCGTAAAAGGTAACACAAAAGCTCCCACTGTGGACCTTTTGAGGCTGAACACCCTGAAAGTTACCAAAACCGCTTTTTAGCCCCTAACAGGTTTGACGAGCACGCCCGTCATTTTTATATGGGAGTACCCCCCCCCCCCCGGGGGTCTATACCTTTTTATCTTTTATTTGTAGTGTTTGGTTAACCAGCGCTTACTAACGATTGCTTAAAACCTTGTCCTCGGACAGCGACAATTCAGTTCGGGACCTCCTTTAGCCGATAAGCATCACGAAAATTCTTTTGAAATTTTCTAAAAGTGGGCTAATAGCTGGTTTTCACATGACGTCACCAAACTTCGAACTACAAAACTATTGATCTTCCTGATATTTTACTTAGATGATGTATAAGAGCAGCTGAAAACTAATATTCATACAAATTTTCGCTCCGAATGGGCTCTTGGTTTTGTGATACACTACGCTTGAATTTCTAAGCTTTTGCGCGACGCGGCATTTACATGACGGCCTAGAGAGCTGTCATGATGGTTAAAAAAGTGACTTATTTCGGGGAACTTGGCTATCTGAACAGTTCATGTCTTAGAAAAAGTATTATTTTAATGTTTTACAGTTTCTCGAGGGATAAATTCACGCTTTTATAGCAAAACGCAGTGACAGATGTTTCTGTCGGTTTCCGGCCGCCATGTTGGTGCCCACACGGATGGGCACCAGCACGGCGTCTCCATAAAAATCTCTATAAATTTGGGTAAAAAATTTCTCCGCATATCTCGCATAAGAAAAATTGCTGTGACCAGAATTTTGGCGAGAATCTTTGCATATTTACCCTCTTTCATTTCCCAGATTCTGGACTTTATCTATTGACCGGTTTTGATTTTTATTTTGATCTATTTTGAATTGTGTGACACTGAAAACCAGCAATAGTCCAATCATGAACTGCCTGTCCAAACTTTGCAACGTGGATCTTAGTTACGATATTTTATCAGATGCCATTGTGATTTCAAGTTGGCAACTCATAATGAAAGAAAATGCGTTAGATATAGCTTGACCTGTGAACGCCCTAAATCTAAAACACCGTAAATCCGCCGTTTAAAACGTAGATCTAGCAGGCGGCAACATGTGCAACTTCCTGCCGAAGTAAGGCGTAAAACGAACGTAAAACTATATAGTGAAACTGCGCTCGTTAATCACGGTATCCCGAAGGCACGCTTTATGACATACGATACACAAAATAACATGTTTACACGCTGTTTCTGATTCGTATAATGAAATCAGTTATCCGTTTACCACCTCAGCTATAGTCAAGTTTCTCTGAACCGTTTTTCGCGTTGTACCTTTCCTTGCTAAACGTTTTATTATGCTCAGACCGCACTCATCTTTAGAGGTAAACCAGGTTCAGGATTATATTTTCTTTCAGGTAAGCTTCTTGCTTTGCTTTGGCAGTTTGTCTGAGAAACCTTATAAGGCCTATTGACCAATCACAAGGCGCGCGACACCAGCAATTTTAACAACCACTCGATCCGGTCTACGAGCGCTAAAAAGGTCTACTGCCATTTCGTGTAAATTTACATGGTTATCATGAAAACACGAGACATTGATTCTGTTGCTAGTGCTCTGAACACGCCTTCGGATACTGATAGGATCGGCAACAGAATGTGGATCGAAAGTTTGCAAAGATAAGTTTAATGTGACCTTTGCTTGTGAAAATAAGGAGCTGTCAGTTTACTTTCTTTCGTACTTAGTACAGAACCACCGGCACGTAAGGTGATGACTTTTGCTATCCCTTCACTTATTTGACTGGATTAGGCTTGCAGCTTTAACTCCGGCAAGGACGCAAATAAGCCTATACTCTAACGAGTGTTGTTTCCACATTAAATATACCGACAGTCTTACAAATGCATATACATTTGTGTCGAATGGTCAAGTGTTGTCTAATGCCAGAATAGACATCAGACACATTAGTTCAGTGGCTTTTAATTCGCTCCCTTAATTTAGTTAATTCCTCAACTATAAAACAACAGACGATTAAAATTTAGAAGACTTTCTGAATCAAATCGCCAAAATTATTGCTTTTACAGCTCAGTTGAACACAACGTTGTCGTTAGAAGCCCATCAACCAGTCTTGTATCGTCGCTGTTAAAATTTACGTGTTTAAAATCAGTGGAATATATCTTGTGGTGCATCTGTCCTTGCCGATAAGCATCAAACCGCGTATACCCTTGCGACTTCGACCTGCCCTCATCGCACCGGCTACAAAACGTTTTATTAAACAAGTCTGGTTCACTTTCTTCTGAGAGTAATAGAGACAATCTATTCTGGTCAGTTCTTTCACCAACAGGAAGACACGTGCTGCTGTGACTACTTGGAAGTTGTCTGCGTTTCGTAACGATCGCCACACCACTCATAGAAGTTTTGAAACCCTCTTTTCTCTCCGTGATGATAGTTTGAGGCATAACAAAGTTATTATTGTTGTTGTTGCCTTCGTCTTTGTCAACTTTCTTTGCGTTTTGCTTCACTTTGGTTGCCATTTTGTCTTTCCCGTTTGCTAGGTGCTTACCGTAGATTAACACAAGATAGTTTCCCTCAGTTGAGTTCGCCGCAGAAACGTAAATCTTCTTTTGTTAATAATCTCAGCATGTTTAGTAGAGTGTTGTTGATGTGTGACCGAGCACGGCGTCCAAACGTCTATATGACCCAAACGAAATAGCTTTTCGGCACGCCTCGTCACGTTTTTCGTATTTTCCTCTTTTTGTATAAAGCCCTCATTGGTTAGTGAAAACACGTGTTCTCTCAGACCAGTGAATTTACGAGTTAAGGAGATAGTTGGACGCTGTGCTACACCAACGTGTATAAGCATTTAGTTACCAATTTCCGTACCTGTTCGAAACATGCGGCGTTGATAAGAATAACTTTGTTATATCTGAAAAAAATGAACCCTTTAATCAGGGTCATACGCAGCTCTGCGAGCACTAATTACTCGCTCTCTTTAATTACTGACAACAAGAGCCCATGGTCCCTTTCTGAAAATGAAAAAGTTAACTACAGTAATGATTACTAAGTGCAGATTATATTTCGCATCAGCCGCACAAAATTGAAGCTTGCATGTTTACAAAATACAGTGAAAAACAAGCCCCAAGAAGTGATTTAATGGTAAAAGTCGCTCACGTGATTCTATATTCTGACGTTATCTCTGGCCTAATAGCTGGCTTTATTGAGCTTAGTTCGATGATAGTTTGGATTGACTTTGTTGAGTTATATAATGTATCTATGAACGTGCATGATTGCAGATAACGGCTGTTCTAAACTTCACTGTATCAAACATGACGTAAGAAATTATTTCTAACATCAGATCGAGTTTGATAAGTAATATCAGTGTCCTTTGTGAGGATTCAGACAGATCCAAACGAGAATACCTGTACAGAAGAGAACGTTTACCCACTTTCTATTTGTGCTACCAAGGATGATAACTGAAAAGCGATAAGAATTTTAATCTTTTAAACCGTTCGTGTTGTAGGTCATGTTATTTTAGGCACTTTTGTGACTTAAGGACGTTCGCGCGAAAATTTTCCAGTCGATAGATTTTTTTAAAAATTTTTACTGCAGTCAGATAATGAGTTACTTGTGTCAGAAATGCAAAAAAAAAAAAAATTGGGGGGGGGGGGGGTCACTGACTTCGTTTTAGAGATAAAGCGTGTGGAAAACTACCCTGATTTTGAAAAATCGGCGCACGTAATTCAGCATGGTCTACAGGGGTTTATAGTTAAGAATATCGAAGGTTAGTCAACGGAGGCAAACGATCCTAGTCATATCTTGTAGAAGTGGGTCTGATGCGTAAATAATTCCAAATGTTACCAACGTTTTAACAAAACTTAACCCTTTAAGAGGCATTTGAGACCGTCGCACAGATAAACGAAGAGCTAAAAAGAACGGAATTCGATTGTCCATTATGCAAAATATTCAAACTTCTAGTCGATAGATTTTCTTCAATTTTTCGCTCAACGTAGAAAATCGGTGGAGAAAATGATCCATCAAAAGAAAAATAGGGGTCACTGAACGTCCAAGAACGTTAAATCCAGGAAAAGCTATAGCAATGGCCATCTGCATGCCCTATCATTGTTCACTTTAGGGAGCTTAAGCAAACCACGACAGCAACGGCAACGAGAACGCCACCAAACAAAATATTTAATAAGGAGAACAACGGCTGTGCACGTGCGTTATAATTCTTGGTACATTTCTTAGCCGTCCTCTGCAAAACAACAACGTGAAATGACTAAGTTCTGCGTATTTTGGAGAACGCGAACGGCGACGGCTAATTTTTCGTATTTTAATTGGGAATTCAACGCTGGCATTACACATTTAGCTTGAATAAGTTCTGAGAGAGATATGTGCACTGAACAAATCTACACAGCTGCGAAATTCGAAGGTAAAATATAAACCTATTTTTCACTGGACGTCGTCCCGGCGTTGCCATCGTCATTGCTTAAGGTCCCTTTTATTAGTTAGCGCGTGCGCTAATGCATGACGTGGCGTGTGAATTCGCTTGAGCAGTAAGTATGCGCAGAAACAATTAGCGTGAACGTCCTTTTAAAAAATTCAGACCACTTTTTAAAAAAAGTGGTCTGAATTTGTTACTAACATACAAACTGGGCTTGAAGTCGACTGAGCCCTCATAAGTCTTAAAAGTTCCTTGCATTTGGCCGGCCAGTGCGGGAGAAAATATTCTGTACTGACACCACATGTTTGTTAACAAGAAAGGCATTGCAATCGGGCTACTTTTCTCACTAGAGAATAAGTTGAATATTTACAAAAAGACGTGCAAAATACCAAAGACCCGCAAAACAAATTGTAACAAATGAAAAGTAATTATAAAGAAACATGCCTGTAAGCTTAAATTTGGCCGCTACAAGACTTTCCGGCAACTCGCAGGCCAGGTGTCGCCAAGAAAGATTGTAGTTGTGTTATTCTGACTTAAAAACGGATCTAGTTCCTTGTTGAATTAAACACAGAATTCTCGGGGGGAAGTATTAGAAGAGGCCAAAAGAACTAGGTGACCTAAAAGAATGTACCAATGTCTTCATTTTTCTTAGTTATGGAGAGAACGACTTTTATTGTGTCGTTTCGATTAGACAGGAATCGAAAAATTGAGCGAAGAAGCGTGAAATTTCAGTTTTAGCTGAAAGTTGTTTTCGTTCGTGTCACAACGATTGCGATACCCGCGACTCGCAGCTTTATTGCTCGCTCTGTTTTTGCGTTCTTCCCCGCGGACTAAAGAGCAAAAGAGACTACTCCACGATGCAAGGAATCTAAGTAGTTTTAATCTGTGTTTGTTTCCTTGTCCTCTTAATTTATATAAATTTATATACCTTCATAAGGCTTTTTATAATTTCTTTTTTTTCTGTTTTTTTTTTTTTTTTTTCGTGGCGTACCTGTAAACTAGCTTTTTAGCTAAGCGTACCGACCACGTTAAATATATTGATTGATTGATTGATTTGCAAAAAGCGAAGAACAACAAAACAAATCTGAAAAAAAAAAAAGAATCAAACAAAACAAGCAACCTGGTCCAACCAAACAACAAATAAAAAATAAAAATAAACAGTCCTATTCAGGACTACCCTCATTTGAACATTCAAGCTATGGCCTCAGAGAACACGGTGAAACACCATAAAAATTATGTGTGTTAAACACTTCTGAAGACCTGACAGAAAACGATTGATAAAGAGATATAGTGGGACCACACCCAAATTCACACACGCAAGCTAAAAGAAGAGTGTACATGGTGGATATGTAAATTTGCGTGCGCTTGTAAAAGTGTTGATAACGAAAGATTTGGAAAAACATTTCAATTTCAGGATAAAAGGTAGCGATATTAAAAAATGACGTTTCGGCGACGACATGTCAACATTATCAAATGTAAATTATTGTAAGTTCAGTAATGATTTACATTTGACGAAGGTGACATGACGTGTGGAGGCGCAGTGGCGTCATGGTTGGTGCGCTCATTCCCGGATCGCGCGGTCTGGGTTCGAGCCCTGGCCAGGGACACTGTGTTGTATTCTTGGGCGAGACACTGAACTCTCACGGTGCCTCTCTCTACCCAGGAGTATAAATGGGTACTGGCGAATTGTTGGGTAGACCTAAAAAATTGCGGGGGAGTGACTTGGGATGGACTAGCCGCTTCATGCTACAGAAACCGGAATAAGCTCCGGCAGCTATGAGCCAGTCGGCTCCAAAGCTTCACCTTAATGTTGACCTGTCGTCGCCGAAACTTCATGTTTTAATATCGCTACTTTTTATTTTTGTAAAAGTTAAAAACAAAATAAAGTTTCAATGAACCATTCCTCCTAAAATTCCATTTATATAACAGAGAAACAAAAAAATGCTAATGACATAATTTATACGTCTGTCTTCCGATAGATCGTAAGTAAGAACCAATCAAATGCGAGTATAAACAAAATGGACGACAAAACACGACATGTTAAAAAAATATCAGTTTATTTCTGAAATTTGTCAGTTATCTGTTGAATTTCTCGTTTCCAGTTTAAGCCGGCCATATGCTATCTAAAATGGCTAATTTTCTTTCCTTTCACTTCGCTCCATCGGCCGTTATAATCAAATTGTAAATGTCTGAACATGCTCAACAGAGAACTATAAAATATAAAGACAACATCACTTGTATGAGGAGTAGTTAAATATAACTTTTTCGATAAGTTAGTTCCTGAAACGGGAGCCCGCTGAAAGAAATTGCATCAATGTTCTTTGACTTTGTTTTTACAGTTCTGTCGAGCACAACGTCGTCGTTAAAAGTCCATTAACAAGTCTTGTCTCATCGTCGGACAGCTTAAACTCAACTTGGGCGTTTGTAATCTTGTGTTGCATCTGTTTTTCTTGGTAAATATTAAACCACGAATTTGGTTTTGACTCAGATCTGCTATCCGTACACTGAGTAAAAACAGTTTCATTAAATAAGCGTTGTTTGGTTTCTTCTGGTAATCTTTGATGATCAGTCCTTTCTTGGAGTGTTGGACACGGATTTTGACTGTCGGTACCTTCTGTCAGGGTCTTTGAGGCGATTTGTAAACTCGCGCGCCTTGTCACGGCGATAACTTGAGATATAATCTGAACGCTATGGTCTTTGTCATCTTGTTGCCTGTTTTGCTCTACACTGGTCGCCATGTTATCGTTGTTTACCATGAACGGTCTACAACAGCTCTTTAACTTGCTTTTCACAGGTCGAAAGAAAGCTACAGCTTCCTTTTATTAACAATTCCATGTTAACGTTTGCTTATATAAACCGAATGAATATTGAGCAGAACTTTAAATAGATTTTAGACATACCTTCACCCACACTCGTCACGTTTTTGGTGGTATTAATAACAGTGAAAAGTGCCAATAGTCCGCATAAAACGTGTTCCGCAGGAAGTCTTTGATCTTATACTTAAAATAACGTAGGAGGGAATACGACGTTCGTTTACCTAACATGCAATCAACAAGTAAGATGGGAGTATATTTCGTGCTCCGTGTGTACACATTGGCGTCGATAAGAAGCAGGTTTATTTACTTTGCATTATCAGCAAACATTATCACCTGACATGTAAAAAAGCAAAGATTACTCACGTATATTCTAGATGCCCCGTTATCTATGGATCAATCAGTTGTAGAATGGCTACTTCAGGCTTTCAGCCTTGCCCTTAATATAAACAGCTATCATATCTCTTGTAAACGTGACTGTACACGTTGGCTGGGGAACGTTTGCCGGTTAACTCGCGTGGGACTCACCGGCCTGTAGAACTGATACCCTTTCCGCTGATAAGCGATACGGCAATATTCTTATGCAACTACCAGCTTACTTGTTTACTTTTTTAATTCGACTTTTGTTCTAAGGGTATAATTGAGTTGCTTGCGGTTTACTGAATCTTCCATGACCGATTTCAAAGCCTACGGAAGCCCCAAAGGGACATCCACTTATGAAAAATAGGAGTTCGTTTTTCGAGATTAAGAATTTGCTTTTTCGAAAATGGGAGTTTGTTTTTCGAAAATGCGAGTTTGTTTTACGAAAATGGGAGTTTGTTTTTTCGAAAATGGGAGTTTGTTTTAGGAAAATGGGAGTTTGTTTTTTTAAAAATGGGAGTTTGTTTTTCGGAAATGAGAGTTTGTTTTACGAAAATGGGGGTTAGTTTTTTTTAAAAATGGGAGTTTGTTTTACGAAAATGGGAGTTTGTTTTGCGAAAATGGGGCTTTGTTTTGCGAAAATGGGAGTTTGTTTTGCGAAAATGGGGGTTTGTTTTTCGAAAATGGGAGTTTGTTTTCTCGAAAATGGGAGGGTTTTTTTTATGATGAAAATGATTGACAGACCAAACACCACTCCTATTGGTCAAGATAGAGCTAGCCAATGGCGTAATGTAAAGTTTTCAATCCTTATTTGTTTGAAGCTCGAGCTCGTTGTTTTGTGTGTCTTTGACGACATTTCAGTGTAAAATAGGGTTGACTGGCCTTCACGACTTCTACGGTTCGTGATACTTGTACATTTGCCGTTCTCTGTTCGGCCACTCGACCCGGCTTTGTTTTGGTCGCTTCCCTCGTGTTTATGAAGGGCACTTCATGCTGTGTTATAAGGAGTAATTCTTATTTATGTCATTTTTAGGTGATTTTTGTTTAGGAGGGCTCCACTGAAAACCGCCTTTGGCGAGTTAGATTCCCTCACTAAATATTATTATTATTATTATTATTATTATTATTATTATTATTGTTATTATTTAAGTAGAGTTGAGCCGTTAGATCGTGCTATGGCAAATTTTTATAGGTCATAGGTCGGCATGATTTCCGCTGTTATCTGCATGTCACTTCGTCGAGTTTGACATCTCTGTAATTTGCCATGTGTTTATACATTGTTTTGGCTCATTTATATTGCAAGCTATGTTGTTAAATGTCCAAGTATTTGCTTTTAAGGACCAAAATACGAAATTTACCGTGAACATGTTGCTTACTTGCATTCTATATTGTGACGCCTGGCCCGGCTGTGATTAAAACTGTTTGCAAGTACAGTAGTCAGTAGAGATTGTTGTCACGGATATCATATTTGCCCTCGTACGTTTTTCTTCGGAGACGCCGTAGCTTTACTTCAAGAAAGCTATACGTTTATCTTGAGACATTTTAACGTTTTTGGCAGCTATCTGATCGAGCTTATGTTTCTCAAGCTCGATGTTTATGTCTAATCCTCCTTTGATCGTTCTGGCACCACATGATTCAAATGTAGCTATTCACGCGCAAACAAATCAGGATCGAAAAGTACATCACGCCATTGGCTAGCTCTATCTTGACCAATAGGAGTCGTGTTTGGCCTGTCAATCATTTTTATCATCATTCTCATTTTCGTAAAACAAACTCCCATTTTCGAAAAAACAAACTCACATTGTCGTAAACCAAACTCCCATTTTCGTAAAACAAACTCCCATTTTCGTAAAACAAACTCCCATTTTCGTAAAGCAAACTCCCATTTTCGAAAAAACGAACTCCCATTTTCGAAAAACAAACTTCCATTTTCGTAAAACAAACTCCCATTTTCGAAAACCAAACTCCCATTTTCGAAAATCAAACTCCCATTTTCGTAAAACTAACTCCCATTTTCGAAAAACAAACTCCCATTTTCGAAAACCAAACTCCCATTTACAAAAAAAAGATACCATTTTTAAGAAGTGGATGTCCCTTTGGGGCTTCCGTACAAAGTGGACTTAGTAAGTTGCTGTCTTTGTATGTATAGTAATTTTATTTTCAGGCTTCCTATTTTGTTTAATAATTGTTGAGATAAATTACCCGAAAACGTGACAGAACGTACTGCAAATAAGTAACAGACATCACACTGGTTTGGAGCATTTTAAAGATCTCTTAAGATAAAGATGCTACTGACAGATTTGAGTTTTCGGCGCCAAAATACAACTGTGCTGAGGTCGTTATAACATAGGAGAAAAATCTCTGAATATAATTGAGTGCCAAGTTTTGCTTGAAACAAATTTCCTTGATTTATTGACGAAAGTCGTTTAATACATCAATTTGTTTAAAACTTTTACTGCGTTCAGCTAACGAGTTTCAGAAACGCGAGAAAAATTTAGAGGTTACCGACTTCGTTTCAGAGATAAAGAGTGGGTGAGGATCATCACTCTAATTTTGAAAAATTAACACAAGAAAATCAGCATGGTCTTCTAAACTTTTAGTTAAAAACATAAAAGATGAGTCAACGGAGACAGACTATCCAGTCATATTTAATAGGTCTGTTAATTTTGCGTTAGTAATTGCTTCAAATGTTGTCGAACTTTACAGAGAACTTAAAGGCATTTGAAATTATGGCTTAAAAATAATGAACTCCAAACTGCCACAGATATACCTTGACTCTATCTCACAGCACTGCCTCGTGAATGCGAAATAAGGGGAAACCTATCCCCTGCCCGGAGTTAAGGGACTCTATTCAAATTTCCATTTAAAGGTGAAGCCTTTAACACGAGCCCGGGTTGGTTTTTAGTCCGGGTCAGATCACCGCAGAGAGTGCTAAAAATAAACACTTTACAGGACCCTGGTGCCAATCTGCAATAGCATGCGGTTTTCTCCAGGCCTGATCCGGGTCAGCCTTTCTACCGACCCGAAAAACTGGCAACAAGGGACCGGAAAGATGACAAACAAAAAGCAAGAATGTTAAGAATGGTAAGTGATCATGATGTACAAAAAAAAAAGAGTAATAAAAGAACGAAACAAATATGGTTATCTGAGTGAAAGTATAAACCCCGGTTAGCTCTTGGCCCAGTGTTTACATGTAATATAATTTAAGAAAACTCAACCCTTTTAGCCGTTTAACTAGATTCTCGACAAGGGTTACCCGGCAAGAGGAGTTGACCGTGCCTGACAACTGTTTTTATGTAAACGTTTACAAACATTGGACTGCAAAAGGGTTACCCTTCGCAGTGTTTTAACCCTGGTTAAAAAAGCAATCCGGCGCAGGGCTCCTGCCGGCGGGGTCGTGTTAAGAGGCTCTTCAGGTGTAAGGGCGGAATCTTTTTATGATATCATTATAGTGCGTCGCATTCTGCACTGATATCGTTCAGCTGTGAGATTCAGTTTTATTCGTCTTCTCTTTTGCTACTGAAACTGAGAATCTCTACCTAAGTAGGTGGCGGAGACGATTGACTGGGGAGCGGGCGGGCGAAAGAAATACGAGCGGGTTACGTCTAAATTGAACGCACGTGAGTCACGGTGTCAGCCCTTTTGCTTGCTATTACATAACGTCTACATTTAAAATCAAATTAATTAAAAGTTTGACATTACATAACTCAAGAAAGATTTGAAATTATCGGCAGCGACGGAACAATTTCTGGATTGTAAATTCCAAAAATTTCTCTTTTCGTGTCAAGGTTAACAAAAACTAGTTTTACAGTTCCTTCATAGTTTCTTGCAAAACAAAAGATTGATAATACCTTGCCAGCTGTTGTGAGGTATTTAACAGGTTGTCAATCAGGGCAGCGAGTCTTAAAATATAACTCAGTATAAATAGTTATCCACCTATTAAAAATGCTTTGCAAAAATAGAAAATTATTTTAATTTTCATAGTTTTACGTTTCTAACCTCATTAAGTTAAACTCATTATAAATAAAACTGACTCCAGGAATTCTCAGCCAGTCAAATATTTACCTTTTTCGTAAGCGATTTTTGCCGCCATATGGTACTAGTAAGCCATGCATTTATGACCAATTTATCGCAGTGTTACTTTCGGCAAAATTATGTTCTGAAAAGCATGCTGCCCGTGACGACGAAACACTGACTTGAGAGCTCAAGGTTAAGTTACTTACTTTAGCCGTCTTTATTGTTTGCTAACTCACGTATCTACATTTGTGTCGTGCAATAAAAAGGTGTCTTGTCAACACCGGTTTACATATTCAACAGAACACGGGCAGCCTCATGAAATTAAAGGAATGAAATGTAAGAATGGCGCATTTAAAAGTCTTTTTGACTAATTACAGGCAACAGTTATTTCTGTTTTCTATTTTTTCTTGATTGCGTGACTTAATTAATCCCGTGAAACTCCAAGCTTTTACAGTTTCAAGTGAGTTACTTCTGAAACGCTTTCGCAGTCTTTTGTGTTCAAAGGGGTGGATGTCGCTTGATGGGATGTTAATGATCTTAGTTTAAAAATAAAACCTTTGACGACGTATTACTCTAAAAATTTGCACGAAAAGAACTTTCAAGATCACGCAACTTGAGTAAACATAAATTTATTGTACCATTTTGGTCGTGTCAAAAGTTAACATTTTTTTTTTTCCTTTCATACCCAATTATAGTACTTCATGCGTTCCATACTTGAAAGCAAATGTTTCCATTTTCCGGTCTGGATAAGTAAGGCATACAACAATTTTTCTTTCGATCATTATTTTCCTCTAAATGTACCTTTGTCTCAGACAGTTCGTCTTCTTAGCATATTTACAACATTTGACGTAACCATCGTTTTGTTTTTACAGTCAAATCTTTCAAAGTTCAGATTTCAGTCTAAACTAGTCAAGTTATTGTGGCAGAGTTGTTAATCCGACTACAGCAGTTTAACGCTGTTTAGGACTCTAATGTTATATTATGTCTCGAGCGAGATTTCATGTCGAGCACGAATCGCGAGTACTGATAAATCTCAAGTTAAATCAGTTTTCAAAGTTCCGTTGAGCAAAGAGTCGTAGTAAACAATCCATCAATTATTTCAGTGTTGGGAATCTCCGTCAGTGATTTTGCATTTCTTGGACGAGGTCGAGTGGTTTTTTCTCTCACAGGAGCTGGTGTCGAAGAGTGCCTTCTTTTTCCAATCATTTTACCAAATGGCGCCGAATCCTTCGCCACTTTACTCTCTGCAACTTTTGTTTCCTGTGCATCTTTCAACTGAGAATTCATCGACCGCAGGGTTACACAGTTCTTCGGCGAAAGCGACATGGCAAAAATACCTTGAGAAACTGTTATCAAGGCTACTTGTGTGCGAGACATTTCCGTCGACCCCGTTGACTTCATCTGTGTTTTCCAAATGAATTGAATTCGACTTCAGCTTCTTTCTTCAACTTCCGACTGCTTAAAACGATCACCAATGTATCTACAGAATGCCAGATTCCTGCTTTAGCAAAGCACTTTAACGCTTGCGGTTTTCCGCATCAGTGGTACATTTCAGCGAAACAGCTCTATTAACTGCGATGCAACAGTTTGCGTGTATCCGTTTAAATCTCTGTAAATCGTGTTAACTCATAAAAGCTCTTTTGTTCCGTTCTCAATGAGGAGCAATTATCAAGACATCAATCACAATTGCTGATTTCAAAAATAGTTCACAATTACCAGTATCCCTCGGATAGCATTGTGTCGGACGCTTCTAGAATGCCACTTGAACCAAAACACAGCCAGCACGCTATTGCACTTTTTTGGTCGAATTTCCGTGATTAGTCACCAGATGTCAAGTTAATACTATGATTTATTGCCGAGCATATCAACTGGGCTCATGGGTTTACAAGAGATTACGATCCTTTGCAGAACATGTGATGAAGTTTTGAAAAACAAACCTGATGTTTTGTGAAGCTTATCAGACAATTTCCGGTCGCTTTCTTTTCTGATACAGTTCATTACATACACTTACATACATAATCCTATTCGTGCCGAAGCTAAAAGTGGCACATAAAGCCGTGCATACGGTGTACATATGGTGTACAACATACACCATTCCATAAAACAGAACTTGTAAAAAAAAAAAAAAAATAATAAGTGTATTAAAAAAACATACAAACAAACAAACCAACAACAACAACACACAAATACACATACTCCCATCTCTTCTCCTTCAGTATATACAAGAAAAAATCATAGACAGTTCTCTTTCGCAGGAATTGTTTGTAATTTCTCAATTTCTTGGTTGATTTTGAATTACATTCGGTGTTTTGAGCTTTCGTCTTGGATTGTGTGACCTAGGCCGTGAACTTAAGCTGCATACATGCATTAAGCTTTTATTACAACGCGACTAAGGAATGTAACTGTATTGCAGACAAAAGCCGTATGGAAAAATAAAACCAATAATATTAATAACAACTTTATTCATTCGTACATTTACAATTTTATAATAGTATTTATGAATAGAAGAGAAGAGGAAAAAAATGAACAATTTGAGTCTGGAGACTCATGTAATCCGAAAGTTTCTTGGTCTCCAGATTTGTCATGTTTATGGCGATATTTATGACTGAAAATAGAGAACTCTTAAGAGAATAGTATAATAGAAAGGAGATACATGTAATATTAATAGTTTTTGGACTGTTGTTCAGAGCGCGAATTAAAGTTTCAGTTCTTTAGAAAAGTAAAAAACGATCCTTTGCTGTGTCTACTTAGAAGCGCTGAGTTCTTTAAATAACATTACGTGATGATTAATTAGAACACTAAGGCACCTTGGGCGCTTATGCAATCCGCCAATAACATATAGCAGAAATTATCGCGTTTCACCCGTCAGCGCTCTGAGAAAAAAAAAAAAAAAAAAAAAAGACAGAAAAATGAAATATTAGTGTAAAAAGGGGCGAAGAAAGGGGCAAACTTTGAAATTCCCGGCCACATAGGCTTTTTCGAAAATTTCCACAATACTGTGCAATGTACATGCAGGTTTAGCCTCAGATGGACTTAGTCTCTCTTTGTTCTTGAGGAATTTACGATACATGTAGCCGGCTTGTAAACGTTTACCGGTGCAGCTTGTTCTGCACCGGCAAGAGTAATACCTGAGCAAAACTCAGTGGCGGATTACCTTACGGCTACCATGTTGGTCCCCTCCGAGGGGCATCAATAGGGCGTCTCCATACAAAGGTCTATAAATTTGGGCGAAACACTTCTCCAAATAACGCGCGCGCGAATATAAAACCGCACAGACCTAAATCTTGGCGAGGTTGTTTATAAATCAATCATCTTTCATATCCCACATATCCTTGACTGAATTTATTTAATGGTTACAATTCAGTTTATTTTTGATTGCGAGACAGTGCAAACAAGCAATTGAACCGAAAAAAAATGACGAGAGATAGTGCTTCTTAGAAACGGAAAAACATTTCAAGCCACGCCCACAAAACAGGATGTTGGTACCTCTTACGGGTTCTTTTCAAAATTTCCGACGAGCATCCCAGTCCTTTTTAAACTCGTGGATACGCGAAGCCTAGCAACGTGTTTGTTGTGGGGACTCCGATATGCAAATGTGTCACTCAGTCACTCAGTCACTCACTCAGGTGTAGACACTGTTCGTAATTAGTCGGCCCGAACAAGAGCGCCCGAGCCCGACGCCATGTTGGAATAGTAACCGTGCAGCTGCACGTTTACTATTCCAAGTGTGCATCTTGCCAGCCCGAATTTGATGATTTTGTAGCTTTTACACGACAATAATATTAAATGTTTCGCTAAAGTGAAGTGGAGTTGACTTCAAATGTTGGAATTAGTACTATGGCCAACTTGAAGGCTGAATTCCAGGAGCATCTGAATCGTCCAGGCGTAAAAAAATGACCCGGATATGAGCATTTGTTTGCTGAAAAGCGACCTGAAAATGAGTAAATCTCATGCTAATGTAGTAAACTTTCATGAGAATGTGTCTTACCGGTCGACCTTAATGAACTTATATGAGCGAAACGAACTATTTTTATTGAACGAAACAGCCATTGAAAACAGTGTAAACATCGGCACCGTTATATAATATTGTAATTTCATTTATATAATTTAGTAACATCTAAACCTGAGGCCAGCCGAAATATTGTTTTAAATATACGAAGCTGTGTCAGCCTTGCAGTAGTCGTTGACTTATTATCGTTTTACTGCGTGTGTGTGTGGGGGGGGGGGGGGGGGGGCTTTTTGTTGGCAGGAGTGTCCTCTGACTGTGACCCAAGAACCCTTAACCTTTACCACTCCATGTTCAGCTGCAATTTTGCCACCCTAGCTATTCTGGACGTATGTCTTTGTAATGTGTGTGCAACAAAAGCCTACACTTTGTGAGATAAGTGTGACCTTGCATGGTACAAACCTGGCCTGTTTTAACGGCATTTAATAATACACCAATAATTGCAAGTCCGCCAACATATTTCATCTCTAGATTACTTAATCCACGAGTTTGGCCATAGGTCTCCTTTGATTTATATGGGAGTCCCCCTGGAGTGCTGTGATGACTGTTCCCTTGACTGGGATGGCCTCAATTAAGACATGAGTATGGCTGCCGCTTGTGGCGAAATGTCGAGTCCTTCAAATGATTCCCGTACACACTAAAAGCTGCTAATCGCATTTTAAACTGGAGTCTGCGTTCTGAAAAATGCTTTTCTTTATTAAGAATATAACACAAACAAGCTACGAACAATGCACAACGGTTTATGCTTGTTTTTGTTTCCACATGTACTCCTGCCTTTGAAACCCTGAAAACTAAGAGGTTATTCTCTTGTGGAAACCAAGTTTCCCAGCAACTTTCTTGATTTCCTGTAGATCCTTTATGAATCGCCTCTCTGATCCGATTTGTTTTCCTTGATAACTTCCTTTAGCATTTTTTGGTTTAAGTTTTACAAATAGACCTTTTTTATCGATACGGCGACCATTTTGAATCCCATTGTTTCCAATAGCTATTATGGGATGCTTGGGGGGCAAATACATACTCATTAGTCCCTTGAGCATTTCATTATGTCTCTCAAACCATTAAATACCAAAATGGCCGCCGTATCGGTAAAAAGGTCTACTTCGTCACTACTAGCTGTCATTTTTGGCTAACGCTCAAAATGTCAACACAAGCGCAGATTAAAAATTGGCCCCCTTCAAACATTCAGGATGGCGGACGTGACCAGTCCCCGCGATATTTAAAAGGTCTATTCCGTGGAAGTCTATGGGGATTGAGACGAATGAATGAAATGAATATTCCCACAAATATACTCAGGTTTATTTGCAATTATTTTATCTAAATATTATTAGAGTAGTAATAGACGGTAGCAGATTTACAGAAATTTTACTAAAATCAATAGTTATCCGTATAGTTTACTAGTTGCTAAGTTCTGTTAGTCAATGTATACTTCAAGCTTAATTTCTTTGAATCAACATTTTTTTAGAAACGGATTTCCCTAAAAAAGTTAACGTTAAAAAGCAACGACGTTTCGGCCGTTCGACCGTCATTTTCAAGTTGAAAAGTAACACTTTTGCATGCGCCCAAATATACATAGAAACAATACAAGAAATAATTAAGTAAATAGCTTCGCGCTGATCGAGCCACTCTGTTTGTTCAATTTTGGTTGAAGTTTACGAATAAAAAGCATTTCAAAAATCAAGTCAGAAGATCAAAGGACAATTCAAACCAAAGGAACATAAACCTCCAATTGTGAATCAACAAAACGTTGTTTATTACCATAGAATTCCTAAAGTAACGGCCCCCCGGAAAGTAACGGCTTCCTGAAAGTAACGGCCCCCCCGAAAGTAACGATCCCCCCGAAAGTAGCGGCCCTTTCAAAAATGACAACTCAAAAACAATAAAATCTGTTGTATTTAATGTAACGCCTGTTTCAAACAGTACGGTAAGTGCTTAGAAATACAACGTGGCAGTGAATTGAATAATTTCTATTTTATTTATAGCAAATACCAATCAGTGGTCTCTTGTGTGTATTTTCAAAATCGATTCAAAAGCATTGCATAAAATAACTACCGGTGATACGGTACCGTACTAGGGCCGTACAGATTTAAAGAAGACATTGAAAGAAAAACTCTCTGCTCTCAAGCGAAATGCGGATGGAACAGCCTGAGTGCGGGACTGATCAAAGGACTGAAACATTTGAACAGTAAATATTTGTGATTTAATTTCATACTTACATATAAGGGCTGCATGTGCCAGATACGGTATGATCAGAGTCAAATAATACAGTATTTAGTTCTCGTATAATATGAACGCTACTTTTCATTGTATTGTACACACTTTTGGCGCCTTTTTTTTTGTTACAGTATGCTTTGGTAATAAATACGTAACGCCTGATCGCAGGTTAATACGTAACCTGAATGACCTTTTCATACGTATCATGTAACGTGTCTTTGTGTAAAATGACTGCCCAATTACAAACGTTTTTTAACCATCCGAAAGTAACGCCTACCTGAAAGTAGCGGCTCCTTGGGCCTGCTAAATCCGAAAGTAACGGGGGCCGTTACTTTCGGAATTCTACGGTATTACAAGTGTGGTCTGTGCGAGGCAGACTATGTCGGCTTCACGAGTCGACGCCTACATCAACATGTGGAGGAACATAAGCGATCAACAATCGACGACCACGTAAAGGATGAGCACGGAAAAGATCCAGAGACCATTGGAAGCAATTTCAGGATTTTAAAAAAAATGTCAGAGTAAACTCGACTGTTTGAGTTTTGAAATGCTTTTTATTGGTAAACTTCAACCAAAATTGAACAGAGTGACTCGATCCGCGCGAAGCTATTTACTTAATTAATTATTTCTTGCGTTGTTGCTACGTAAATATTTGCTGCGGAGCGAGCGTAGCGAGCGAGCAGCAACATAATCAGGATTTAAGAAGAATATATAGAAGGGGTACGAATTCTCGAACTCATCACTTTTTACCAGAATGCATTGCAGTTAACCAGACTGCACTGCGCCACTTTTACTGGAGTGCATTGCGTCACGAACAACATGAGGATGTCATACTCGTCGAGCCGTCGTCCTTTTTCGCGTGGATTCCACTGAGAAAGTTTGCTCTGATTTACCTGTAAAGCGATGTGAAGGAGATCGTGCTTGACTTTCACAACTCTTGCTATGCAGTATGTGAAAGTTTGTAAATCTGGACGATCAATTGTGACATCTTAATCTTAGTATGTCATTTCTTAGCAGTCTCGCCTCCTTCGCCGAATTCTTAAATGAAGAGAAATCGTCGTTACTAAAGCCTGTAGAATAATTAAAACAAACGAAAACCGTGGAACACGCTGGTTTCATAAATGCTGCAATCTATTCCTTTTCATCGAAACATGAATTTAAGTAGACTACGAGTAGTCCCTCCTTCGCTCAGTCCGTCGTGCGTGACGCGAAAGAAATTCGCGAGAAAAAAATGGCCGCGCGAAATCCTGGGGGCTAGGAGCGCGCGAAAGGAGGGACTACCGCCTAAGCCCAAGAGTTTGCCCTTTCACGGCCGAGTGATTTTTCGGTGTAGGATTTCTCATCTTGACGTCCTCTTATTATCGCCTGTTATCAGTAGCCCCGGGAGATTAAAATTGCTCTACTCTACTCTTCAAGTGGCCAGGCAAAAACATATGCCGTGAGAAGTATATCTTCGTTCAGTGTTCGTTCAGCGAAACTGTCAAAGAAGTTTTAAAAAGAAGACGGCGAATGAGGCCTCTTGTAACGATTTTCGCTGCGTCTAAAAGTTATTGCGAAAATTTCAACAGAGTTTCAACCGAAAATTTACATTATACATTATACATTATACATAGGAGATCATCCAACTGCGGTGAAATGTTTGCCGATAGCAGCGGAAAATTTCAGGTGAATGTCCGGTGTCAAGTGAGAGTCCGGTTCAATCTTTCAAATGGACGGCAGAAAGGCCAAGCTCAGTGAATTTATATTCGCTGACTTAGACGATGCTGTTGAGCGGCGAAATCACTAACACGCTCGCAGTCGGGGTGGAGGCAGAAAGCTTTGCCAAACAAAACACTGGATAAATTTAAATCTTTCCAAAGCGCCTGTTGGCAGATTCGCAAGAACATCACGGCTTGCGAAGCGCGATTCCAACGCTTCGATTTGCTCCGGTTCCAAAACATTCCTGCAAGACGTCACAGGTATCTCGAATGTTGACAACACGTTGTCAACGCTCCTAACATAAGCCAATCATATTTTTGCGTTGTGAGAGCAACGCATAATTCAAACTCTTGGGCTTAGGCGGTAGTCCCTCCTTTCGCGTGCTCCTCGCCTCCAGGATTTTGCGCGGCCATTTTTTTCTCGCGGTTGTCTTTCGCGTCACGCACGACGGACTAAGCGAAAGAGGGACTACTCGTAGTCTAGAATTTAAGCTAAAGCTTGAGCATTTTCACACATCGCGGTGGACACGTTCTCGACACAGTCTGTGTGTTCTTCTGTCGAGTTCTAGAGATATTTAATGCGTGCCAGTACAGAATTTATAAGTTAGATTTCTGCTCCTACAATTTCCACATCTTTCGATTTTCGCGATCTGGTAAAGGAGAGGGTGATGTGTATCGTTTTATGTCCAAACATACTTCAGATCACAATGTGCTTTTTTGTCTCGATCCTTTGTCACACCTCGCCATCGATGCGTCATCATGCATGAAGTTGATGCATACAACGACAGATTTTAAGTGACACCACGATTTGACACTACTTTGAGAAATAACAGTTAATGAAGTCTTGGAACACGCAGATAAATGAATCACGGCGTTAAATATGTCACTATCAACAGAATGTGCCGCAGCATTACTATCTTTTAGATACCCTAGTTTAGAGTTTTAGTCAGTGTCTCATTAGCATTCTTATAATCGATTGTATATATTTGGGCGCATGCAAAAATGTTACTTTTCAACTTGAAAATGACGGTTGAACGGTCGAGACGTCGTTTCCTTTTAACGTTAATTTCTTTGCTTCAAAAATGACAACAAAAGCACAAAGCAGTCTTTAGACTGCAGTCTGCATTTGGTACATTTTGAATTTTAGTTGTTGAAAAGGCTAGCGGATCACGTGCTCAATCTCACGTGATTCTGTAGTATCAATTGGTGACGTGGAGTTTATGCATATTTGTATTCACATGCAAGTTGTGCGTAACGGTTTTATCAAAAGTGATAATTAAGCGTGGGTCACTATCAACACCAAGACAGTACAGCAGCACAGTGTAGAAAATCAACTTTGTCAGGTAGGTCATGGTTAGTTTTGTTGGTGGTCAGTATGACATTGAGCGGTGCTCGCAGTGTCGAACCTCACGTCGTTAATGATTGTCTTCCCGCTGTCTTCTGACCATTTTCCTTTTCTGTTCGGACATTCGTGGCAATCCGAATTGCACACTCCTTAGTTGTTCTTGGTAGATAATAGCTAAGAGAGAGAAGTTCTTGAAATACGCCTGATGCAAAGTAAGATAAAGACGTTTGTCTGGACTCCCGTAATCGAATTTCATTCGTGGAATTGATTTACGTCCGCTCAAAGAATCAGATTACCAAACAGAGTAAGCAATGTTCCCCGTTTGCGCGCACAAGAAGGAACTTTCGCGGGTGTAAAACTTGCTATACCAGTTTTAAATCGTTTCTTTGCTTTGAAATTGCCAATGATAAGATTGTCTTATTTTATATCTTGATGATCCATCGTGTGTTTATCTTAGACATGACACTGAGAATACGATCCAGCCATTTGCTAGACCAGGCTATCATGTTCCGATATTAATTCAGGGCCGAGTTAGACGGCTTATTACCGTTGTTAGGCAGTCATATACAGCTCTCCTCGTCGATCATTCAAGGCTAACTGGTCCTAAAGCCGATGTCACAAGCCGCGATTTAAAAAACAATTTCCATTGCTTCTAACACAACTTTTCGCGGAAAGGTAATTCCTTGTAACTGTAACATGGACCGGTCGACGGTTTTCTGCGACGATTTTTCACGAGAGCTTTGTAGACTAGAAACAGCAGCTCAAACTGGAAAAAAATCAACCACAGCGAGTCAGTGGGGATGAAACAAAGCAAGCAAACAAACAACTCAGTGTTAAAACTAAGAAATTTGCGCTGCTTAGCTGTGCGTGACAAACATAAATTGCACGTCATACTATTTATACGATGCAATTCGTAACGAACTGAACGAAGCCGGCTTTTTTGCCAGAATTGCCATAACCAACTGCTTTTTTTGTCTGAATTGACTAATAAAATACATTTAGGAATAGTTTTTGATAAAAACCTCAACCCTTGCCCCGAAAATTTGCGATTTGTCAAAGATTCGACGTTGTTTACAGCTTGTGATCCTTTTTTTTCTTTTTATCCTGCGGACATATATAATAACTTGCAAAATCGACATTTTTGACATGTTTGTCTGTTTTCGACACCGCAAATGACCAAGATATTCAAACTTCAGAAAGAATACAAAATAATTATAGTCAAATTCAATTTACGTTTTTAAAATTATGCCAACATTTACACTACAGGCTTTATGCAAGCAATACTCGAAGGTGATTATATTCAAACATAAGTGTGACCTTTGTCTACGGGATGCAAGACAGCCTTGATTAATAATTACCTAAATAATTTGATTTTTACTTAATAATTCTCTTGTATTGAAACTTGCACTACTTAAAATGTAGTTGAATGAAGATACTCCAGCACGATTAACAGGTAAACGGAAGTTATACAAAGAACTACAGAATTTTATTTTACTTACTTGCTAACATGAAATTGTATACTATTAACATTGACGATTGAGAAAAGGTTAATCAGATACATATAATTATGCATTTGAAGTGTCTGCAGACAGCTACCAGGGTGGGAGTCAAAGTCAAGCCTTGCAACAGCAACTGTTTCAAATACTCTCTTTTCGTTCGAATCGTCCCCGAGTGGAACGATGTACCTGTAAATGTTGTAGAGGCCAGTAACCGGAATCTGTTTAAGAAAGTTCTGAAATCGTTTTTACCTATTTCATAATCTAAAATTTTAGATTTTTAGTATTTATTCGTATTTGCAATGGAAACTTTAGCATCAGCTTTTTAATACATATTATATTATAGGGGTTTTCTTAAGATAGAGTCCAGTACTCTTTAAACTCCCTTTCAGGGTGTTTTTTTGTATCTTATATTAGTTTTTAGTTGTAATGTCTTACATGTATGCAGGGAGAGGAAGGGAAACTAAAGCGAATTTAAATATATCGGCCGATGTTGCTTGAGTGGGAGCAATGCTAAAATGTGATCTATCACTGTAATTAAGGAGTAGAATATCTCACTTGCCACCGTACGTTAAGTATTATGTTAAGTATTAGTACCATATAGAGTAGTGATGTCGCAAGTATTACGAAGTTGATGCAACAAAACTCGTGCTCAAAAATATTACTTGCTCGCTGTACAAATCCTACAGCTCACATCAGAGCCACAGTTTATAATTTTGAACTGCATCAGTCTGATAGACAGATGGATACCCTAAATTGCGACATTTGCCTGATGGAAAAGAAAAAAACAATCTGACATTCCGTACAGAAAAAAAAAGGAAGATATTAATTACAGTTCGCACAAAAACAGTTGTTACTATTTGCGGTCGGTTAGAAGCAAATACAATATCTTAACAAGATGGTACTCCATTTATGTCTCACGTGGGTTTTTTTGTTAATGCTACGTGATCTTCGAAACCAAAATTATATTATATTCCAACACAGATTTATAGGCGTTTATATGTCCGCAGTGCGTACATAAGTGGTTTACCAGTTATTTTGTAATTACAGTAAGTTATGCCCCATGCCATTTTTCCGTCTTTGGTAAACTGCACCATAGTGATAACCATTAAAAAGACATGGCTTTTCAAGACTTGAATTTTCCTCCTCGCTAAAGTACATTTTCGATAATAATGTGTACAAATTAAAATGGTGGCGGCACCAGCAGTAGTGTCTTCTGTTCAAAATTAAAATAACTGAGTTTCCTGTGAAGCAAATCCTCAATTTTATGATAATTATAATGATAATAATAATAATAATAGTGATAATGACAATGACAATGACGATGATGACAATGACAATGACAATGACAATGACAATGATAATGATAATGATAATGATAATGGTAATGATAATAATAATCAACTTTATTTATTGAGGGTAGCACACAACAGTAATGACTGGAAACCAGTGGCTCTCGTATAAAAATTACAGAATAAAAAAGATGTCGTGTTAAAAATTAAAAATATAGAAACTGATTCTCAAATATGCAGCGATTATATATCACAAAAAAATGAGATATAAGATACACTAAAATATTAAAAAGCGATGCAATGGATCTAGTCTAACAATTAAAACAAGAAACTTTAAAAGTTTACATGATAAAATGGTGTAATTCCTTATAACTGTCCCTAAATGTTTAAGAATGGATTTTTTGAAGCTGTTAAGGTTAGGTTGGTTTTTGATATGGGCAGGCATCATGTTCCAGAGAGGCGGCTAGTCGATACTGACAAAGACCTTCTACCCTCACTCTCCCGTTTGAATCGGGGGCAGACAAGGTATAATTGACCATGCCTCCTCGTTCTTCCGTTGACGTCTGCACTCCTTGCCACTGACGTTTGATGTGCCTGTGATACGCTGTAGTATAACTGTACATGTCTCTTGAGAGATTCACGTTATTTTATATTTGACAAGAGAGGCTGGGTGTCTAGGTGTAAATATTTCTTGCCGATCAGAAACTCGTCCCTGCGAAGTTTTGACTTTTATCCTTCTCTTTCTCATAAAATGATTCGTTGAGTTACTTTTAGGAAGAAAAATAGCAAAATAACACTCGATGGGCTTCAAGAAAGGCTTGCTTTAGATGTCAAAACATGTGAAATAAAGTTAATGCAAGAGAAGCAAGAGAATACATTTGCAAATCGTTAGTTTCAGTGCCCAAAGTAAACTTTGAAGTCATGATTGATCATCGCAGTTATACCCACAGCTTAAGGAGCTCAGTCACGGTTTGCACATTTTGAAAAGTTTAGCCTAAATTTTTCAAATTCGTCGTATGCAATCCGTGTCAATCTTCGCCATCCTTGACCATCTTTGTTCCTCTATGGTTTATTATTATCTCTTTGATGTTTTTCTTTCTTAGTAAACTATTGTTTTCAGGTTTCCTTCCATTTAAACGAGATTTTGTAAGTGGCCAAAACAAAAGAAGACAAAACACCGTGACTGAGCTTCTTTAAGCAGTTGTGAAATTAAAGCCTGAAAAAAATTCAGGCTTGAATGGGATCCCGATCAAGCCTTCTTAATTTGTGTAATATAACTGCAACGATCAATCATGTCTTCATATCTTTCTCTGTAGTTCAAATATATGATTTTTCATATGTTCACCTGTAAAGTGAAATTTCGTAATGATTACATTAAATGTGCTCGTCGTGTGACTCTCTAGAGTGACAGTCGTAACGCGATATGCATTACAATCTATTCCAGGTCAAAGTCCATCTATGACCTCTTTATCAGACCTTATTTCCTTTGCTGCAAACGGTTGTCTATGAAATAAATCCCTGCGTGATCATCAAATGTACGTTTTTGTCCATATTTGGTATTAGCCTTCCTCGATGTGCAGGTACATTTTGTTTTGCGACACACACGAAGATCATTTCAATATTGACTTTACTCACGATTCCATTCAGCAATAGACTTTTGTTTCACCAAATTGTACACTTCTGCCGTGCCGAACTGGGGATGAGCCGCTGGGACCCTGGAACCCTTAGCCTATCCCAGAGCTAGTTCAGCTGAATTTTGCTACCCTATACTAGAGTATACTCCCCAAATCCCCACACCTATCGACACTATTGAGGCTGATTTGGTAAATTTAAACTTGCCGATTTGATTTTTTATATTTTTGAGTGGCAATTCCTGCTTTCCTTAGTCTAGATAAAATCTTCAACCAACTGGTCAGTTTTGTGAAAAATGATACCCTATTCTAGACCCAAAAGCTCTGATTTATATACCCTATCCTAGAGTAAACTGTTTGAAAACCATACCCTTCACAGCGGCACATACCTATATAGCCCATATATGGTAGTGCCCCCCCCCCGGGGATTTCGTTCCCTCGGGGAGTTAGGAGGAGAATTGTTACGAGGCCTGAGTAAACCCTGGATTTGATTCGCCTCTGCCACGACGTCTGAATCAGAGTTGATTTCCTGCCGTGCTACAGTCGAACCAAATCGCAATTTCGTTCGGCACGGCAGAAGCACGACGTCTGAACTGAGCCTAAGCGGCTTCAGGGTCTGAGAGTTTTTAAAGCTAAAGCGAGACTATGCAAGACATGTTGTCTCGAGGATAAACAAAGGTTTTCAGACGGCTTTTCCTAAAAAAAAAATAATAATAGCAAAAAAATAATAATCCCTTGGCTTAAAGCCGTGGTTCTTGTCACATTGCCTTTTCACATTGTGCGCATGGCCTTAAGTGCGGGAAAACGTGTTTTGGCCGCGCTCCAAGTTTGAGAAAATGGCGGGAATTTCGTCGACTCAAGTAAACAAAAACGATTACGAACTTTACATACTTTCCCAATTTTCTCGGTAAGAAGCAACATTTTTTCGTCACTAATATGGAAAGCTGGTGTAATGTTTTTGTGGGAAATTAACCTTTTTTCGGACAAAATTAACATTAAGAAGGTTTCCGAACCCTTTATTTCCCCGTGGCATACAATAAATTTTGATACGAAGACACGATTTTCCCACACATCCTAAGATTCGCATATTGCATCCATATAAGCACACCACTTAATGTATAAGCAGGAGAGCCTCACAGTCGGCAGGGGAAGCCTTGTTTTCCTAACAGTGAAATGCTGCAAAAATCATGCTAGCCCAAGAAGAAATACATCAACTGATCGGCATCCTCTTGGTCCTTATTACAGTCCTCAATTCTCTTCGCCATTGCAGCAGGCATTGCCTGGGCCATATGCATAAGTAGGGATACACAGAAAGCTGCGCAGTACGTTTTTCCACTCTGAATGCATGCCGCCTAACGAAATTACGAGTCCCCATTCCATGCACTTACGGACATGGCGTGCTACGTCAATGCCGTAGACCTACGCGGTCAAAGCGCCAAACAAGATGAGGCCTTGAACTTAGTGTCCTTATATAGTAAGCCACACAACTAGAGTCGGCGACAGGCAATTAGATTGGATTTAGTTAGAAGGATAGCCTGCTTGGCTTAGCTTGAGAGAATACTGGTTGAGGCTTTTCTGTTTTCTTTCTTTTTCTTCACAGTAAATTAACCTTCTGAGAGAAGTAGTCTGAAAAGAAAAATGTTTGCCATGTGCTGTAAAAACAATTCACTAGCTGGATTCAAAACGTTCAAGTGTATTTCGCTTTGCTGTGAAGTTTGCACTGGTATTAATGCAAATACGTGCCCAAAAGATTTGCTACCGCACAGCCCATGATGAAATTATCACAGTTGATTTGTAGGGGTGAATCGCGTCTAGAGCCAAATTAAAAAAAAAAAAAAAGATCTGTAAGACAGATTTTAAGCTATTTTTGATTTCACATTTTTAGTTTACGATAAATCTGTCTTACAGATTTTTATTTTACTTTCCATGAATGTTAAATAAGAGCCAATTTCTAATTCCTGAAATTTTGAGGTGGGGTGATAAGGGCAGATTTTGAGAAAAAACGTGGATAAACCTACTAGTGCTCAGTCTCTTCTTATGTACTCGGTCGTTCATTTTGGACATTTGTTGACGTTTAAATTGTTCAAGTTTCACATAGTATGGTAAAAGACTTCAGCAAACAGTAAAAAGACAAAGGAAAAACATCTTGGAACATTTGTTAAAATAGTTAGAAGTTGGGCTGTTATAATCCATCAAAACTACAGTAAGCGAACTTAACTAGGTTAGCAGAACTTATGAGTATGATCCGCAGCCCAGTAATAACAGACATGCCTTGTAGTTTAAGGGGGGGGGGGGGTAGGGAGTGGGTGGAGCTTCTTAACTATAGATTTAGAGCTGCTGCTAAGGGATTGCTTTAGGCGATATTTACAGGGATGCTATTTTAGAGTGTTTTGCAGTGCTAAATGGTGAATTTTATATCAAAGAACGTTTGTTTTAAAAGAAATATGATTTCGCGTGCGTAACTAGTGCCAGTCCCCAATCTCTAAAACTTGGAAGAAAAGAGGAAGAGTTCCGATTTTTCTTGTGAATCAGAAATAACTTAGCCTTCTTTAAAACCGTACGCGTATGGAATTACTGTTTACACCTAAAAGAGGAAAGCTACTGTAGAAAGTCTGTTAACACTGATGCTTATTTTCTCGATCTCATAACTTTTATGATAATGCGATTTCATAAAAACCCATACGTAGCATTAAATTTTCGGATTTAGATGGCTTTTAAGTTTTAGGGTTTTTTTCTACTCTGGTCACATGACTGGTCAAATATGGCCGTGAGTTGAAACTTTTGTAGGAGTCTTCAATGGAATTAGCCTGTGCAAAAAGGTTTATTATTAAGAGGTCTGGTTTTCAACATATGACAGTTAGAAACCTTCAATAGCAACAAATTCATGACGAATTGGTAATTAAGAAGGACCCCCTTAAAGATCAGCATTTGTTTCCAAAACATTGACAATCGTCTCACCTTATCTTCTCATAGTCTTTCAAAAGGTGGAACACAAAGTCACAGTTCCCAAAATTTGATCACATTACCATTGGCTCCCAGTAAAATTTAGAGTTCACTTCAAGTTGCGTCTTCTTGTCTATAAGGCTCTGAACGACAAAGCACCAGAATACATAAAAGATCTAAATTACAAGCCTTGAGATTTCGCTTTCGGTTCCCGTGATCATTCAGGCTCTTCTATCTGTGCCAAGGGTGAAGTGGTTCCAGTCCACTCTTCCCTTAACAAGTCCCAACCTGGACATTAAAAAACAACAACAAAACAAAACAAAACAAAACAAAACGAAAAACAAAACAAAACAAAACAAAAAAGGGATTGAAGAGATATTTCATAATTTCTTAGCTTCAATAGCTATAAGTCTAACTCGCCGTTTTTATTCTATTGGTACATTTTTTGGCATTCTTGATCTACATAGCAGTAGGTTGTGGTGACAATTATCTTTATGTGCACGATATGTCGGACGTAACCGCAATTTGTAAAATCCCAGAAAGGAAAAAAAAAAAGGCTTCCCACTGGAATCAGCGATCCTTCTTCGGCCGAAATTTTAAAAGTGCATTCATCTTTGAATAAATGCTTCAATCCCCTCCCCTCCGTTTGTCTGTTTGTTTTTGCGGGGGGAAGGGGAGGGAGTGGAGTTGCGATAACTGAGAGAACTATGATCGAGTTGATTGTGTTGGGAGTGTTCATCACACGTCCTTTGTTTTTTACTAGGAAACTATCAGAGTAGAGCCCATCTCGTCAAGACTTGGAAAGCTTGATACACAGAACTAGCTAAGCCTAAAAAAGAACCCTCCCGATTATTATAGCGGAGCTCCGGCGGCCCTAAGGGCCGCCAAGCGGAGCCCCATACTCATATGGGAAAGACAAGGAAACCCATGAATGGATTTTCTCGACAGGTCTCAAAAACCGCTGATTGGCTGGGGACTTTTTTTAAGGACGCGTGCGCAGAACGTTGACCGCTGACTTACTGCGGGGATTGGAAGCGCGATCGAGTGACCATTGAACGGTAGTTTGTGTGAACTGCGCTTGATTGTGCTCTTTTCACCACAAGTTGGTGCTTTTTCCTTGGCCAGTTTGTCAGTATACTTGCACTTTTATCAATGGTTATTTATGAAGAAAGACTGGGTTGTCGAGGATGAGCATAAAATCAATGGATTGCAGTTGATGTTTGCCGACAACGACGATGTTAGCCTGCGCTTAGAGGAGCACAGCAAATTCGGCGCGAAATTCTGCTATATCCTTGCATTGGTTTCTGTTTGGGATTTGTATATAATGGAAGGATCTCTGGTGGATTCGTTTCCTTTTAAATTCTACCCTGGTCCCAGAGGTTTTTCTTCATTTTTCTTTTCGCGAAGCGGCGAGAAAGAAAAACCTCGTTTTTCTTTCTCGCCGCTTCGCGACTCGTGTTTTCACCACTTCGCGGCTCTCTCGTAGCTCTCTCGTGCGGAGAAAAATCAAGAAAAATCTCTGGGACCAGGGTATGTAAATTCAGAAGCGCTCCGCAAATTTTGCTTGCTTTGATGTCATCAACCTTTTTCCTGTAATCGATCGTCGAACTTGTCATCCCCTCGATTCTCTGACTCTCTATTTGAGCTTTCTTCTGGTTCATCATCGTCTTCATCTCCACTGTTTTTGTTTTCTTCAAGCTGAGCTGTCATTCGCATACACCTCAGCTCATACAGTAAAAGTCAAGAATAAGAAATTGGTAAGCAGAATTCTGTATACATACAGTTAAGAAGGTCATTAATAACTTACATTGTACAACTTTCAAAAATAATAGTTCATTATATTATGTCCCCTTCACAATACATGTTTGTGATGTTTCCACCTTCCAATAAAATTCCATACCAGTGGCCATAGCACCTGACCATGCAATGTCTTCATTACTTAAGAACTCGAAAACGGAAAAAACCAGGAGATTATTAACCATAATTATTTTGACAATTTTTTTTGAAGTTTTTCTTGAGTTAATTTCAACAATTTACCACAGGTTGAATGATTCTGTTACAGTTTTGAGGCAATTTATTGCTTCTAAAGCCTCCTCTTTTGAAAATTTGATTTTCCTACACAGTTACAAAACTAGCTACCTTCTAAAATTAGAGTGAAGGATTTCAATCTTTTTCCCTGTGAAAACTTCAAGGTGGTTCTGAAAATTATGTGCCATACCTTAGCAGCACAAACCATTTCATGTCCTATGTCTTGCTAAATTCTTAGAGCACACTGCATTTTTTACAAACATAGATTACTTTCATTCCTTAAAACTTTTTTCAGCATTTGACCAGTTGAACTCTTTGAATTGCAGAGGGAGATGTTGAAGGAAGTTTTGGCAGTGATAATTTCCTCTTTCAACGGATACAACACCAAGGAGATGTTGAACGTCAATAGCCCCTTGCCAAGGGCGGACTGTGCCACCCTCCATGGTCACGTGAACATTGCGGTGACTCTTAGTGATATCATCTCCCAAATCAACTACTTCCATTTTGTTGTGACTTTGTACATCCACAACTGCAGTGCACATATGCCAAGTGGTACTTGCTACGGAACTTGTGGACCAGATAGTGCTTGGCATGCAAAAAAATGTCTTCCTTGATGAAGAGCGTGAACTTTCTATTCTGCAAATTTTGGGTGAAACACTGTACATTTCTGCTCTCGGAGTATACAGTAACACTGAAACTTCTATCATAACTCTTATTGGTATTACCTCCTTGTATTAACGCAAAGTAGACTCATCTTCTGTCTACGATCATTGATTGGACAATAATTTTGTTATGATCCACAACAAATTTTTCTGTTTTCTAAGTTGGGCACAGAGTGGAAATACCAAAAAATTGCTGGCTCAGACTAACTAATTTAATTCCAGTTGATGATTATTAGCAACATGTGATCTCACGTTTATTGCCTCCCTTATTAAACAAATTTTGTTTTTGTACTCCTGTCTTCTTGTCTGTCGACCAAGGTCTTTTCATAGTTAAGTAATGGCTGTGGGTGGCGGCTGAACCCAAGAACCATGTACACATCAGTGAACTGTGACTGGCTCCTTTCATTTTGAGATTTGAGCCATTTGCCCTCTGGATTGGAGAGTTTTTCTAGCAGGCACACAAACACAAAAAGATGTTATGCCAGATGTCCGTGATAAAATGCAAAGTAAACATTTTGTCTCTGAACTACTGTAGATACATGTATTTTGCAAGTGACCAAACAGTCCAGCAGAATGCTGATCACAGAAAGCTTCCATTTCAGTCAGATCATAGAGGTGTTTACCACCCTTGTGTATAGTGCTTGGTCAGTGCTCTGTGAAACTGCTGAACATGTTTGCCAAATTCTGGTTCTGCTACAAATGTTCACAACATTTTAAAGGAGCTCAGTCACGGTTTGCACATATTAAAAAATTTAGCCTCAATTTTTCAAATTCGTTGTTTGTAATCCATGTTAATCTGCTCCATCCTTAGCCATCCTTGTTCCTTTATGGTCTATCATTGTCTTTGGTGTTTTTCTATCTTATTAAACTGTTATTTTCAGGTTTCTTACCATTTAAAGGTAATTTTGTATGTGGCCAAAATAACTCAAAATACTGTGACTGAGCTCCTTTAATTTCTACCTGTATTAACAGTTGAGTACAGTCAAGATAATATTATTTTGATACCTTCATTAAACATGGGTTAGCACTTCAGCCCTTTTGTTGTTTATTAGCACTGATACATGCTCAAATATAGTGAAAATTTGTAATGAGCCTTGACTACAGAGTGATGGTTGACTCTAGGGGGAAAGGTTTATAATGATCCCATTCTCAAACTGCAGCTTCTTTTGGATTCTGCAAAAACTGACTTATTTGTCTGTTTTCAATTTCAAATAAGAAATTAAATTAACATGTTTGGTCACAATTTTTTTTTTCACTTGAATGGAATGGTTGGGGTGGAGACTGGTGATGCACAACTTGCCAGTCAAAATAGGGTTATAGTTACTTTGTGTTTTCTCCAGTAACTTTGCACTGACTTGTTCAAGGTCCTCAACTACATTGTGTATGCTTTCATGTTGTAATCTGGCGACATTTAAGTTAGCATTCTGCTGAATGATTTAAAAGGTCTGATGTAATTATTTTGATGCTATACCTGTATACCTGTGGGGAAACAAGATTTGATAATGATTGGTATTTTTTCTTACAGACATTTTCATTGAATGATACATTTTTTTCTGACATTCAGATTCATGAAGTAATTTTTTTTTTTCACTTTAAATCCTAAATATTGTTTTTTGGGTTTTATATTCCAGCAATACTTGGATCACACATTGACCCAGGAGTGCTTTATAAATCTGGCTCTCTGTTTTTATTAAAAATCAATAAGTTGAGTCTTTTAGGTTGAGTTGTGTCAACTAGTAAAGCATTTTCTGTATGTTAAACTTTTGGTACTGATGCTGGAAAGCCCTTTTTAGGGATGCTCCGTAAAGTAAACGCAGGTATTGTATGGTGCAAGATAATTTTTCTTTATTGCTTCCAAAACAAAAGAAACCATTACAATGCCCTGATCAGAAGCCAGTGAAGTGCTTATGCTACCAACCTTGCATCCTACTACAGTGTACGATTATTTTTAATTCTGAGAAGTAAGCTTGAATATAAGCTTATGTACCTACCTATTTCGGCGAAATATAATGTTTGCTGCAAACTATTCGCTCCTGTGCGTCTGCTTGAATTAACTTAAGCTTAAGTGTTTGTTGCAAATGCTCGGGTTTAAAGAAAGCTAAATCGCTGTGGTCCAGGCTCTCGAACACTGTAATGTTAAGGGTACTTTAGTCAGCCTCCCTGATAAGGTGTCACCAGCGGAACTTTGCGGAAAACAACAAGTTGTCTCGTTTAATATTTTTCCGTGAATTTTCATTTGGCCGAAAGAACAGAAAAAATATCCTCCCCTAATTCATTTCATTAACAGCGATCTGATCGAGTAATCCTTTTCTTTACCGCCTCGAAGGGCCCGTTGTCCCTTGGCGCATATTATTGATTTCCACAAAAAGTACAACAAGATCTAAGAGAAATCCAGTTGCTTGTTTTGAGTTAGGTAAGCTAAATTTTTCAAAGTGGATGCACCTTGAAATGGCGGGAAAAATTCGACAACTAACCGTGACGCTGAGAAGAAAGACTACAACTCCATCTTGATATTCTAAACAAATCCTATTTTATTTCACATGAACAAAGAGAGGCGTGCAATTCACTACAATAGAGCATTTATTAAATGATGGGAATTACAATCTTGATGGTATTTAGCACGAAAGGAACGCCTAATGAGAAAACAACTTGTCTCTACTCACAGAGTCACTTTTTGCATCCGCTCGGACGAGGTCTTGCCGTCAGATTGCCATTAATCCAGCCATTATTCATCGTTAAAGAGCTTCACTGAGCTGCTCCTTTCGGTTTACAATCATATAATGCCTTTGGGAAGTGTTTTCTCAAAACCATGGAAACGAAAAAAAAGTCATTTTTGATATTTCCTTGCGGAAAAAACAAAGATAACGTAGTCCAAATCTCAAGCTTAACAAACACTGGGCCGTCTTAACAAACGAGAAAATCAGAGTCCAGTTTCTCTTCCACCAGTAGCGAACGTTAACACAAGGGGGAACCAGGTAAGGGTGAATATTCTGTAGAAAATGACCGCCGATCTCACTAAACACAATGCCAAGGCAAACTAGAAACGTCGAAGGCGTAATTCAACCGATTATGGAAGTTTGAATAAATGTATGAGCAGCCTGATGAAAGGCTGAATTACATGGCGAAATCTTATTCGTCGTCCGCCATTTTGAAACATTTGAAGGCGGGAACTGAGTGCGCATGCTCAGCGGTTTTTGAGACCTGTCGATTTTCTCATGGTTTTCATGGCTAGCGGTATTGCTCGTGGGCGCGTACGCACGACGACGACGACGACGACGACGACGACGACGACGGCGGCGACGGCGGAGTTGCCCAACATGGCGGCCATACTCCAGCTAATAGGTTGACAAAGACATGCACCCTCGGTTTGTAGCGGAAGAATGCCATTTTTCTTGGCGCGATATTTAAAGAAAAGAAAACTCATTTCTGTTTGTTATGTCGACAAACGATAGCGGAGGTTGATCTAATATTTTCAAGATAGGGTTGCCCTGAAGCAAAAAAACAGAAGAATTAACAGGCAAAGAAGAAGCGAAGAAGATCGCGAAAAAGAGCGGGCCAGCACTGGGGAAGGAGGCGAAATAGTACTGAACAATGCCGTGAATTATAGCGAGTCAAGGGCTATAGAAAGGAGGCGAAAGTACCCGACAAATTGACTCTGAAGACTGCAGAACTTTTCAATCATGTTTCAAAATTCGCGCGATGTGATGCTGTGCAGCCGTGCAAGTAAAGTCACATGATTTGGTCAGGTGATGAACAAGAGAAATCAAACGTGCCTGAGTGTTAAGAGAAATTACCAAACGGTGAACACAGCGGAAGGAAGTGGTTGATTCGTTGATCTATCGAAAAGATCAGTTCAGTTCAGTCTTCACAACTTTTGCTGCAAGTTTCTGCCTGCCAGGAAGATTTACACTGACCGAACTGAATTGCCAACTTGCGGTAAGTGACTTTTGTTGTTGCGTTTGCTATGAAAATTAACAAGTTGCCTCGGCGATATAAGCTTATTTTCAATTGGAATCCTTTTTAAAGTCTTCCTTATTTGAAGCCATGCTGTGAGACATTTTATAAATTACATCGTTTTAATTTCGCTCATCTCTAAACAATAACACGTGAGTCGCTTTGTGGAGGTTGTTGTAAGTTGTAAACAAATTAAGTTTTCTGCCGATTTTCGTCGTCAACTTAAGCTTATAACCTCACGTCTAAAAATAAACTTAACCAAAACCGTATTTGTATTTCTCTGTGTTAGTTGGCACAGCCACTTCGTGGAAGGCTAAAATGTCTTCTTCTGTTGTTGAAAACCAAGAAAGGTAAACCATTTTAAGCCGAAGCGAACAGGCTTTGCTAAATATTTACTTTTGACGTTCCTATGTGATTACTTGCATATTGTGATTACAAAGTATGGAGATTTCCTCGTTTGTTAGTTCAATTTATTTGGTTTGGCGAAATGCTTGGGTGAATTCCCAGGTTAATTTGGTTGAAGACTGGTAAAGTTACCGCCGATAAAATGACTGCAAAGCTAAATTAAGCTGTCGGCAAAAATACACACTGTAATCTTCAAATTTAAGCGTGAATAATTATTAAACTTTAACACTTCAAGCTTAAACGAATTTTCTTTATCCTTTCTTTTATTCGGTCACCTTTCATTGAGAAGGGATTTGCTGTTGATACTCAGATGTAGTGATATGCACATTGTGTTTATGATGTAGAGTTTAATTTTGTTGTCTGTCCAATTAGTTCGGTTTGGTGAAATGCTTATATAGTCCACATGTCGAGTGGATGATTATGCATGTAAATCCTGTCTGCAAATAAGGCTCTACTTTGATTTTGATTTGCTATTTCATTTTATTAGTGCCACTGCTTTTGGTTGGGGGTACATGGGCCCTATTTTCTTAATGAGAGGTTATTCCCCAGTGCAGTATTTACACTTAATATGGAAATGTTCCTCAAAAGTGAGATAGTACTAATGAAAAAAAAAAAAAAAAAAAAAAAAAAAAAATGCAAAGAGCTTTACTTGGTAAATTGAACAGTGTAAATGACATTTACATACTTTAAAAAAAATTAGGGCCTAGAAGTTCTTGCCCTGACCATTTCTCGGTAATAAAAATAACTTTTACATACATATACACAATTTACTTGGTGAGAGCGCTCTCCTCTCTCCACTCTCTCTCTCTCTCTCTCTGTCTGCTCTCTTCTTCACACTAATTTTTGTATTAACTAACTCATTAACCGAATGTCACTGACTGTTTTCTTTGTTGTGCATGCATACTTTTTTGCTCGTCGAAGAAAGTTTCAGTTTCTTCCTGGCTGTTTCCTTTGTCTTGTCCAGTACCAATTTGCTTGTGATATAACTTTGTGAATAGAATGCACTCTCAGAGTGTTCAATCACTGTTTTCAGTGGCTACAGTTTTCAGGATAAAAAGTAATTGTTTTCTTAATTTCCTTTTACTTTGTGCGGGGACCTTTTAGCATGCCCATAATTGGCCCATGGGCATTACAGGAGAATAATTTTCAAGTAAAGAATTAGATCCGTTTTAGTGTTAAGTATTTTTAGATTATTATGAATCAGGCATTTCTTTTTCTTTTTTGTTTTTTATTTTAGTCGCTTGTGATGTTCTATGATTTTACCGACGTATACCATGTAAATGTAAATAATGCACTAGAATTAGCCAATCAGAGTGTGCATTATATCGGCTTTCAACACAAACCATATGTAACAAATGTATGTAAATGATATTGTTATGACAGAGAACTGGACAGGGCAAGAACTTCTCCTTCTTTTGTAAATTTATATATTCATTCCTCTCAGCACTGTCAAAATGTCTCAGGAAGCTTCAGTTTTGGTAGTCCATTGTTTTCCACCATATCTAGCACAGAAGCTCACCAAATCCTAACTAATAACCAACATGTGTGTATATCTGCCCTTTGCTGTGTACTACGTGTATATTCTGTTTTCCTGCCTTAATTGCTAGAGGCAATTTTGATAGAGTTGTTTCAACAGTTTCACTTAAATTAATTTCCAGTAACAGCGCTACATGTAGCAGTGTTATTGAGAATGAACTTTATGGAAGGTTTTAATTTTTTATTTTTTTTTTATGATTACAGAAGACAACAAAATATACATGTGTATACATAACCTGATGTTGGTGTTGGTTGCTAATCGTAGTTTCGATTGAGTGTCGTAAAACCAAAACCAAAACCAATTACTTAACAATTAGACTTTTCAGCTAATCTCAAACTGTAGTAAAACCAAAACCAAAGTAACTGTCTAATTACTTTTGACACTCAACTGAAAACCGCTCTAATAGTCATCCTATTACAGGTAAGGGGGAAAGTTCGGAAAGTTTAGAACATCTCTTCCCCCAGCACATCTTCTGTCTACAGGTGTAATAATTGAGAGGTTACATATATACGAAGAGTAATGTTAAGTTACAAACTTAACATTAAAATCTGACATTTGAACGCCTCCTTTGCTAAAATTAGTCACAATGTAATTGTTATCACTCCCTGTGAATTCATAGAGATTCCAGAGGCAAATTATCACCTAATGTGGAAGTCCTGTCTTCAAGTGAGGGAAAATGACACAAAAAAGTGACAATGAAAGTAAAAAGAGTCGTGAATGTTGATATGTTGTACATTGTACATTGTGTAAAGGTATTTGGTGAGTGCCCAAGGCGTAACATTTCATGTATTGCTTTTTCAGGACAAATTATATAACAGTGACGTTTTAAAAAGTGTGATGAGAAAAATAATGAGTACATTGTCCAGGCAGTACCAGTTTATGGATGGCATATGCAGACAGTAAGAGGAACTGTAGGCATTACTGGGTAAGTTTGTTTTATGCTTTTGACTTCTTGTACTTGGATTTTGTGTCATTTCATCACAAGAATAGGTGATGAGAGATGCAACAGTTGTTGCAATTTATTTTTGAAAGCAAACTTATAAGTCTGCCTATGCTGGATAACAGCCATGTGTAAACTGAATGTAAAGCAAACACACTGTTAAAGATGGGGCAACCCTAAAACCCAGAAACTGGAATCTGGAATCCAGAGCCAAAAACCGGAAGCCAGAAACCGGAAACCAGAATCCACAAATCAAAGAAAACAAGTTCTTCAAATGCTCACAAATTGTTTTGCTTAGGTTTTTGCCTGTGAAAAATAAGTGGCCAAGTAAAAAGGACCTCAATCTTAACCTTTTTGGAAACAGAAATTCCCCATCTGTTGAAATTCGTGCCACTGTTATTTCTAGTGAGGGCTATGATTATGAGAATCTTAGTAAAGTGCATCGTAATTTTTTTCCAAGCACCCTGAGAGCGTCTAAAATAGGCTTGCTGGTAATTAACCGCACAGCCATGGCTGAGCGTGGTTCAATTGTTCTACTTGTGGTTTATATTTTTTTTGTCAGTGACCAGACCCAAACTTCCTCTCAGCCGAATTTTGAATCACGCAACCTGTGATGTTTATTTGCCAAAAGCTGTTGAAACATTAATACAAGGACAATGTTACGGATATTGTTTTCTTTATTTGTGTGCAAAATATATTTTCTTTTGGATTTATAGAAGCGTTGGATTCGTAGGGAAATAATAAATACGCTAAAAACACTAAAAAAGGTATCACATTGTACGTCAGCCATGGAATGCGCTGATGTTGCAGCTTTCATTTTCGCTATGTGACAAATAAGATCATGTTTACTTTGCAAGTTTATTTCGCCAGAAGCGATGGTCATTAATTATCTGCAATTTTGCAAGTATTCTTGTGGGTTGCGGCAAAAGAAGCGAATTCTTTGGCTGTTTCATCGCAGCAAGTTAAGAGATGTGAAGAAAAATTAAATATTTGCAGAGGTAAACAAGAGCTTGCCAGAACTTGCAACGTTTAAATTAGTGATAGGAGAAAAAACACAACTGTTCTAAAATTAGCCGTGGATAGCGTAAACCCTCTGATTGTGTGACTTGTGTGACTACTTCAGAGCACAAACAAATTAAATTTTGACTTTTCAGGAAGAAAGCTGTTTATTAATAGCGTGACACTCATTTCCTTTTGTATCATTCCTGGGCATATCCCGAGTGAACTTCCAGATAAAGACCATTGCGTCATCATAGATTTCACAAAGGCTAAGAGTGATGGTGCAACAAGTTATAACACAGTTTGTGTTGATCAAGTGATGTGTTTACAGTAATCAATGACTCATCAAGGACTGCTTTGGAATGTGCACTGCATTGTGGCTGTAGTGTTAACAAAACAGTTAAATTTTAAAAACATGGTTATAAGATCTAAAAGATCTTGTTGCCATTTTGTTTAATAAGTGATCTGCAATTTACAGGAGGTATAAATTTACCCTTTTTGTCTAGTAGATACTGAACAAGATAGAAAATGTCATAGAGAACAGGATGTCCGTCAGTGACAGCCCCCTGTACATTGACGGTTGCACCCCCACTTTCGAAGTCCAAAGGCTAGCCTGGCTCATCTAAATATAAAATTTGATTTTTCCAACAGATACGAGACTAATTCCAGATCAACACTATTTCCACACTGATACTGTTACAAGTCAGCATTTCATATTCTTGGCGGCCATCATATTAAAACAACTTAAGAAATGTTGTACACTTACATGTACTTCTGTCTGCTTCTCGCTTGCTAACACATTGGACCACATGTTATTAAAAGGTGGTAAAAGACTGCCAGAAACTCACCGCGATAGTTTGTTGTTATTGTGCTACTCACCAGTCTTCTCAGAGCAATTTGATCTAGACAAGAACTGTGCTCTCACCGACCAGGGCCAGGTTGAACAGAAGATGGGTAACTTAGCCTATGAGCAGGCTCTTGTGTTTGGGCAGGGGGCATGAGCGGCAAAGCCGTATCAAGGCACTTGCTCACATGCCAATGCAGAAAAACACTAGACTCTTATTTAGCCTGCTCAGACACTAAAGACAGATACCAGAGCCTGCTTGCAGACTATGAGTAACTCTATCCACCTGAAAAATCACTAACCCTGACTGGATAGTGATTTACCCAATGGATACATGTAGCTTTATCTAGCTTTTGAACAATCAGGCCAGATGTATAGCTAAGGGTTGTTCAGAACTAGTCAATAATTTTTTAGCAATTACAGCTTGTGGCTGAAGTAAAGCCAAGAAAATAAATAACAGCAAAATAATTTTTCCCCATATTTATTTATTAGACACTGCTGAAGTGAATTATTTCTATCATCATTCATAATATCTGGATTCCGGATCCTGGTTTCCGGTTGCGGATTACGGTTTCCGGTTTCAGTGTTTTAGGGTTGCCCTTAACGATGTACATGCATGTTAATCTTGAATAATCTGAAATTTCAGAGACTTTAAAAATATCATGTCATATCTGTGATGGTTCTGAGGTGGAGGGCTGTTACATGTACATGTAAATGTCTCATGCACAGTTTTTTCACTTGTTATGATTCCGCTGCAGGGCTCCCTCCTCCTGTTACTTTGGAATTTCTAATGACTGGCCATGAATGGGTGTTGGGTTTGAATATCTTCTGGAACTGCACATTCAGATTAAGTCAACAAGGACATCAGTATTTATCCTGACAAAGTCTGATTTTCAGCCTGGATGGCCCTTTGATTAGGACTGTGCACATTGTTGTACTGCAATATTCCAGTTTCTTGTTTAAAGCAAATTGCGTGTGCTCTCAAAAGCAAGTCGCCAAGTTCATAACAGTTATTCATGTATATGTTTGCTTTGCATCTCAGGGCAGAGCCTACCACTGTGAAAGTTTGGGTACCATCCCCCTAGTATTTGATTCACTACTGTATACACTCAGTAAACAGCTACCAATGAAGTACACTGTATATCAATGAAAGGAATGTCATCTGTTGGTTATAAATTATAATTGATATGTCTTTGTATGTTCAGTGGTGTTCAAGTAGCAGCTATATACAGTATGACTACGTGTACATCCCTGTTCCTGTCAGTCAATATACGAACAGTGTACACATGGGCAGCCTGAATTAAAACATCACAGATGTTCAAAGCAACGATGGCCAGGTGAGATATTTCTAAAGAAATATAAATTCAAGGTTGCATATAGGAATTGATTTTTATTGAAAACAATATCTTACTGAGTGTATATTCTTGTGTATTAATTGTTGTAGAACACAGAGACCACTATTATGACAGAGATATTAATGTGTAAAAAGTTCCATAAAAAAATGCACTGGGAGCAAATTAAATCATCATAGATGCAGCTTCTGAGAGATCCCCAATATTAATGGAACATACATTGTACATACCTGTAAAGGAGTTCAATAATTTATTACTTAAGATTGAAATGCTTTGTTTGGTTTCTCTATATTTACAGACAACTTGATGCCATAATAATTTCTGCACTAAGTTCATTGAGCAAACTGACTTGGAAGTTGAGTTCTGCAACCCATACTGTGTGTAGTAATATCATAGCTGCAACATTGTGAGGGATACACTGTATTACATTATTAAGAAACACCTATGATACACGTATTTACTAATTATTTAAAGTGTCTGTCAAGTTAATCAGTTTTTCTTAGAGATAATTTACCCATCATGTCATGGTTTAGTTAAATAATTGCTTTTTTGGCTTAAAAATGATATTTATTGTGCTTGTTTTATGTTGCTCTTAAATCAGTTTGTGATAACCTGCATTGGGCATGGCATAAATTAATATTTTGCCAACACGAAATGAAGAACTGGGTCTTAAGGAAAGTTGCAGGATTAGTATTTTTGTAGAAAGAAAGAGTTGAGAAATTTGTAACATTCTACCGACAGCCTTGCCATTCACAACGTCCAATAAGGTTAATTTGCTCCCTAGTGTTGTACAAATAGAGTTCTCTAATTTATAAATTATTTCAATCTGTTGTTTAAATGATTGCCTTATAACCCCATGTCCAGCTTTGGTGCATGTAGGATATTGATGTATTGTTTATCCATTTTGCTGTAAATTATCTTTCATTGATGTGTCAATCAAAACATATCTTGGATATGCTGGCATTTTCTGACAAATGTACCTATGCCTCATAATCTTTGAGTGCGTTTGGTTGTGTAGTGCAGACAAAATACACGTACATAATATAACTTACTCATATAATTCTTGGTATAATTTATTCATAGCAAAATAATAACAGCTCCTGTAGTCCATAATCTCAGTCGAGAAAAAGAACAAATCACTTTGGAATTGAATAATAAAATTATTATCAGAAGCCTATGCAAAGTATTCATGATCAGCAACAAAATATCATATTTATCGTTCATGCCAGAAGGATTTTGCTTATACTTATACTTTGAGATATGGTGCAAACCCTTTCAGCGGGAGGAGACTCCATACAAAAATGAAAATGGCTAACTATCTCTGGGGATCAAGTTAGAAAACAAAACTTTTGAACTTTTTACATGTGTATACTATTTTGGTATTTTTGTGAGATTTCATTTGCTAGAGATTTGGGGACTGCGTATTTTGTAATCACTGCATTTCAGTCATACCCCACAACAAAAAACTCTGTAAACATCTTTTGTGCGGGAGTCCCCATGTTAACTAAGACAGAATATAATGATTAATGACAATGTCTTGTCTTTCTCATTAAGAAAGAACAAGAAATGCCACCAAAAAGCACAGAAGACAATTCTGTGATGTGATCAACATTTTTGGTGGCTCCCCTGAAACCCTTGAAATCATGGCTCTATTTTCATCATCACACCATCTTACACCTAAATCTACTGATGTAGTCCTAGTTCGGGCTGAAACGATAAAATCGTTCGCAGTTTACCTCACGTACATGTACATGTTGGATTATTTTCATTCGTAACAACATTCCAAAAAATAACTGACGAGCTCCGCTTTTAGGCTCGGCTAAATCTATATATTATAGTAAACGTTTACCTGAAATAGTAAACTTTAAAAAATTGTATCCTTAGAAAATGGGCAACAATCAGACTTTTACAAAACCTCATCCTGGAACATGCTGGTCAAGCGTGTTTGCGCCGTTTGGTCCCGTCAAAGAACCGCTGCCTATGTTGGCATGCTTGTTCGTCGCTGCCCTTGGTCTCTTTGGCATGTTGCTGTCCAGGAGAGTAACCTTGGGAGGCAAGTTTCTGTACTCTGCTATGTTCGGCTATGGCATCTCCAGTCGCTGCTTCCACTGGAATTTTTGGGAGGGCTTCTACCGTGTCTTTGACGTCCAGCTTAACTTCCTCCAGGCCATCAACATTGTTTACATGAGTTGCATCCCCAAAGAAGAACACTTATTTTACATGATATCCTCCTACGTGCTGATCATGTTCTTCTCTATCTACCCGTTCTTTGCTCATGTTTTGGGAATGACTTTAGGGCAGCCCTGGATCTCTTGGATCATATTTGATGGGATTCGGATTTTCGCTTTGATCGGCTGATGATAATTTGGTTCCAATGGGACCACTTGGGAACGCCAGGACACCCAAGTCGACAAGCAATGTTCAATTTAGTGTGGAACACCATCATCTCGGTGGTATTGGCGTACCTCTTCTGGATCCTTGATGAGGTGGTATGTATGAAACAAGGTAACCAAAGTGTCGCCGTTGTCATCTTTGGACACACTCTATGGCATGTGTTCATTGGGTCCGGCTTTTACTACATGACGACCCTTGCAGTCTTCTTACGAGCTCCAAACTTGCGTGTTTACCCTTAAGTCCTCGCCTGGCCCCAGAACAAGCCTTTCGTTGTTTTCGTTGTGGTGCAATACGACCCCAATCTGATGCTTAAGGAAACAAGACCAAAGAAGGAACACTAATTGTCTCAGTTTGTATTGTTATGGTTAGTGACCGATGTTTCTCTCGAGGTAACAATCCGTAGACGTTTTTAAAAAATGAAATCAGTGTAATGGTTTTTAGTGTAAATGCATAGTCCATGCAAGCTCGATTTATGATCAAGCCAATGGATTGAGGTCCTTAAGGAGTGAAGACGAATTAAGGTTTCTTGATCGAATGTGTCTTTGTATTTCCCACCACAGGTACATGTACGCAATGATGGTAAAGCATGCTGTACCCGTAATTCCTAGCGTGCTAGACATACAATAAGTGTTGGTTTTTACTTAAAAACGTTCGGTCAATAATATATACATAACAAATGTAGGTTGAACTTCTCCAATTAAGAGCTGTTTATTCTGGAAAGTAAGCCATTACCGTAAAGGCATTATTTTTGTATCAGTGCAAAATGACAAACAAATTTGAGCCAGTTTTGCTGTCTTAACACAAGATTGGCAAGACTGCGTTGCATGTCTTCCACATTTTGTGCAAAATTTTCTCATTTGACCAAATGTTACTTAGAACTGTCGTTCTGGGCCAGTTTTCTGTTTTAACTCAAAATTGAGAAAAACTATAATTAAAGGTAGAAAGACCGGACATTTGTCATCACTGGAATGACAGATTTAGAACTCGTCGTGTGGAAACAATATACAGGTCACAAAAGATTGGAAAGTAAGTGTTGAAAGACTTTTAAGTCAGATCTCTTATAATTTTTGCACAAAATAGGGCTGCATATGGATGCAACAGTTTGTTCATGCAGCTGGTAACTGTAATTCAACAAAAGGATGGATATGGGGGGCGTCATTGTACTCGATATGACTCTTAGTGATTATCGTCGACGGGTTACCAGTAACTGCTTGTTGTTCCCACTGCAGTAGTCAGTATTATTGGCTGAACAAAATCCAATCTCATACCCTAAAATTCTGAAAATTCGCCCCCTCCCCCCTTCTATTCATAAGCTTCTCCAAATGTAAGCCCCCTAATTGGAAACTCAAGAAAGCCTCCTGTAATGAGCCATTTCTTATACAAGCCCACGAGGGCTTATATTTGGAAATTATTTTCATCTAAAAACTTAACACTATATACCATATTGGAACTTTACGAGATAAGCCCGACGTGACTTCTCACACGTTAGATTTCTATAAACTATAAACTACGGTGTGAATGGAGATGTTTCTTGGTGTTGCGGACGCTATTAAACACTTAGAGTTAGTGTGGGAAGCAAGCCATAATTATGTGTTCCAATTATATTTTTTTTTGTAATCAAGAGTGTCTCCACTGATTTTGGTAATAAAGTGTGTGTTTTGTTGTTGTTGTTGTTGTTGTTAAGCCAGATAAAAATGGTCCTTAGGGGCCACTCTACTGTTCCGTATCTGGTAAACAAGTCCGGATCCTTAGACGTCAATGTGTATACTCAAAGAAACCTTCGACATTATCGCCGTCACAAAGATGCATTTTGGATGAAAATAAACAATACACTCCGCAGATCTCTTCAGAAGTAGCTAACTGTCGTGAGTCGTGAGTCATGGCTAGTGTACCATTTTATATGTTCAAGCATAATTTGCACAATCGTGGAATTCAGTGCCTAGTGGTTCCTGGATTCAATTCGTCTCTATTAAATTAAACGATTTTGCGATGTATTGACAGAACCTTACACCCACGACCCACAACAATTAGCTACTCCCGAGGTTTATAACTGACCAGTCATCTTTTGTACAAAGTGAACACGATGTAAACAGTCGATTTGTTTCTAAGCACCCTTGGCAGACAACGAGAACGGTAAAACTATTTAACTTTTGCCTGAACTAAGGTTTTTGAAAACTATGTTTGCCTCGCAGAAGTCCAACATAGCCGAAACATCTCTTGTTCCTTAAGAAATTCATCTATGAAAGCTCGTAAGGCTTACTTTTAGTTTAGCTCATAATTAGCTTAACTGAGTTTCTCACCATGTTCCATGAAAGGATCAAGTTAAGGTTACAGTATACCTTCGCGTCGGCAATTTTCTTCAAATTTGGATTTTTGGGTCAAAATAGTGGTCGAAGAATAATCTCTAATTTCTGAAAAAAATTTTTGAAAAAGGCTAAATATTGGCGGAGAAATGGCGGTTTTACGTTTTCACCGGAAGTAAAAGTTTACCTCTTGATTGACAACCCTATGGTGCGTATGCAATCAACCGAGACGATTTTCGCGGGAATTACCTATATGGATGTCACGAATTGAATACTCAGTTGATCAGCATTGTTGTTCTGACTACCCAGCATTTTTGATATTAGGCGTGTCTCTATTAAGTTATAAGTAAACATAGACCACGTTTAAACCACGGACTGGTTCAAAAAAGCGAAAACAGCGAAGAACGAATGAAAATACATCAATGAGTGAAGAAGCGAAAGTTCGCCACGCGGATGAAGCTATAGTTATCGTATAAGGCGGGCAAATATTCGTGGTAAGAGAAAAGAAAGGTTCTGTAAAAATTTCGGAACTTGACAGCAATAACAGGGATGCTGACAGAGACTCTTCTGATGAGTCCGATATCGACGAATCGTCGGACTCATTGAGACCATTTGAAATATTATCCATGCACAGTTGCCCACACACAGTTGCTCTCCGCGCTGTCTTTTGTTTGTTTCTTTCGCTCAGCTACTCTAGCGTTCGTATCCTTTTTAGTCTTCCCCATTTTGCCAGACCAGCTTCAAGAAAAACCGAGCTACAGAAAAATTATCTCTCTGCCTTCGGTTCCTTGAGCGCATTGCGAAACACAAGAGTTTTTTTTAGAGATTCGCGCGTAAATTTCATCAGGAGGTTAACGGTAGTAAAGTTCCCCTGCACTGATTGGCTTAGTTATCTGAGAACCCAGTTGAAGGCGTTTGTGGGCGGAGTTTGTTTGTGAAGCAGAAAATTTTTCTTAGCGCTGTTTTCTCGCATAAATTTTTTCACTTGAAGCAGACACTTTAAAGAGTTATAACTAAAAGGGAATTTGTTCAATTGCTCTTAAATTTGGACAGTGGCTAGTTTAACATATAAACTACAAAAGCGTGTCTGGGAATTGTTAATTTCGAAATATTTTTTCTTCGAGAGCGATTTTTGTACGATCACTCCACATTTTTTAAATCCTATTTCGAAAATGTTCTGTAACTTTTTACTGCAATCGAATATGCCAAAACGCAGACACGTTTTTTAAGCGCTTTGGGCCCTGAAACCGAGGAAAAAATTAAATTGGCGAAAAACGAAATTCGCTTTGACTTGTAGCTTTCGAAAGGTGATTCGG